>NW_026652290.1:31930225-31946677 GCF_009828535.3 Hylobates moloch | reverse complement strand
GCCTCGGCCTCCCAAAGTGCTGGGATTGCAAGCGTGAGCCACCGCGCCCGGCCTGAATACCTTTTAAATGTCGTGCTTACCTATTTTATCTTATCTGCTTTCAACTTTTTCCACCTGATTTACGTAGGTACAATTTTGTACCTCCTATCTGGTTTGTAGTTAATATCTCTTATTGCTTTATCCTACTCAACTAATTTTTTTAGTGCCTGTTTTTTTTTTTTTTTAAATGTGTGTTGATGACTACAATTCTAAACTCGTTCTACTGATTCATGGGTGCTTTGAAATCTGAGCAGTCTTACACATTTACTGCCTGTGATGGCCCATCCCACCAGCTAAAGTGTGTGGCCACTGCTTACAGCACCATGTGATAACGAGTAAGAGAGAGATGCCGCCCAGACTCTTCTAGGAGCAGCCAGTAGGACCTTCCAGGGGTTGCAAGCAAACCACAGCAATATGTGGAGTGTGGCAGAGGATGGCCCCAAGAGGATGTGGCAGCGGCTAGTGCAGCTCAGCTTAGTCTGAGAGGAAGAGCTGGAGAGGAGAGCCCAGTCTGTACAGGCGTGATAGCCACAAGGCCTTCAACAGCTAACATGGCTGAGTGGACTTTATGTGCTATCTCATTCAGAAAACAGGAGCAATCAGAAAGGAGTTACCTCCTATTTTTACCCCAGGAATTGCTAACCTACTTGCATCTGAATGATGTCCATCACCTCCCTTCATCACCTCCTCTGGGGGCTCTGCAAGGATTTGACTCCTGCATTAGTGATCTCTCTCACCTACGTTGTGATTCATATGAACTTACTAATGTGCTATATGACAACTACCATATTAAACATAAAAACCCTCTTTTGATTCTATGGCTCCCTCCAGCTACCCCTGCATTTCTCTGTCCCCCTGCCCCGTCTCTGCACCCACTTTTATTTTACAGCAAAACTACTCAAGGGAGTCTCAGTGCTCCTTGGTTCCATGTCTCCACCTTTCATTCTCTCCTTAGTTCACTCCTGTCAGGCTTCCGTCCTCAAGCTCTTCTTCCGCTGACATCCTCTTTCTTGCCAAATTCAATGGCCAGGTCCTCACTTACTCAGCTGCTCAGCATTGTTGGGCCTGGTGGACCACATTCTCCTTCACCCACCTTTTGTTGCTCTCTCTTCTCTCCAGATGTTTCTCTCTTCTCACTGGCTACTCCTCTTTTGTCTCCTTTGTTAGCTCCATTTCTTCCTTCCAATCTCACTGTGCTGGTGTGCCCAGTGCTCAGTTTTTAGCTATTTTCTCTTTTCCAGTGGCATTCATTAGATGGTTTCATGTGATCTATGGCATTATATGCCTTCTACATGACAGTTACTCCTGAATATGAATCTCAGGAAAGATTTGGATTTATTTTTAATTAATTTTTTAAAATTTTATTTTAATAAATGAGGTCTCTCTCTGTCATCCAGGCTAGAGTGTAGTATTGAGTGATGTGATTATAGCTCACTGCAGCCTTGAACCATGGGCTCAAGTGATCCTCCTGCCTCAGCTTCCTGAGTAGCTGGGACTACAGGCATGTGCCACCATGCCTGGATGACTTTTTTTTTTTTTTTTTTTGTAGAGACAGGGTCTTGTTCTATTGCCCAGGCTGATCACAAACTCCTGGCCTCAAGTGATCCTCTCGCCTCAGCCTCCCAAAGTGCTGGGATTACAGGTGTGAGACCTGCCTGGGCTAAGATTCAGATTTTGTATTCAACTGACTATTTGACATCTTCACTTGGACACCTAAGAGGTATCTCAAATATTAATTAACTTGGGCAAAATACAGAACTTTTGACCCCTGCCCCCACAATACTTGCCGCTTCCCCAGACTTCTCCATTTCTGCTAAATATCCCCAGTTACTCAACCCTCAAACCTATGAATGCCCCTTGGTTTCTTTCTTTCCCTCATCTCCTACGTTGATGCCATCAGCTAGTTCTGTTGCCTTTATGCCCAGAATATAATCCTCACCACTTTCTCTCCAATTGCCCGAGTCTAAGATGTCAGTCTCTCCTGCACAGTCCATTGCCCTGGCCTCCTGATTGATCTGCTTCCACTTTTGACTTCTACCCCTTTTGACTTCTACTCCTCCTTTTCTCGGTAAATTTTTCACAGCAAGAGTGGCATTTTTAAAACCATATATTAGATCATCCCTTTTGTGTTTGGGAACCTCCAAGGGCTTTGCATCATATATCAAGTTGACACCTCTCCTACTCAGGCCTGGCTCTTTCCTGCCCCTCTGTCCTCTCAGCCCCTCCACCCATTGCTCATGCTGCTTCAGCCACACCAGACTTCTTGCCATGCCACATTTGTGCTAAGCCCACATCCAGTATCGGGGCCTTTGCACTCGCATTTCCTCTGCTTGGCATGCTGTACCCCAGATCTTTGCATGATTGGCAGCTTCTGTACATTCAGCCACCTGCTCAAGCCACCCTTTCAGAGGGCCTTCCCTGGCCACCTCACCTGAAATAGCACCTCTGATTGCACCCATCTGGTTATTCTCCATCCTGTTCTCTTGCTTGGTGATTTTCCATCACTGATGAGGAAATGAACCATGGAATGCTAGAGCTGATGACCAGAACTTTCCCCTACCCCCACATTATTACAGAGGAGGAAATGAGGTCAGAGGTAAGATGGGCCCAGGATTTCTACTCCAGCCTGGACTGCAGGCACAGCACTGACCTCAGCTGTGCTCACTCTTGGCATTCATCCAACCCTTCCATCTCCAACTGCCCCATTTACCAGAAAGTGAAATGTTCTCAGAGACAGTGAGCCACCTGACTTGGACAGCAGCCCAGGGCCCCTGGCACCCTGTTTTCTTCCTCCCTGCCATCCTTTCCCCTCCAAGACCTGCCTTTCTCTGTGATTCTGGCCCACATGCTGCATTTCATGGTTTTATGACCTGATTTCTGAGAGAGATTTGAATTTTCATGATTATTTATGTAAGCAAATCATTACACTTATACAAATGAGAAAAGGGGTGCTTTGGACTTCCCAGGGACAAAATTTTATCACTTGGCTTGCTTCCATATTGCTAATTAAGGACCCAGGATGTGGGTGAGATGTGCTAAAAGCTGGGAGGAGGCTCTGGACTCTGACTATGGGCCCACACCCCTGGGCAGGCATCACACTAGTCCTTTAGGTCATCCTCAACCCAGCTTCCAGTTGAATCAGATGTTTGTGAATAACTCAGCAAGGCTCTATGGGAAATGAAGAATGAGGTGGGGAAGAGGTCTATGCAGAAGACACACTGACTTAGCCCTCTACCTCTAACCAAGGTGTAGCAGCCACCCACCCCCCAAGTCTGTCTTCCAGACCATGTATGGTTTCCTTCACCTTTGCATCTTTTATCTTCTGCCAGCCCAGATGCTTGCTGACTCCAACCCAAGCCTATAGGATAAGCCACAGCCTGTCCCTACAGACTACGCATTGCAGAATCTAAGACATCAAGTCAAGTTCAGAAGCACTTGTCTTCTCCTCTCCAGGTACACAGGCTCTCCTGGAAAGCTGGTAGCAGCTGTGGAGGTGTGGTGTGTTACCTCCTGCAGGTGCAGACAAGTTGACTTCACAGCCCTTCAGAAAGACTGCCTTCTTCCAGTTGTATTTGTGTACTTGGTTGGGTGTGGGGAGGATTCTCAGCTTTCTCCACTCAAATTATCAGACCCTTTCCATTTAGTGGTAGACCATTTCCCTCGTCCAGGCCAAGGGCACATAGTACAGAGAAATAGGGAGTTGTTACCCAGGGAGAGAACTTGGCTTTAAGCCTGTAATAGAAAGGTCAATTCTAGTCTGGAGGGTCAATTTTAATCTTTGGCTCAGATCCAGAAATTGGAACCAAGGCTTTTGAACATTTTAATGCAGGGGATTTAAAAAATGATATAAGTCATTCACAAATATATTTGCTTAACATCTAAAGAGATCCCTCAAAACATTAGAAAAAAGAAGAACAAAAATCTAATAAAACAAAATTTGTTAAACACATTTACCAAATTTTTTTTTGGTAAAAATTCAAATGTCATAAATAAAGCTAAAGTTCCTCTTGATGACTCGCTCCTCTGCCCTATTCCACTCCAAGTAACCACTATTATCAGTCTTGCCGGTACCCTTCCAGACCTCTCTACCTCTACGTACCATTAGAAGCATATGATTTTGCATTGCGGATGTGCAGTGTTTTGTTTTACATAAATGTTATCACTCTGTTCTTGTTCCACAATTTGCCTTTTTCTCTCAATGATTTGTTTGGCCATCTTTCTATTTCAGTACCATCTCCTTTCTTTTTAACTTACCATTGTTTATTTAACCTTGCCTCTATCAACAGATATGTAGGTTGTTTCTAGTTGATTTCGGTAAGTATTTATAAACAATGCATCAGTAGATGTCCATAAATTTCTTTAGGGAAGATGGCAAGTAGTGGAATTGCTGAGCCAAAGAACATGTTTAAAAAACCCAAAAAACTAGACACTACCAATTTTCTCTCCAAAATGGCCATACCCACTTACCCATACAGAGATGATTTGGAATATGGCTTCCTCACAAGGTGAGATGCCTTCACAGTTTCATTCTTCCTGGCATGTCTTCCCTTTTGTATCTGAGAGAGCTGGCAGAATTGTATCACTAAATCAAGGATAGGGGGTCAAATGACAGCTCAAGCTCACAGCACCTCTGCTTTCTTCCCAGACCACCTGCTTTCCTGCCACCAGCTCTGTTCCATCTTACAGAATGGTTGCCACTTGGGTGTCTGCTCCAACAGCCATGTCATCCTTTGCACTGCAGTTATGAAGCAGACAGAGCTAGGAGAGGGGCTTTGCCAGCCTCTGCCCTAGCTTGGAGAACTTCAAAGAAGGAGGATATTGAGAGTGAGCTGCCGAGGACTGGCAGCTCCCTCAACTCAACAGTTGTCCTTCCACAAGAAGTCAGATACTTTTTTTTGGATAAAATCTTTAAAAATTATTATTTTATTTCTGAATAATATATTTACATGATTCAAAAATCAAACTGTAGGCCTGGCATGTCTGCTCATGCCTGTAATCCTAGCAATTTAGGAGGCCGAGGCGGGAGGATCACTTGAGCCCAGGAGTTCAAGACCAGCCTGGGTAACATAGTGAGACCCTGTATCTACAAAAATTTAAAAACAAAAATTAGCTGGGCATGGTGGCTGATATGGTTTGGCTCTGTGACCCAACTCAAACCTCATGTTGAATTTTAATCCTCAATGTTGAGGGAGGGTCTTGGTGGGAGGTGATTAGATCATGGGAGTGGGTTCTCCCTTGCTGTTCTCATGATAGTGAGTGAGTTCTCACAAGACCTGGTTGTTTGAAAGTGTGTAGCACCTCCCCCGTCACTCTCTCACTCTCCTGCTCCGCCGTAGTAAGACGTGTGTGTTTCCGCTTTGCCTTCCGCCATGATGGTAAGTTTCCTGAAGCCTCCCAGCTATGCTTCCTATACAGCCTGTAGAACTGTGAATCAGTTATACCTCTTTTCTTCATAAATTACCCCATCTCAGGTCATTCTTAATAGCAGTGTGAGAGTGGATGAATATAGTGCCATATGCTTGTAGTCCCAGCTACCCAGGAGGCTAAGGTAGGAGGATTGCTTGAGCCTGGGAGTTTAAGGCTGCAGTAAGCCATGACTGTACCACTGCTCTCCAGCCTGGGTGACAGCGAGACCTTGTCTCCAAAAAAAAAAAAAAAAAAAAAAACCCAAACTGTATAAAATGTGTTCATAAAAGTGTCTTGCTCCCACACCTGCCCCTATATATCTTATTTCTCAGCCTCTAACAACTACTTTATTCATTTCTTATGTATCTTCCAGAATTAAAAAAAAATCAAATACAAGCATGGTGGAATGTATTGCCCTTTTTCCCCTCCCTTTTGTTACATCAGAGTTAACATATCATAAATACGGTCTGCATCTTGTTCTTTTTCAGCCATCAGCATGTCTTGGAGAGGATTTCATATTCGTGCAGACAGCATGTATTAGTCAGTCCTTGCATTGCTATAAGGAAATACCTGAGACTGGGTAATTTATAAAGAAAAGAGGTTTAATTGGCTCACAGCTTCACAGGCTGTTCCACAGGAAGCATGGCAGCATCTGCTTCTGGGGAGGCCTTAGGAAGCTTTTACTCACGCAGAAGACAAAGCGGGAGTGGGTGTCTTATATGGCAGAAGCAGGACTGAGAGAGAGAGAGAGAGAAAGGATGCCACATACTTTTAAACAACCAGATCTTGTGAGAACTCTATCACGAGAACAGCACCAAAGGGATAGTGCTAAACCATTCACAAGAACTCCACCCTCATGATCCAATCACCCCACACCAGGCCCCACCTCCAATATCGGGGATTACAATTTGACATGAGATTTGGGCTGGGAAACAGAACCAAACAATACTAGAGTGCTTTCTCATTCTTTTCTATAGCTGTCTAGTATTCTATATCCTTTACTTCATTTAGCCAGTCTCTTGTTGATAGATACTTGGGTTACTTCCAATTTTTCCTATTACAAATGATGTACAATGAATAATTTTGATCATTTTTCATTTCACATGGGTTATGTCCATCTGTAGGATAAATCTCCAGGAGTGAAATTGCTGGATCAAAGGGGAAGTGCACTTGTGATTTTCATAGTTAGCAAATTTTGTTCTATAAGGGTCATATCAATTTATAGTCCCACATGTAATATTTAATAGCGGGGATTTCTCGACAGTTTGACCAACAAGGTCTGTTGTTAAACTTTTGATTTTTGTCAATCTGATGGGAAAATACTAGTATCTCAAAGTGCTTTTAATTTGACTTTCTTATTACAGTGTTAAGCATTGTTTTACTCTGCCCAAGATCAAATAGTATTTCTTTTCTGTGAACAGACTGTTAAGATCCCTTGCCTGTTGTTTTGCTGGATTTTTATTCTTTTTTTTCTAATGTTTTGAGGCAGTTCTTTACATGTGAAGCAAGTTATCTCTTTATGTGGGATGTGAGTTACAACTACTTTTCCTCTGGCTTGTTTTGTGCTTTGACTTTGCTTCTGGTGATTCCCGCAATTCTGAAAATGTACTTTTTGCATCATTCATTCTTATACCCCCATGCCCTTGTTCATGCTGGTTCCTCTACCTGAGGGCCTTTTCTTTTCTTTTCTTTTCTATCTGGGAACATTTTTTAGAGATAGGGTCTCACTCTGTCATCCAGGCTGGAGTGCAGTGGTGCGATCATAGCTCACTGCAGTCTTGAACTTCTGAGCTCAAGCGATCCTCCAGTGTCAGCTTCCCAACTAGCTAGGACTACAGGTGCATGCCAGGATGCCTGGCTGATCGATTGATTGATTGATTGATTGATTTTGTAGAGATGGGGGTCTCACTATGTTGCCCAGGCTGGTCTTGAACTCCTAGGCTCAAGCGATCTTTCTGCCTCTGCCACCCAAAGTGCTGGGATTACAGGCGTAAGCCACCATACCCAGCCCATGTGTGGAAATTTTGTTTATCCCTTTAGGCTTGATTCTTATGTCACTCTCCTCACTCCTTCCTGGATACTCCTTCTGTATTTTATCTTGCTCTACTGTCATGTTGCCTTGTTTTTGCTTGTATCTATCTGCCTCTCCTATCTGAGGAGGAACTTGTTACCTTTCTTGTCTCTGTACTCCCAGCTCCTAGTACATAGCGCTTGCTCAACAGATGTTTGGTGCATTAATAGATAAATCACTGGTAGCTGTTACTACCAGTCCTGACTCCCTGCAGTGCTTCAGCTGATCCTGCTCCAGATGTGCACTGAATATCCTTTTGTTGAACAACAGAAATAAAGGGGATGGGTGAGGAGGATAGTCTTTGGTGACCAAGGATGTTTCTAGGTACTTCACAGCACTCAGCCATGAGGAGTGGGCTTCTAGTCCCCCAAGAACTCTCACAGCCCTGTTTATCTTTACTGTTCAGTGTCAAATCCAAGACAAGTCAATGATCAGGAAAGACCTTTTTTTTTTTCAGTGAAGTTTATTTCAGAACCATTGAACAGTATGATATTTGCTCATTTATAAATATCCCCATTTAAATAATCTGAGCTTATATATTTTCAGTCTTAATTAAAGGACTTGATTTAAAGAGAGCACACCAGTCCAAATTGAATTGATTCCATAGCTATTAGAAACTAGGCTCTTTTACAGACACTGCTACTTCTTGCCCCCCTTGAATAAATTAGACCAATCAATAAAACAAACAAACAAATAAATAAATAAATAGGGAAGCGGTTGCTCATCAGAATGTGGAGCGAACGACAGAGGGTTTCTTAGAACCAAATGTGGCCGTGGTTTCTGTCAGGTGGGCTTTAAGTGAGTAGGAGAGGTGAGAGAGGCCTGGCTCAACAAAAGGGCTGAGGATTGGCCCTGAAAGGAGAGAGCTGACTGTCCTTGCTGATGGACAGGAGATCCTCTTAGCACTACCCTAAGGCAGGCAGTTGGGCAGTGGTGTAGACAACAGGAAAGTCCAGGCTATAGCCATACTCAAAAACCTTTCTGTTCCCTTTCTGCCAGCCCTAGGGATTGAGTCCATATTCAGCACAGGACCCTCTGGGTACAGCTCTCTTTAGGAAGACACAAATTGCATGGTGAAGTCAGTTATATCCTGGCCGCCTTTGGTCCCTCCCAGGAAGACAGGCATGTTTTCTGCTTGAGAGGTGCTGATGTACCAGTTGGGGAACTGGGCAGACTCAAATTCCAGCTTGTTATTGATTTCTATCTTGTTGAAGACAAATCGCTTTTCCATCTTCTTCTTTGGGTAATTTTTGGGATCTACACTCTGCAGCAAAAGAGAAAGAAGAATTTTTGTGAGGCAAGGGACAAAGATGCTACGGGCAAGATGTTCTTTGGGTTGGCCAGAGAGGAAACTGATGAGCAGGTCACATGATCAGGAGCCAGACTCCTGACTTATAACTGGGCCCCCAACTTTCCATGTGATTATTAAAAGAGCCCTTCTTCTTTTCTAAACCTTAGTGCCAAATGCGCCGGAGCATAATGTATGTGAGAATTTTTTTTTTGGGTGAAAATTAAGCTAGAGCTTCTTGAAGTACCTAGTTTCCAGGGGCTTTTTATTGTATTTTTCCTTGTGGTTCTAGAATGACATCAACTTGGAAATGAAGCTTTTGCTGAGAAAGCTGGAGGTGATAGTGGTGGTGATTTTGGGAGTGGAGTGGACGTGATAATGGGACCCTTTAAGTCATTTATTTCCCAAGGTGTCTATCAAATGAGAGTAGCCCTAACAGTATATAATCTGTTGGGGTTGTAACTATGGTAGGACATAATAACATCAGCAAAATGATTTAATTTTCTGCAGCAGGATTGAAGGTTGCACGCATTTAAAAATTATGTTAAATTTATTTACATTAATGCAAGATTGTCAAATAGACCTGTTCCCAGCTTTTCCTAGGGATGGGGGCGGGGAGAAGGTGGTTGTCTGGGAATAAGTGGTAGCAGGAGGCTGAGAAGGGCTTCATTCCATAGCATTCACTTACCTCCAGCTGTAGAGTGGGCTTATCATCTTTCAACACGCAGGACAGGTACAGATTCTTTTCCTTGAGGCCCAAGGCCACAGGTATTTTGTCATTACTTTCTTCTCCTTGTACAAAGGACATGGAGAACACCACTGAAGAAAGAAGGAGGTCTTGTGGTTAGGGACACAGCAGTGCAGGGTCAGCCCAACCCCTGGGCCCCATGAGTAGGATACATGTAATTTGGTAGCCTCTGTGGGAACCCACAGTGAGGTTCCTTGGCCTAAGAGACAGGATAACTTGACTTCTCACAGACAATAGCAGGGTCCTTTCGTTGATTTAGGGTTTCCCCTCAAAGGCCTGAGGGTTTCTCAGAGCCTCATAGCAGTAGGAATGGAGAATGAAAGAGAGTCTACATTTTAAATGCTGAAAGGAAGGAAGGAAGAAAGGAAGGAAGAAAGGAAGGAAGGAAGGAAGGAAGAAAGGAAGGAAGGAAGAAAGGAAGGAAGGAAGGAAGGAAGCCATTGTGTCACTGGTTGGCAATGTGCCCATCCACAGGAGCAGAACAACTTGATCAATGTGGAAGGAAAGGAAAGAGGTGAAGCTGTACTTCTGCCAGAAATCAGGCCCAGAACTGTTTCAGGAACAGAGAGTAGCCCATGGGAAGAAACTAGGAGAGGAGAGGCTGAGCTGGGAAAGTGGCTCCAAAGAGAGATACTCATTTTGATCTTCCTCAGTCACAGCAGTGTCAATTGGAGGCCCTGGGATCACTCTTACTACCCGATTCCAAAGAAACAGGATTTTCTTGGCCTGGCTGAGAGCAAATAGCTTCCCCCTGAGTGAGGCTGCCCTTCAAAGTCAGCAGCCTTAGTTGCCCACACTCCTGTGCACAGGCTTTGGCTACTGTGGCACGATGCCAGGCAGATCACCACAGCTAATGATGGGCTCACCGCACTTGAAACATTTGCCAGTTACAGCGGAGAGATATAAGTTCCTGCTGGGCAGTAAAATTTCCCTACAAGGAACTACCTGGCATTGGGTGGGACGGATATTGGGGCAAGGGGGCAAGACTGGGGAGGGGGATGGACACATTATCGCTCCAGCACACTTGTTTCAGCCTCAACAACAGGAAGAGAGAACCCACAGGCAGTTAGGCCATGTCCATCAAATGACCCCATATTGTGGAAGAATTGACATTGCACTATGCCCAAGAGACTTGGGTGGGCATGGTCCTGGGAGTGCTTGAGCCATCTAATTTCTCAGGGTCACACTCCTGTTAACAAATGCACTGGCTGGTGCAATCAAATGTGCCATTTCTAGGACCAAAGTTTGTATATTCCTTTTTTATGTTTTTTTTTTTTTTTTTCACTTGTGTTGATCATTTGCCTTAAATTAACTTTCTACTTTGTTTAAAACATGGAGAATTAGCAAGCTGCCAGGAGGCCAGGCAGGGAAACCAGGATGTTTCCATTTACCTTGTTGCTCCATATCCTGTCCCTGGAGGTGGAGAGCTTTCAGTTCATATGGACCAGACATCACCAAGCTTTTTTGCTGTGCGTCCCGGAGTGTGCAGTTCAGTGATCGTACAGGTGCATCGTGCACATAAGCCTCGTCATCCCATGTGTCGAAGAAGATAGGTTCTGAAATGTGGAGCACATGTAGTTTAGGTATAAAATCAGAAGGGCAGGCCTCGTCAGGTGAGGCAGCAGAATTTGATTTCTTGGAGGACACCTGAGCATATACAGTCAAAGTCTGATGACAACACCGGTAGGGACGAAGCTGGGAGTGGGGTGGCTAAGAACACTGGACCTGACACTATTAGACATGGGTTCCAGCTTCAGGTCTATTACTGCTCACTGTGGACGAGCAACAGAGCTACTTAGGTAAAATGGTGATGGTCATAACACTAGCCCACAGGGAGGTTACCAACCTCTGGTGACAATGTAAGTGAAAGGCCCCTGAGAAAGAGTGAGGGAGTTGCAAATGTCAGTAGCCATAAAGATCTTCTTTAAGAATAGTTTCTACTAAAGAGATGATTGCTTTGGTTTCCAGCCTTCTTTGTTTTGTCTCCCCGCTGGGCCTTCTACCTTTAAAGGGCTTTGGCTCTGGGGAAATTGAGTTAGCTGGGGCTTGATGGCTTCCAAGAGGACACAAGTGGAGATCTACTGCCTGCTCTTGGCTAAGTACCTTCTTCAAAGATGAAGGGAAATAAGGTGCTCAGGTCATTGTCCTGGAAGGTCTGTGGGCAGGGAACCAGCATCTTCCTCAGCTTCTCCATGGCCACAACAACTGACACGGCCTGCCTGAAGCCCTTGCTATAGTGCTGGTGGGAGATTCGTAGCTGGATGCCGCCATCCAGAGGGCAGAGGTCCAGGTCCTGGAAGGGGCACTGCAGAGAGAGCGAGGGAGGGAGCCTGGTGAGGTGGTCCTGCCAGGAACCATGCTTTGACATCAGAGAGGAGAAAGCTCAGAGAGGAGGAAGGGGCTTGAAAGAATCCCCAGCTTCTAAAGATCATCCCTCTCTGGGCCGGGCGTGGTGGCTCATGCCTGTAATCCCAGCACTTTGGGAGGCCAAGGTGGATGAATCATTTAGGTCAGGACTTCAAAAGCAGCCTGGCCAACATGGCGAAACCTCTTCTCTACTAAAAATACAAAAATTAGCTGGGTGTGGTGGGGCACACCTGTAATCCCAGCTATTCAGGAGACTGAGGAAGGAGAATCACTTGAACTCAGGAGGCGGAGGTTGCAGTAAGCCAAGATTGTACCACTGCACTCCAGCCTGGGCAACAGAGTGAGACTCCATCTCACAAAACAAAACAAAACAAAACAAAACAAAATAAACAGTTTATCCCTCTCTGAAGCTCAAGGAGGTTAAGGGTGTACTCAAGGTCACACGGCAGATTAGAGGCAGACTCAAGACTAGAATGCGGGCTTTCTGACACTTTACAGGCTATTCTTTTAGAATAAATCCCATTTCTACTTTGTTCATCTTTTTTGTACATGCCCCACCTACACCATACATGTCTACCTTCTCTATATCTTTTTGTATCCCTAATGCTGTCACACTATGATTTGCTTTTTCATGCAGATGACCATAACATTTTCTATTCACCTATGCTCACTCAGCAAGTATTCAATTTTTCTACACTGTTCTTTTTTTTTTTTCCTTTTTCACAACACTGTCTCATAGGCATTCTGCAAATCCTGTGAGAGTAGTTACTTTTTGTGAAATGTTACCACTTTCCTCTTATTCAGAGAAGCTCTGTATTAAGGCTTAACTGAGGTTGCCTCAAGGCATGATAATGGTTCAAAGGCTTGAAAGACTGTTAAAGAGACCTCTAAGTGCACAAAAGAAAGTTGAGCAGGAGAGAATTTCCTGCCTGGAGCAGAGCCAAGCTGCTGGAAGAGGCAATGGGGGCAAAGGCCAGGCAGACAAGCCAATGGGCTCCTCCCACAGCTGGAGCCAATAAGTTATGCCAGTCTTAAAACTTTTAAAGAAATGTGTTTTTAACAAGACTGAGGACTGGATTATGAGGCTAGGGGAGGCTGTCACAGGCTGGAATAAAATAAAGCCAGAGAAAAGTGGCTGCCTCCCAACCTGCACAACTGACCTAGCTAGGCTGATGGCTGGGCCACCTAGGAAGGCTACTGGGCATCATATAAAACAGAAGGGACAGCAGGAATATAACATGGCTCTCTGCAAGGATGAGCCTGAAAAGTGCCCATTTGCTGCCCAAATGCCCTTAGCTACAACTGAAAATATTTCAGAACTGGAGGTTGAAGGATGCCAGCATCTCAGAGATCATCCAGCTCAGCCCTTTATTTTTCAGATGAGGTCCAAAGCGGGTAAAATGACTTGTCAAGGTCAAACAGCAAGTGAATGCTTTTCTTTCAAGTCTCAATTCATCTTTTTGTTTATATTATCTATGTCTTGTTGTTATAAGTTTCACCCCAGGGAAGTTTTCTACTCAAAAGGGGTAGACATATGTTAGTTCTCAAGATCATCTCTTGGTTTCAGAGTTTAACTCAAGTGATTGCCATAGGCTGAACCCATCTCCTAAAAGGAGAATCAAATTTCTGTTGAAGACTTGGTTGTCTTCCTACTACAAAACGGGAAACATTATCACTACTCCTCCCCTGTCACCACCAAGCGTGGCCACCACCACCAACGTTAGTGAGTGGCTATGGTGATATGATGACCAAGTGGCCAGGTCAGCAAGTGGTGCAGCCTGTGTATCACTGGAAGAGGTTAAAGTTGTTCTAAAACAAAATACCATGGCATCAAAGTGGCCCAGAACTCTCTTCTTTGAGCTTTCCCTGTGTTAGAGCCCTTCGTTGGGTTGGGAGTTAAACCCGTAGTCTTACCTTCATCTGTTTAGGGCCATCGACTTCAAAGAACAAGTCATCCTCATTGCCACTGTAATAAAAACAGGGACATGTCTCAATTATGTCTTCTAAACAGGTTTATTTTTCCTTCCCTGCGTACAAGACTTGACTGTTCATAAGAAACTGCAAACAGCCTGTCTCTCAAAGCTGCCTGAAAGCACCTGGCAAGTTCCACAGTGATATGTGCAGAACAGTCTAGAAGGCAGATTCTAGGCCTGGCAGGTGAGCACCCTGGGTGCTCCCTGTTGGATCTTGAGGCCTAACCTCTAGCCCAGCAGAGTCAGCTAAAATCTGAGCTCTCTCTCTCCCTCCAAGCCACACTTTGCAAAGGGATTCCTTGTATTGTTGGCTTGGAATCTTTTCTCCCCATTTGCCTCTGCAGGAAGCCCTTGCAACAACATATCTGGATAGCCTCCAGGCCCCAAGGCTGGAGGGACTTGTAATGGGAAAGTGGTCTTTAAGCCAGATTTACTTGGCACCCTGTTTGCCACTGAAAGAGGCAATTTAGGGGAAAAATCTGGTCTCCAAGCACAGATAACACTCTACTCTTAAAAGAGGAGACCTGCTCATGTTACTCGTCTCAGTGTCACCACTGACCTGTAGTAAGCCATCATTTCACTGGCGAGTTCAGGTACTTCTGCCATGGCTGCTTCAGACACCTGTGTAAAAAGGAGAAAATGAGTGACTTCCCCATGACAGCTATGTTCATGTGTGATTTCTCTCAGCATCCAGTGCATGGCAGTCATGCAAAGAAGTGATCTCTGAGTGAATGAATGAATGTGTGAAAGAGAAGTCCTTTGGGTCTAGAGAAAAGCATTTGCTAAACCAAACCCCAACTAGCAATGTATTGGCTAGGAGAGCTGGAGCAGAGGCTTTGACACTAACCTTCAGGGTGTCAACTGCTAGATAAGCAGTATTCATTCCCAGAATATTTCCTGAGTCATAAGCATTATATTACACCTGGCATTTTTGTAAAAAGCTGAGAGAGGGAGGCAGAGAGGGAAGGAGGGGGAGAGAGAAAGAAAGAGAGAGAGAGAGAGAGAGACATATACATACACACAAAGAGGGAGAGAGACAGAGAGACTCCCTTAGCACCTAGTTGTAAGGAAGATTAAAGTCATACTTGAGCAATGAAGATTGGCTGAAGAGAATCCCAGAGCAGCCTGTTGTGCCTTGTGCCTCGAAGAGGTTTGCTATCTGCCAGTTTCTCCCTCACTGTTTTATGGCTTTCAAAAGCAGAAGTAGGAGGCTGAGAAATTTCTCTGTTGAATACCTGATTTCACAATCAAGTTAAAGGAAAGGGGAAAAGAGTATTGGTGGAAACTTCTTAGGGGAGGGGACTAATAAACTGAAATAATTCTCTGGTTTATGGAAGGGCAAGGAGTAGCAAACTATGACACATTTTGCAAATGTATCACCATGCAAATATGCATTGTTTTTCTAACAATCATTGTGCAGTTGATGTCCACATTAAAATCCTGGATTTTCCTAGGTTAGAAGAATGTTTAAATTTAGGATATCTGGGACAAAGTGGAAGACACACAGATTTATACATGCAAATACTTTTCTTCATTCACTTCTTTGTACTTAAGTTTAGGAATCTTCCCACTTAGAGATAGATAAATGGGTACAATGAAGGGGCAATAGCCCTCCCTGTCTGGATTGAGGGTGTGGGTCTCTACCTTGGGTGCTGTTCTCTGCCTCAGGAGCTCTCTATCAGTTGCAGGAGCCTCTGGGGAGACACTTGACCTTTCTTGGATGGGGCAGAGAACATATGGCATGCAGGGTTCAGGCTCCTGACAGAGTTGGGGCAACCCTGGAGATAAGCTTACACAACCCTGCAAGACCAGGTGCTGTTACCCTAGCCAATCTCATGGATAAACCAGATCAATGCCAGATGATCTCTGCCTAAAATGATTTTTTGGTGAACTCTGAAAAGTGGAATATTGTTTCTGTAAGAATATCCATCTGAGACTCTATCTCTTGGTAATACCAAGAGTTATCAGTTTCTCTTTAACCGAGACACCAGCAAAGTGCCTGCTCCAGGGTACTGCCCAGGGGAGCCCTCCATTTGTAGAATGAATGAGAGTCCTGGTCATGAACAGTGCCTGGAGTCTAGGAACACCCTCCTTTGCCTCTTGGACAGGTCTGCATCATAACACTTTTTTTTTTTTTTTGAGACGGATTCTCACTCTGTCGCCCAGGCTGGAGTGCAGTGGCACGATCTCGGCCCCCTGCAAGCTCCGCCTCCCAGGTTCACGCCATTCTCCTGCCTCAGCCTCCCCAGCAGCTGGGACTACAGGCACCCGCCGCCACACCCGGCTATTTTTTTTGTATTTTTAGTAGAGACGGGGTTTCACCATGTTAGCCAGGATGGTCTCGATCTCCTGACCTTGTGATCCGCCTGCCTCAGCCTCCCAAAGTGTTGGGATTACAGGCGTGAGCCACCATGCCCAGCCTGTAACACTTCTTATAGCACTAAGTTGAAACCTTACTCCCCATTCTGGTTCCTCCAGGAAACTATGAAATCTTTTTTTTTTTTGAGACGGAGTCTTGCTCTGTCGCCCAGGCTGGAGTGCAGTGGCGCGATCTCGGCTC
>NW_026652290.1:31543234-31929647 GCF_009828535.3 Hylobates moloch | reverse complement strand
GCAGCCTCAAACCCTTCTCAGAGTCTTTATGCGGCAACCAGCAGGGTCTGGATGGCTGATGGCTCTGTGAACTCTCCTGACAGAATACAGAGATGTCTTTGGTCTGTTGATGTGATTATAAGCTGAGCAAAGGAGGATCAAAGCCAGTGACAGGAAGGGAGATATGCAAGCGACCCGAGCATCAGCTCTGAGTTAGTCCATTCTGCTTCTGGGACTTGGGATACCAGGTCAGAAATTTTGAGCTTCTACTTCTCCATTTTCCAATTGTAGCATCCAGGACCTCAGAATCTGCCAGCTGAGAGGAGCCCTAATGATTGTCTGGTGGGATCTGGTGGGACCACAGAGATGAAGACATGAATAGCTATTTGAATGTGAACAGCAGACGAAGAAATCAAGGCTAGGAGGGACGAAGTGACTCATCCAATAGCACAGTGTGGTTGAAGCAGCACTAGTATCCAGGTTGCATGAGCCCCTGATGCTTTCGCTCAAGGGAAATTTTGGAGCCATGAGGCAATGCCCCGTGACGTAACAGTCTCCACAGTTCTGCCATGTCTCATCCTGGCCCTGTAACCTGGACCCAAACCTGCTACCATCCCATCCATCTCAGGAAGTGAAACATCTTATGTCAAATAGACAGGTTGTGCAATGTGTGTATCAGATCCTGTCTTCTCAAGGAGACCGCTCAGGCCACAGCACTTCCTTCCGATCCCTAATGGGCAGAAAATATCTCGCTATAGACATAGTTGGCACTAAGGGAGGGAGTGAAAGAGTGATGATGATGTAGATGGTGATGTAGTCCCAAGGAAGTGGAACAAGCACAGATGGGGAGCTGGAAATGCCAGGATGCTCCAGCTTTCGGGGAATTATTCGGCTCTTGAGTCACTAAAGCCTTTCTCAGCTGCAAGTTCCTCTTTACCCTGGCAGGTCATTGTTCCAAAACAGGAGACTGACATTTATTCAAAGCAGCAAGTGCCCTGATACCATCTTGTGTCTGATCATGGGCTTCCCAGCCAGTTATCAAGGTTGATCTCATCTCATTGGTCTTCAATCATTTTGAACAAGAAGACAAGCAAAATAATCAAGGGTTAGTTCTTATATTATCGTGTGTACATGTAGTGATGTCTGTTCTTTGCAGTGAGCTGTTCCTTCATTGTTCACCCTCCTGCTTAGAACAGAGCTAAGCAATCTGCCCCCACCATTTTCCCCAATTTCCCATCTCATTCTTGGCACTGGCTTCCTAACATTTGTTCTTATGAGTCTCATTTTCTTATATCATTTCCATGAGTCCCTCTGGGATCTTAAAGTATGAAAAATGTTGTGTGTACCCACACCTGTCTCTGTGGATATTTCTCTCCTTTCCCTTCTGCTTCTGGGATTATTTGGGAATGGGCACTATGATTTTTATCATATCGCTTCCACTTCCTTTATGGCATCATCTCCAATGGGCCTCTTCTCCCTCTTGGATCCAGGTTCTCAGATTGGGGACATGCAGAGTCCAAGGGACATTCCATTCTCCTCCCTGGTCTAGAACAAGGAAGGCTTAGATATATGAGCAGGTGGCTAGGGCTGGTGAGCTATGTAGTCTCCAAAGGCTGTTCCCTGATGTTGGAGTTGTTATGTCAGTTCTGGGAGGCCAATAAGACCTCGTCCTTCCTTTGGATCCATCAGAAAAAGCCCCTGGGTAGGTAAGATGGATGGCAGGGCTCTCCTACTCTATGTCTTTTCTCACACCTAGTGGGTATAAGAGAGGGGACCACAAACAGAGGGGGCTCTGGCACCACTTATCCAGGGTCCGGAAACATTTTCTGTAAAGGGCCAGATAATAAATGTTTCAGGTACAACTACTCAACCTTGCATCATTTCAGAAAAGCAGTCAGATAATACATAAATAAATGGGTGTGGCTGGACTTGTCCTGCGGGCCCCTGTCTTATAGCACTGTATTATATCATTTTTTCTTACATACAAATTTAGAAGCAATACTTAAAAAAAAAAAGCCGTCCTTTATTGAGCACCTGCTAAGTGCCAGGTACCTTTTTTTCCCTCATTATCTTATTAACTCTTCATAATAACCTTTAAAGTAGATAATATTGAACCATTTGACCTATGCAGAAACTGAGGTTGAGACAATAAGTTATTTAAGACTGCACAAACAGTAAATGCTGGAACTATGACTCAAATATGGGTTAACTGAACCGAAACCAGATCTTTATTTCTCACTTTTAATTGTTACATATGTTTATTGCCGCTGTCTTCTCCTGTCCACACGGTGCCCATCGGCAGACTCCTTTCTCATTCTCAGTGATCGAGTGACATTCTAAACTACATTGGCCCGGCAGATTCACCTCTGTCCCCTAAATGTTTCCACACTGGCCTTTTAGGATTGAGATCCTCTCTGTTCCCTTGTCTTCCCTCCTTTCTTCTTCTGGCGGTGACATGCTCTGTGAATTTCTTTCTTTCTCCTCTCAGGGTAGTACTGGGACTTTCCAAATCAGGGTTTTTAATGATCTCTCTTCCCTTTTCTGAGTTTCTTCCTTATTCCTGTTCACTTTCTCATCTACAAGTGGCAGCTTTGTTGCTGGAGGATTTCCTTTGTCCTTTTATTCTTCTTTAAGACTTTGTCGTAACTGTCTAAAGCAATCCCTTGAAGGTATCTATGCTTGGAATTGTGTGCTTATGATGCTGAAAAATACTTCTCTTCTAAAAGCTATGATAAAATGCTTCTCTCCCAAAATGTCTGTCGTTGCTGTATTCTACTCTCTGGTTATTACACAATCAAAGATGATTTGGTCTTTTCCTTCCAGGACTTTGTTAATTTCACTTCTTCAGCTGCTTCCCCTTGTTGGCTGGAACTGAGTTTTCTATCTTCTGGGAGAAGAAGTTCTCAGCAAGGCCACTCAGGATTTGTTGGGTACATTGGTCAAGTCTGGGACCCAGGCTCTGGGTGGCTGATTTCCTCTAATTACTGAGCAATGTAAAATGAGGAAGTCTGATTGTGTAAAGGTGTTAAACTTTTGTGTGAAGGCAAAACTTTAATACCATGAATAGACATTCCAGAATTTGCCAACTTCTAACGGGATTCCTTTCACTCCCTGACATTAGAATGTTAGAAAATCTACTATGAAACATCTATGAGGCTATCCTACAAGGCCTGTTTTTCAAAATAAGTTTTCACAAGGGCTGTTATTTGGGATGATAGTTCCAGAAAGGCACTATCAAAGTTAATTGATGATGTGTGTAAGCTGAAAGTTATATGTTAGAACTAGTAGTGATTTCAAAAATATCCCTTTTAGGCTTTTTGCTAATATATCTGCTCATTTTCAAAGTTCCAAATATTATAAAAATATTTAAAGTAAAAAGAAGAAGCCCTCCATTTCTGCTGGCCCACTTCCCTGTCTCAACCAGAAAGTATTTTCCCAGGCAGTGCTACCCCAGGACTTACACTCCATCCATCCATCACCTACCATAGGTTCTTTGAAGGGCTCATTTTGAGTGCTTCCTGAGTGCCTGGGATCTGTTATTTCTCTCCATTTCTACTGCTGCATGGTAGTTCAAGCCCTCCTCCCTTTTCCTCTAGGCCATTTGAATCATCTGCTAATTGGTTTTCCTGATTGCCACGGAAACTTCATCCATCCCTTCCTCACACATCAGCCACAGAAGTATCTCCAAAAAGCAAATCTGGTGACATGAAGCCCTTGCACAAAACCCATTCATTACTGGTTCCCCACCTCCTTTATGGATAAGTTCAAGCTCCTGAGTGTGGCAAGCAGGGCCCACCTGGAATCCCCTGCCCTCCTCTCCTATCCCACGCATCAGACTTTCCAGACTATTTGCAGTTCCTTGAATGTGCTATTCTTTCTAGTCTTTGCGCTTTTGCATAACCTGTTCTTCCTGACTGGAAACTCCTTCTCCTCCTTGTAGTTTGGCTAATTTCTAGTCTCTCAAGACTCAGCTCATGCTTCACCCCCTCTATGACAAGTCCTTTCCCAAGCTGGGTGGTGGATGCTCTTCCTCTGTGCTGTGTGAGTCTTGAACATCCTCAGCAAACCTCAGCTTTGTTTGCTTGTCTCCCTTGCTGTAATGCACCTGATTCAGGGCTAGCATATATTGCTCACCTCCATGACTGGCTCATGGTGGTGCTCCATGAATATCATCCAACCAAATGAATGAGAGCTATCATGCCATCACTCGTGACTTCCATCTGGAGCTAACCTCCCCCGATAGGAAAGCGTTTCCTTAGGAAAGAATATCTGTGTGTTAAATAAAAGTAGAGACTCACCAGAAGCACTATGTCCAGCTCAGAAAGAACTGCTCAGTAAGCAGCCTTGTCAATGAGGAGGCAGCAAGCCGGCCCCAGAGGCCTCAAAGTGGGAGAGTAGAGAAGCGCAGTTCCTGCCACAAAGGCACAGTGGACATCTTGCTCCCCTGGCTGGCGGGAAGCAGAATGGTGTCCACCTGCTTCCATGGGAATTCTGCGCCTTTATAATAAAGTTTTATGGGACAGGAAGGTGACTGGCATTGACACTGTAACCAGGAATGGGTGGTGCCACCTTTCCTGTGTCTTACCAGAAATACTTGTGGCAGGTAAATTTCTAGAGAGACACTCCCATTTCTCCTATATAGCAATTTTGAAATGTTCCCTGAGGGCTTTCCAAATTCATCTGGGAACATAGGAGTTCCAGAAAGATGAAATCAAAGGTGATGGTATGCCAAGGAAAGTAGCTTTTAGAATAACTTACATTAGCCATTCATCCATTCAGCACACCAGGCATTCAGTTTGAGGGGTGCGTGTGTGTGTGTGTGTGCGCGCGTGTGTGCATAGGGGAAGGGAAACAAAACAAAAGTACACAAGACATGATAGTTGTCCTCAAGGAGTTTTTGCAAATGTTCACAATTTAAGAGAATATGCTGTGCTGTGGCTGGTGTATAAACCAACTGCTAGGGAGAGGCCTTCCACACACTCTCGGGGCAAATGCGACCTCTAGGACTGCCAGTGGAATCTGGGCATGCTGTTTGTGGTTGATAAACCCTGGTCCCTTTATCAGGGACCTATATTTACCTTTCCTCTCCCTGGAAGTCTTCATCAGTGAGCACCCAGAAGGTCTTGCACAGTGCAGAGGGAGGCACAAAGATAAGAGTTTGAAACCAGCCTGGACAACAAAATGAGTTTCTATCTTTACAAAAAAATTTTTAAAAAATTAGCCAGGTGGAATTGCATGTGCCTGTAGTCCCAGCTATTCAGGAAGCTGAGGCACAAGGATTCCTTGAGACCAGGAGTTTTGAGGCTGCAGTGAGCTATTAAGTTGGCGCAAAAGTAATCGTGGTTTTTGCCATTAAAAGTAATGGCAAAACTTTTAATGACAAAAACTGTGATTACTTTTGCACCAATCCAATATGATTGCACCACTGCACTGTGCTCCAGCCTGGGCAACAGAGTGGGACCCTGTCACAAAATAATAAATAAATAAAATGTAAACATGTAAAATAACAAAACAAAAACAAAAAAGTGGGTGTTGAGACCCCTGAATTGAGGAATAATAGGAAGGAGTGTGATTCTGTGTGTGCGTGCATGGGTGTGCACCCTGAGTGCCTGGGTGGCTCACACGGGGCTAGTTCAGGTGGCAAATGGTTTTCCTCCAGCTGGGCTACCACCGTCTTCCCCCAGGGCCTGTCCATGTCTTTGGTGGCAAGATGCCTATGGACTAGAGTCCCTCCTCAGAGGAAAGGCTCCTCCCATTTCTCTGGCTTTCAGGTAGAAGTCCATGACTTCAACAGGTCCCCACTGCAATGTTATGGGTTAGTTTAGGTGGGGTCTCCTCTGAGAGCCTTCCATAGCCCAAAAGGCCCTGTCCTAGCTGGCACTGCATCTCCCTCTTCCCAGCTCTCAGCCTTTCTCTTTGCTCACCCCACTCCGCACAGGCTTTCTGCCTGATCTTGGATGTGTCAATCCTGCCCCTAAGAGATGCAAGGCAATTTGTCCTTTTATTATTAAGATCTCTCCTGAGGCCAGGTGTGGTGGCTCACACCTGTAGTCCTAGCACTTTTGTAGGCCAAGGTAGGAGAATCGCTTGAGCTCAGGAGTTCCAGGCTGCATTGAGCCATGATTGCACCATTGCACTCCAGCCTGTGTGACACAGCGAGACCTCGTCTTTTTTTTTTTTTTTTTGAGACAGAGTCTTGCTCTGTCACCCAAGCTAGAGTGCAGCAGTGTTTCTCTGCTCACTGTAGCCTCAACCTGCACATGTTTTGCAGAGACAGTGTCTTGCTATGTTGCCCAGAGTGGCCTCAAACTCCTGGGCTCAAGAGATCTTTCCACCTCAGCCTTCCAAAGTGCTGGGACTACAGGCGTGAGCTACCGCACCCAATCATGACCCTGTCTTAAAAACAAAACAAGAAAAAACAACTCCCTCAAGTCTTTTTTTTTTCTTTTTTTTTGAGACAGAGTCTCACTCTGTCGCCCAGGCTGGAGGGCAGTGGCGTGATCTTGGCTCACTGCAAGCTCCGCCTCCTGGGTTCACGCCATTCTCCGGCCTCAGCCTCCCGAGTAGCTGGGACTACAGGTGCCCGCCACCACGCCCGGCTAATATTTTGTATTTTTAGTAGAGATGGGGTTTCACCATGTTAGCCAGGACGGTCTTGATCTCCTCACTTTGTGATCCGCCCACCTCAGCCTCCCAAAGTGCTGGGATTACAGGCATGAGCCACTGCGCCCAGCCAGACCTCTTGAGTCTTAAACTCTGTAGTTCCAGCCACCCTTTAGCACATGACTCTGTTAATTTTGTTCTCACTGTCTGAAATCATCTCCTGTCCACTCTTGACTGACAGGTCTCTGCACTAGCCCATTGCTGAATCAGAGTAGGCCCCTGTCAACTTATTCATATTGTGTCCCCATGCCAGTGTGGATGATTAAAATTGTTGAGTGGAGGCTGATCAAATGAGCCATCTCCTTCCAAGTCCTCACTTGCTGGCTCCTGTCTTAGTTTTATTCCCCGTTCTTCAAAGAACATGAGCCCTGGAAAGTATTTTAGAGTCATTTAGTTCAGCACCTTTGGATGGGAGGATCACATCCCTGGGTCCCGTCCTGCAGATTGTTTTGCTCTAGCTGACTAGGCAGGATTCCCTGCCTTCTCTCACTTCTGCATGGGACTTCCTTCTGAAATTGCTGCTCAGTCAAGAGAATGACCTTCCCCAACATAATCCTACTCCACAGGGACTTAAAGGTGTCAGAGATCTCTTGCTCATCTCTCTGGCCAGCTGCCATCATCAGTTTATAGCCAAGGGACAAGACTAGTTGGCAGATCAGGCAGGTCTCAGACCCCAGCGTAAGTGCCAGACTTCTAGCTGCAGTTGTTCCTGCCCACACTAGGCGTTCAGATGGAGAGAGGGCATGGCACTACACTGCGCTGTTGTCGAAACCCAGGACTCTGGAATCTCGGTGTCAGCCCCAGGCCATTCTCTTCAGCAGAACTTCAGTCAGTCCTGTCACTAGGAGATGGGACCCTGCCTGATTGCATTCTTACAAATGGCTACATTGACAAGAGGACTAGACTTGACTGAGTGGAGATTGGGGGAAAAGGAAATAAGCCCTCAGTGCTTTCTCTGAACACATGTCACCCTTGCTGGCTTAGCATCTATTGTTTGTCAGAAGACTTAGCTCTTACCTTGGCAGATATTCTCTGCTTAACCAAATTTTAGTCAGGCTCCTGAACCTTCTCCCAGGCACATTTGTACACTTTCTTATGAAATCCTTTTTTAGCAAGAACCTTCTATGTTCAATATCTGATCACCCTTGAAATCTCACTGGATTCTCCATCCTCCACCAGCCCCAAAGTGGTGTCCAATCAGCCTGTCCTGTCTTCAGCAAGGATCCTGTTAGGTGGGTTTAGGCAGAAGTTCCCTTATTTTTCATGTTTCCTCTTAGTAATTTCGCATCCACTGATCTTTGCTCTGCTTCCTGGCTGTGAATATGTCCTTGCCCGTGCTGTATATGTAGTTGTGTTCAATCTCTCTCCCCCACCACAAAGTCCCATTGCAGTGTTTCCTGTATCTTCTGTGCTGGTTCTGAATAAAATCTTCCTTACCATGAATTTAAAAATATCATTGAATTTTTTTTTTTTTTTTTTTTTTTTGAGACGAAGTCTTGCTCTGTTGCCCAGGCTGGGGTGCAGTGGCTTGAACTGGGCTCACTGCAACTTCCTCCTTCCGGGTTCAAGTGATTCTCCTGCCTCAGCCTCCCGTGTAGCTGGGATTACAGGTGCCCACCACCATAACCGGCTAATTTTTAAAATATTTTTAGTAGAGATGGGGTTTCACCATTTTGGCCAGGCTGGTCTCGAACTTCTGATCTCAGGTGATCCACCTGCCTCAGCCTCCCAAAGTGCTGGGATTACAGGCATGAGCCACTGTGCCTGGCCAAATAATTTTTTCTTTGACAACATTGTCCTGTAGATAACTGGATTTCAAGGAATTAACCTCTGTGAAATCTAGCATGTTCTTTGACTTCCTTCTTCTAAAGGTTGATTTTATAGGAGGCAATATTTTAAAGTATCAAGGCCACCTGGGAATTCATTTCAAGCTCACTTTGTGCCAGGGAAGGGAAATTTTACTGAAAATTTCTTTTAAGTTCTAGCCAGAAAAAAAGCAATCTTAAGAATAAGGAAATAGACCCGTCATTTTAAAACCCAGACAAGAACCTTTCAACATAGCATTCCCCAGGTACCAAGCCTCCTTGATTAATAGGAGGTTGCTTTGACTGTGACTGGTCAGGAACATACCTGGCCCTCCTCACCAGTGTGTAAGTTCCTGGAGAGCTGTGACAAAATCACCTACATCCACTCCTCGTGTGCCATCTTACCTATAGTATGCACTTCACAAATGGGCTGATGGATTTCGGGGGCACTCAGTGGATAAGCCAGAAAAAACAAAGAGGGGTTTATATGTAGCTTTGCCCTCTCAGCTATGTCCCCAGAAGTTACTCAACTTCCTGGCTGGGTGTCCTCATGTTCAAATGTGGACATCAAGACCTAACTCTCAGAGTTATTATAAAGATAAACAAAGTCACACATGGGAAATCACCTAACAGAGATGGACGTGGTTGACAAGCAGGAAAGATTCGTTTGCCCTCCTCCCTCCTCCTTCCTTTCCTTCCTAATGAGGATAGCCTTGTCTTTATTGCTGCCATCGAATCTCTGATGTCAGTGGTCACCCAACAGGGATCAGTGCTCACAGGTGGGCATGTATGTTAAGACTGCAAAGTGTTCTGTGGTAACATTTACTCATAAAGCAGTCAGCTGGCCTGAGCTGCAGTAGGGATGGGGAATGCTGCTCTGGCATGCATCCCTGTCCCTAGGTCTCATCCGTTCCCTGAGGCCTTTGTCCAAATGGGGACCTGCACTGGGCTCACCACAGGCTCATACTCAGGCTCAGGATCAGGGACGTCCTGAGTTTTCCAGCATCTTTAAGAATTTAGCAGCACACATTCTCAAAGGTTTGATACCTTTCATATAATATTTTTAGTACTGCTAGGAAGACACAGATGAATTAAATATGGGTACTTCTTTTCTGGGAACTTATTGTCTTGAGTACAAGGAATTAAGAGTAGGAGGTGAGAAGAGGCATTCCCTTTGGCCACCCCCATGGTCTGGTGACTCTTGGAATCATGTTCACAGATGTCCGCCTCTTGGGTGACAGCCTCCAGTCTTCCTGCTTTCTCACCCTCTCTCTTCTCAAAGCACCAGTGATTTGTCCTTTTCAGGATCGTGAACCCATAGACATCCCCTCTCTCTATTGGCCCTTTCTGCTTTTCTGTCCTTTCTGATCCAGCTTAATTTCTGTGCCCCATCTCTTCAACCATTTTCTTGCTGGTCTCTTCAGCAGCCTTCCCATTTTTATTCCATTACACTCACCAGACAAAACTTCAGGCTGGGTTGTATCGCTAGTCTGCTTCCTCTGTATCTCCACTGGGCCTGCTAGAGGAGGTTGGGAAATGAGTTTACTCAGCCTCACAGGTGGCTGCCACCATGGGCACAGGACCACCACCACCCACTGGGCTCTCACACTGCCCACCAGTCCTACAAAGCTTTCCTAGTCTGCTGCCCACAGTGATGTAGAAGGAAAATAAATCTTGGGGCCTCCAAATCACTAAGCTAAAGGGAAAAGTCAAGCTGGGAACTGCTTAGGGCAAACCTGCCTCCCATTCTATTCAAAGTCACCCCTGTGCTCACTGTGATAAATACATATCTGATTGCCTCCTTTGGAAAAGCTAATCGGACACTCAAAAGAATGCAATTGTTTGTCTCTTACCTACCTGTGACCTGGAAACTCCCTCCCTGCTTCAAGTTGTTCTGCCTTTCTGGATGGAACCAGTGTACATCTTACATATATTCACTGATGTCACATGTCTCCCTAAAATGTATAAAACCAAGCTGTGCTCTGACCACCTTGAGCCCATGTGGTCAGGACCTCCTGATGCTCTGTCATGGGTGGGTGTCCTCAACCGTGGCAAAATAAACTTTCTAAATTAACTGAGACCTGTCTCAGATTTTCAAGGTTCACATGCTGGTAATCACGAAGGGATTCTGAGTGGAGATGCTTCTTACCTTTGACAAATCTCCTATTGGTGTTTGGTACCAGCATGAGCTAACTTTATGGCTTAAACCAATAGGACAATTTGCTGAGGTCTGAAAGCATCTCCTTCAGAGAATTCCTGATCTCCCAAAATTTGGTCAAAATCAAAAGTTTATTTTGCTGTACAACTCCCTGTTTTTTGTTTTTGTTTTGAATTTTACTTGCTTCCAACAAGGAAGGCAAGATTTCCTGCTTCCATGATGATGGAAGGCAGGTAACTCCTTTAAGGAGTTTGAGCTCACTCCTCGCAGGTAAGAGAGGAGACCACCCCTCATATTGTCTTATGCCCAATTTCTTCCTCCAAAGAAAGAAGTGAAAACTAAAAGGCAGAAATGAAATCCACAAGCAGACAGCCCGGCGACACACCCTGGGCCTGGTAGTTAAAGATCGACCCCTGACCTAATCGGTTATTTGCATAAGAAAAGCAGTGTGAAGATCCCTGTCATGTTCTGTTCCATTCTAATTACAGGTGCATGCAGCCCCCAGTCACATACCCCCTGCTTGCTCAATCTATCACAACTCTCTCACGTGGACCGCCTTAGAGTTGTGAGCCCTTAAAAGGGACAGGAATTGCTCACTCGGGGAGCTTGGTTGTTGGAGACCTGAGTCTTGCCAAAGCTCCAGGCCCAATAAAGCCCTTCCTTCTTTAACTTGGTGTCTGAGGGATTTTGTCTGCGGCTTGTCCTGCTACACAGGTAAGACGAGTTCAAGTTTTATTTCTTGCTTCTGGAACGGTAGTGAGCAGTCTTCAGCCTGAGACCCATCCCTAGGTAAGTAGCTGAATTGGGGTTTTTGTCTTGGCTAAAGTTTAACAACCAGCTGGTCTTAATTTCTCCTTACCATTAGAGCACTCAGTAATCATATAAGTTGTGTGATCATTTATTTTGCTTAACTGTTTGTTTGTTTCTGTTTTTACTGCTGTTTCAGTCTTTTTCCCATTGGGTTTGACCTACTCTATCTGACTTGATCAAATCCAAAGGAAAGTTCCAAATTATGGGGAATGAGGCCTCTGAAGTGGCTAAATTCCCACCCTCCCACACACACAAATGTGGTATGGTGGGGGAAAAAACGGCCAGCAAAAGAAAAAAAAGAAAGGAAAAGATGTTTGATTTTGACCACCAAACGGGCTTTATTTATGTAACAGGGCCACATTTTTGCTAGCCAGGCCAAACTGAAAGAGCAATGGCTGTCGCCCCATGCTGTAGTTCCATAGCTAAGGTTCTGCCTTTTATCCTACCACAACAGCCTGGGTTTGGTTCCTAAATCAAGCCTTTTCTAGTTTGATACTTGGTAATGCTGAAATAGCAGCAATTTGTCCTAGCTGAAATATCGTAATAAGATTTTAGAAGATTTATTTTAAAGGACCTTAATGGTTAAAAGTCAGCTTAATTAAAAGCTAATATCCAAGATGTGCGCATGTGTATGTATGCGTGTTTGTATTCAAATGGCCCTCATGTTTTTTTTTTTTTCTTTCCTAGGAACTTGTCTTTTTTTTGAGCAAAAGTTTTTTTCTTCTCTGTTGACTGGATTTTGTTTTCTTCATTTACTTCTGCTGTCTCTCCTTTCTCTTGCACTGTCTGCTGCATGAGAGACCTAAAATAGTTTATAATAGCCTGGGGTTCCTTAAAGAAAATGGAGAAGGTGCCAGGCTCCCTTTTGGGGAGAAACTTCTATTTTTCCTTGTGGAATCCCTAGAGTGTAAACAGACAAGTTCATTTCAGCTCTTAAACTGCTTGTGTTTGTATTGTGTTACCTAATTTTTTTGACTATTATATTTTTGACTAGCTATTGCAACAGAAGCTACTCTTGGGTTTTCAAGGAAGACTGTAGTTTAGACATGTAGAAATGTCTTTAAAAAAAAAACTTTCCTTAAGTGCACTGTACAAGCATCATATGGTCTAGCCTCGTAATAATTTTCCCTTTTTGGAGACCAGGATTCAGGGTGGGCTCTACCCAGAGCTCCAGTTAAAAGAGAGGTAGTCTCGGTGGGGCGTAGAGGCTCACGCCTGTAATCCCAGCACTCTGGGAAGCCGAGGCGGGCGGATCACCAGATCAAGAGATGGAGACCATCCTGGCCAACATGGTGAAACCCTGTCTTTACTAAAAATACAAAAATTAGCTGGGTGTGGTGGCACGCACCTGTAGTCCCAGCCACTTGGGAGGCTGAGGAAAGAGGAGAATCGTTTGAACCCGGGAGGCGGAGGTTGCAGTGAGTCGAGATGGCGCCACTGCACTCCAGCCTGGGGACAGAGTGAGACTCCGTCTCAAAAAAAAAAGATAGGTAGTCTCGATGTTGTTGTACCCGAGCAAGTTAGAGAAACGCCACACTTTGAGACGAATTTAAGAGTCCTCTATTAGCCGCAGACCGAGAGACGGCTGACGCTCGAAATTCTCTCGGCCCCAAGGAAGGGGCTTGATTTTCATTTATGCTTTGGTTTAGGAAGGGGAGGGGAGCTCAGTTGCAACAATTCTACAGAAGTAAAAACTTGCAAAAAAATTAAAAAGACAAATGGTTACAGGGAAACAAACAGTTCCAGGTGCAGGGGCTCTAAATCTATCATAAGATGTTAGGTATGGGGCCTCTGCCGGACACAAACTCAAGGCTTTATGGTGTTATCTCTTGAGCGAAATCCTGGGAACTTTGTACATTGCTTGCTTCAGTACCTTATCAGTTAATTGGACTCTTTGATATGTTGAGAGGCAGCGTACACAAGTTAACTCCTTGAGGAAGGGGGTGGGTAAGGAGTCCTTGATGTCTTGTAAATGAAGGAGCCAAATGGAGTTCCTCCGGCTTTCTCAGCTAAGGGAGAGTTTATTCATGTGGAAACAAGGCTAGGTGATTAAGGGAGAAAGGGAAAATCTAAAAACAAGGTTAGGTATTACAATGTAAATAAAATTGTGCTCCTCATACAATCCTATGGTAGATTTCTTTCTTTTTTTAAAATTTTTTTTGAGAGGGAGTCTCGCTTGCCCAGGCTGGGGTGCAGTGGCGCGATCTAGGCTCACTGCAAGCTCCGCCTCCTGGGTTCACGCCATTCTCCTGCCTTGGCCTCCCGAGTAGCTGGGACTACAGGCGCCCGCCACCACGCCCGGCTAATTTGTTTTATTTTTTGTATTTTCAGTAGAGACGGGGTTTCACCGTGTTAGCCAGGATGGTCTCGATCTCCTGACCTCGTGATCCGCCCGCCTCGGCCATCCAAAGTGCTGGGATTACAGGCGTGAGCCACGGCTCCCGGCCCTTATGGTAGATTTCTATAATTTTATGATTGATTTGGCATCCATCCTTAATCTCCTTCTAGCACCACCAGACTTTTTCTCTCTGTACCTTGAGATGTAAATTTTGCTATCTGAATTTTCGTCTAAGAGTTGTTTCCTTTAATATGCAGATTTAGGGCTATTTAGCTGACAACTGCCAAAGTAGTGAAACAAGTTATCAAGAACTTGAAAGTCTAAGGTAGGAAAAAAAAAGTCTTTATGAATCTATAAGATGTACTTCTTTTGGCATGCCTAATACGTCTATGTATTTATGTGTTGTGTACACAGTTTTTCACTACTGAAAATATATAGAGGAGCTCTAATTAATTGGCTTAAGACAATAAAAGCGTATCAGGAAAAAGGAAAAGACAAGTCAAATGCTTTTTCAAGTTTATATAACTTAAGTAAAATCTTTAATAAATAAGCTAGCTTTAAAATTATTTGAAATGTCTTAAGAATTGCCAGCAGGTTCTGGGTTACAGAACCAGTGGGGGTGCAGTGGGGTGAGGGTTGGTGGGGTGGGGGGTGGTACGAGAGCTTCGTTTTTTCTTGCTGCCCCCTTCTGGCTTGCGGAAGTGGCAGGACCTTGGCAGCACCCCGAGCCGGCATGGCGCTAATGGAGGGATGCCAGACCCAAGTGGCTAAGGCCCGGCTGCAGAGCCAAGTTGGCATTTCCAGACTGGGGCTCGGGCCGCACCCTCTCCAGGACCCTCCCCTTGTACCGAGCAGATTGTCGCGGGCAGTTTGGGCCAGCTGTCGTGGCGTGGAATTTCCCAAATTCAACAAATCCTCCAAGAAATCCATCCATCCATCCATTCATCCATCCGTGGTAGATTATGAAGCATGGATCATTACTTTTGGGATGTGGATATATTCAGTTAACAAGGAGCAGCTTGCAAGAGCTGGATTTTATGCTTTAGGTGAAGGTGATAAAGTAAAGTGCTTTCACTGTGGAGGGGGGCTAACTGATTGGAAGCCCAGTGAAGACCCTTGGGAACAACATGATAAATGGCATCCATCCAGGGTGTAAATATCTGTTAGAACAGAAGACACAAAAATATATAAACAATATTCATTTATCCCATTCACTTGAGGAGTGTCTGGTAAGAACTGCTGAAAAAACACCATCACTAACTAGAAAAATTGATACCATCTCCCATAATCCTATGGTACAAGAAGCTATATGAATGGGGTTCAGTTTCAAGGACATTAAGAAAATAATGGAGGAAAAAATTCAGACATCTGGGAGCAACTATAAATCACTTGAGGTTCTGATTGCAGATCCAGTGAAGGCTCAGAAAGACAGTACACAAGACAAATCAAGTCAGACTTCATTGCAGAAAGAGATTAGTACTGAAGAGCAGCTAAGACACCTGCAAGAGGAGAAGCTTTGCAAAATCTATATGGATAGAAATATTGCTGTCCTTTTTACTCCTTGTGGACATCCAGTCACTCGTAAACAATGTGCTGAAGCGGTTGACAAATGTCTCAAGTGGTACGCAGTCATTACTTTTAAGCAAAATTTTTATGTCTTAATCTAACGCTATAGTAGGCATGTTATGTTCTTATTACCCTGATTGAATGTGTGATGTGAGCTGACTTTAAGTAATCAGGATTGAATTCCATTAGCATTTGCTACCAAGTAGGAAAAAAAAATGTAAATGGCAGTGTTTTAGTTGGCAATATAATCTTTGAATTTCTGGATTTTTCAGTTATTAGCTGACTTCTTTATCCAATTTTTTTTTACTGTTATTTAATTGAAACCCTGGACTAAGAAGCATCATATTATAACTGATCACAATGTGTATTCATAGTATATTGACTTAATTTCTAAGTGTAAGTGAATTAATCATCCGAATTTTTTATTCTTTTCAGATAGGCTTAACAAATAGAACAGTCTGTATATAAATGTGGAGATTAGAGTTAATCTTTCCAATCACATAATTCGTTTTGTGTGAAAAAGGAATGAACTGTTCCATGCTGGTGGAAAGATAGAGATTATTTTTAGAGGTTTGTTGTTGTGTTTTGGGATTCTGTCTGTTTTCTTTTAAAACTGTAAATATGTACTTGTGTGAATAATTTTTTAAAGTGATTTTACCATTTTTGGAAGGGTATTTAATGATAGAATATTACCGAGCCAACATGCACTGACATAGAAAGATGTCAAAGATATATTAAGTGTAAAATGCAAGAGGGAAAACACCATGTACAGTCTGAGCCAAATCAAAGCATGTATGTTTTTTACATGTGTAGAACAAAAGGTTTGGAAACATATGCACCAAATGTTAAATGTGGTTTCACTTGAGGGGGTGGGGGGATGGGCCCCAGAGGGGTTTTTATAGGGGCCTTTCACTCTGTATTTTTTTCATTTTGTTCTGTTTGAAATTTTTTTTTTCTTTTTAAATGGAGTTTCACTCTTGTCACCTAGGCTGCAGTGTAGTGGCGTGAACTCGGCTCACTGCAACCTCCACCTCCCAGGTTCAAGTGATTCTCCTGTCTCAGCCTCCCATGCCTCCTGTGTAGCTGGGACCCATCACCATGCCTGGCTAATTTTTGTATTTTCAGTAGAGATGGGGTTTCACCATGTTGGCCAGGCTGGTCTGTAATTCCTGACCTCAAGTGATCCACCCACCTTGGCCTCCCAAAGTGCTGGGATTTCAGGCATGAGCCCTGTTGAAATTTTTTATAAGTATATATTACTTTTGTAATTAGAATTATTAGAAAGCATTTTACTGATTTAAAAGCTTAGACATGTTCAAATGCCTGCAAAACTACTTAACACTCAGCTTTAGTTTTTCTAATCCAAGAAGGCCGGGCAGTTAACCTTTTTGGTGCCAATGTGAAATTTAAATGGTTTTATGTTTTTCCTGTGTTGTGGATGAAATATATTTCTGAGTGGTGGTTTTTTGACAGGTAGACCATGTCTTCTTGTCTTGTTTCAAAATAAGTATTTCTGATTTTGTAAAATGAAATATACAATATGTCACAGATCTTCCAATTAATTAGTAAGGGTTTATCCTTAATCCTTGCTAGTTTAAGCTTGCGTAAGTCACTTTACTAAAAGATCTTTGTTAACCTAGTATTTTAAACATCTATCAGCTTATGTAGGTAAAAGTAGAAGCATGTTTGTACACTGCTTGTAGTTATGGTGACAGCTTTCCATGTTGAGGTTCTCATATCACCTTGTATCTTAAAGTTTCATCTGAGTTTTTACCACTAGGATGATTAAGATGTATATAGGACAAAATATTAAGTCTTTCCTTTACCTAAGTTTGCTTTCTTGACTAGTAATAGTAGTAGATATTTCTGTAATAAATGTTCTCTCAAGATCCTTAAAATCTCTTGGAAATTATAAAAATATTGGAAAGAGAAGAAGAACAGTTTTTTAAAAATATATATATATTTTGAGATGGAGTCTTGCTCTGTCGTCCAGGCTGGAGTGCAGTGGCGCAAACTCAGTTCACCACAACCTCTGCCTCCCGGGTTCAAGCGATTCTTCTGCCTCAGCCTCCTGAGTAGCTGGGACTACAGGCGCATGCCACCACACCCAGCTAATTTTTGTATTTTTAGTAGAGACGAGGTTTCACTACGTTGGCTAGGCTGGTCTCAAACTCCTGACCTTGTGATCTGCCCGCCTCAGCCTCCCAAAGTGCTAGGATTACAGGTGTGAGCCACTGCACCTGGCCAATTTTTTAAATATATTTTTAAAAACACTTGAATAAGAGTCAGTGTAAACTAGAACTTTAAAAATGCTTCACAGAACGCCCAGGGTTTACATTACAAGATTCTCAGAACAAACCTATTGTAAAGGTGAGTAAGGCATGTTACTATAGAGAAAAATTTGGGAGCAAAACTGTAAAAAATTATATTTTTGCTGTATTTTCTAAGAGAAAGAGTATTGTTATGTTCTCCTAACCTCTGTTGATTACCACTTTAAGTGATGTTCATTTAAAACATTGCAAATTTAAATAAGAGTTTTAAAAATTAAGTAATGACTGCCCTGAAACAAAATCATTCCCAGCATACATTTTTGTTTGGATTTATTAATCAAGCAATTTTATACTTATCCCTGTCAAATACTATAAGGTGTCAAAATTTGGCATAGGGGTTACAAAACTATAAACCCAGCCCAAAACAGAATGATCTTTGCTTGTTTAATCTTTGATAAATAAGACATTAATATTGGTTTAATGAAAATAGCTACATCTTGCATTATTTAGTAAAATTACCATAACTTCTAACTTTGTGGCTTTAGGCAGTCTAGTCCACAGGCAGGAAGGAAGTTTGTTTTGGAAAAGGACTGTTATTATCTTTGTTTCAAAGCTAAACTATAAACTAAGTTCCTCCCAAAGTTAGTTCAGCCTATGCCCAGGAATGAACAAGGACAGCTTGGAGATTAGAAGCAAAATGGAGTCAGCTAGGTCAGATCTTTTTCACTGTCTCAGTGATGGCAGTTTCATAACTTTAAATGATAGCTATCACAGTTTTCATAAATAATCTAGATAAATAGTTAAAATAAAATAATTAGGTAAATGTAATGGGATAAATATTTGTAGACAAACTCATCATAATTTAGAATCTAAAGTTAAATTAAATAATAAGTATTTCATTATTTGGGTATTTTCCAAGAAAAACATATTGTAGGAAACCATTCTTTCTAAAAAAAAAGTGTCCTTTTAAAAAGGTGAATAATTTTTGTCTAACTCAAAGTTTATTGAAAAGTTATGTATAAGACAAGGTAAAAGGAACAAGGAAATAAGGGAAATGTAAAGAAAATTATAGAAATAAAGTGGTATTTTTTGGTAAGAAAGCTTAAAGAAAAATAATTTTTAGGTAAGAAAGAATCTTGTATGATAAATTTTGTGCTAGAATATAGTGACTGGCTAAGAAAGGGATGTTCAAAGCTATTTATGACAAACGCACAGCCAATATCATACTGAATGGGCAAAAGCTGGAAGCATTCCCTTTGAGAACTGGCACAAGACAAGGATGTCCTGTCTCACCACTCCTATTCAACATAGTATCGGAAGTTCTGGCCAGGGCAATCAAGCAAAAGAAAGAAATAAAGGGTATTCAAATAGGAAGAGAAGAAGTCAAATTGTCTCTGTTTGCAGATGCATGATTGTATATTTAGAAAACCCCATCATCTCAGCCCAAAAACTCCTTAAGCTGATAAGCAACTTCAGCAAAGTGTCAGGATACAAAATCAATGTGCAAAAATCACAGGCATTCCTATACACCAATAATAGACTAACAGAGAGCCAAATCATGAGTGAACTCCCATTCACAATTGCTACAAAGAGAATAAAATACCTGGGAATACAACTTACAATGGATGTGAAAGACCTCTTCAGGGAGAACTGCAAACCACTGCTCAAGGAAATAAGAGAGGAAACAAACAAATGGAAAAACATTCCATGCTCATGGATAGGAAGAATCAATATCGTGAAAATGGCCATACTGCCCAAGCAATTTATAGATTCAATGCTATCCCCATCAAGCTACCATTGACTTTCTTCATAGAGTTAGAAAAAACTAATAGCCAAGACATTCCTAAGCAAAAAGAACAAAGCTGGGGGCATCATGCTACCTGACTTCAAACTATTCTACAAGGCTGCAGTAACCAAAACAGCATGGTACTGGTACCAAAACAGATATATAGACCAAAAGAACAGAAGAGAGTCCTCAGATATAACACCACACATCTACAACCATCTGATCTTTGACAAACCTAACAAAAATAAGGAATGGGGAAATAATTCCCTATTTAATAAATGATGTTGGGAAAACTGGTTAGCCATATGCTGAAAACTGAAACTGGACCCCTTCCTTACAACTTATACAAAAATTAACTCAAGATGGATTAAAGACTTAAACATGGCCGGGCATGGTGGCTCACGCCTGTAATCCCAGCACTTTGGGAGGCCAAGATGGGTGGATCATGAGGTCAGGAGATGGAGACCATCCTGGCTAACACGGTGAAACCCTGTCTCTACTAAAAAATACAAAAAATTAGCTGGGCATGGTGGTGGGCACCTGTAGTCCCAGCTACTTGGGAGGCTGAGGCAGGAGAATGGCGTGAAACAAGGAGGTGGAGCTTGCAGTGAGTGGAGATCACACCACTGCACTCCAGCCTGGGCAACAGAGTGAGACTCCATCTCAAAAAAAAAAAAAAAAAAAGGATTTAAACATAAGACCTAAAACCATAAAAACCCTAGAAGAAAACCTAGGCAATACCATTCAGGACATAGGAATGAGCAAAGACTTCATGATTAAAACACCAAAAGCAATTGCAACAAAAGCCAATTGACAAATGGGATCTAATTAAGCTAAAGACCTTCTGCACAGCAAAAGAAACTATTGTGAGAGTGAACAGGCAACCTACAGAATAGGAGAAAATTTTTTCAATCTATCCATCTGACAAAGGGCGAATATCCAGAATCTACAAGGAATTTAAACAAATTTGCAAGAAAAAAAACAACCCCATCAAAAAGTGGGCAAAAGATATGAACAGACACTTCTCAAAAGAAGACATTTATGTGGCCAACAAACATATGAAAAAAAGCTCATCATCACTGGTCATTAGAGAAATGCAAATTGAAACCACAATGAGATACCATCTCATGCCAGTTAGAATGGCGATTATTAAAAAGTCAGGAAATAACAGATGCTGGAGAGGATGTGGAGAAATAGGAATGCTTTTACACTGTTGGTGGGAGTGTCAATTAGTTCAACCATTGTGGAAGACAGTGTGGCAGTTCCTGAAGGATCTGGAACCAGAAATACCATTTGACCCAGCAATCCCATTACTGGGTATATACCCAAAGGATTAGAAATCATTCTACTATAAAGACACATGCACATGTATGTTTATTGCAGCACTATTCACAATAGCAAAGACTTGGAACCAACCCTAATGCCCACAAATGATAGACTGGGTAAAAAAATGTGACGCGTATACACCATGGAATACTATGCAGCCATAAAAAAGAATGAGTTCATGTCCTTTGCAGGGACATGGATGAAGCGGGAAGCCATCATTCTCAGCAAACTAACACAGAAACAGAAAACTAAACACTGCATGTTCTCACTCATAAGTGGGAGTTGAACAATGAGAACACATGGACACAGGGAAGGGAATGTCACACACCAGGGCCTGTCAGGAGGTGGGGGGCAAGGGGAGGGATAACATTAGGAAAATTACCTAATATAGATGATGGGTTAATGGGTGCAGCAAACCACCACAGCACGTGTACACCTATGTAATAAACCTGCATGTTCTTCACATGTGTCCCAGAACTTAAAGTAAAATTTAAAAAAAAAAAAAAGGAAAGAAAAGGATGTTCACGACAAACCAGAAAGTCCAAGCATGTCATGAATAGTCTGTGTAAGTCACAATAAGAGGATTTATTTAAAAAAACTTTTATATGATCAAGTTGTCTATAATTATATGGAAATTATAATGGTCTTTCTAGAGATTGGGTTGATGTTAAAAAACTACTTATACATTAAAAAAATTGGTTAGAACAATGAAATTTTCTTATGGGGTTGATTCACTCTTAATAAATTATAAGAGACTTAAGAATTTTTTTTAACCCAAAGTTCAGCTTTTATTGCATCTTGCTGTTTTAGGTTTTCTCTCCCCTTTAAAAGGGTGGGAAATAGTAATGCCCTCCTTCAACTCCCTTCAGCTCATATACGTTTTTTTCCCTCAGATTCTGTTTGTTGTGTCCTGATGCTAACAATGTTTTCTTAAGGGTCTAAAGGAAATGTTTTCTTCCAACATAGTATTCTGTGCATTGCAGAAAGTCTTTTCTTTTGCCTTTTGGTAACTGGCTTAACAGATTTTATGTTTTGCTGAAATAATTTCTATGCCATTATTATTAAGTTTTGGTTTGCTTAGAAAACACTGAGATTAATAAAATTTTTTAAAAATTGTGATTATTACATCCACATATCTTTATGTATGTGCTTTTAAAGTCCTTGTGACATTGAGTTATAGGGCTTGACTCCTGGATCTTAAAAGGACAAGTCCTGCTAAATCTTAAATACTGACAGCAATTAAAGGCTCATCTTCAGGACTGGTAGGAGATGCCAATCAAAATAAACTGCATTCTTGAAACACAGAGCCAGAAATTAAATCTATTCAACTCAAGGCCCAGGGACTATAGTGGAAGAGGTGGGTGTGTGAGATTGTAAGGGTCAATTTTGAGAGATAAAATAAGTTCAATTTCTCTATAAATTAATCATAATCATTAATGTCAAAGCCACACTGATGCAAGATCAGCATATGGGTCCTGTATCAGATTAACAAGGTTTTCTTGAAGCATTAACTTACTCCTTAATAAAGGTTATAGAGGTTATAGAAGGCTTCTGGAAGTTATAGCTATGGTCAAGATAAAAATTTCATAGATTGTTAATACAATTTTGGAAAGCAAATTTAATTGGCTTCATGCTGTTTTTATTAGGGCTTATTGTTTGGAAAATTAAGTCTCCTCTCTCAAAGAATGAAGGCTTTCACCTTTTTTTTTTAAAAAAAAGAAATCCTTGAGTTATCACTTTGGTCAAATGGATGACTTATTTTACAATGACCTTTCATCAAGTGTTTTAAACCTTTCAAATTTGACAAACTTTCCAAAATCAAACTACAAATTATGTCTTTTTCTGACCTAATGAATCCTTTAAGATACTAGGTTCCCTAAAGTCCAAAAAAAAAAATAACATAATGTGGCTTATTTGGTATACAAATTTTACAGGAAGCATTGTCAAATATGAAATAGTGTTTGGTTTTATTTGGGCTGTATTTGTATAAATATGTTATTGGTATGTGTTCCAAAATTATGGGAAACTCCTATAATTCTGATATGACTTGGTGTACATTATCAGTAATAATTATAATTGTTATGGTAAATTATTGTGTGCCATGGAGGTAACAAATTTCCTCATCAAGTGTGTCTTTGACTGTGGTTGCCCTAAAACTTTTTGTCGTCCACAGACAATTGTTGTCTTGCTTTGGTCCTCTTTAGAAGGTGGTTTTATAATCAGCTATAAAACTAATGGGTGCTCTTGAATGCAGGCTTCTGATAGCTTTGGAGACTGTGACATCAGAATAGAGGAAAAACTTTCAGGATTCATAGAGTGCTGAAATATTCATGAATATCAAGCAGAACAGGAATTAACTTCATAGATGGAACTAAAAGAATGCTGAAGTAATCCTTTGACTTTTTTTCTTAAAACGTTGTTGATCCTTCGTTTTGTTTTTCAGAGGCAAGGAAATTTTTCTGTTGAGCTATTGACAGCTTTTAACAATTAAGTATACTCCTGTGAACACAATTTGGAGCATATTTGTTTCTCTCTATATATATTTGGAAACAATTTTTGAGTATTCTTAACTTATGGCAATATAGTTATTTACATAAGTACAATAAGAATCTGTTTTCATTTGTAACAGAACACAGTTGGACAAACTGGTTATTTTACCAAGGCTTTGACTGCAATGCTGTCTTTACTTTAAGGAATCAAACTTGACTTGTGGAGCCAATAAAAGCCCCTTAGGAAAACTGGCCTCATATCTTATCTACCCAGTCCCCGTACAGGGTTCCTGACCTCTGGTAATTAAAGAATGTCACTCTGACAGGCCCAGGAGCCCAAAATTTATCTTGGAACCTCAAGAGGAGAGGAATTCACCCAACTCATAGGTATTTTGATGGTACAAATCCATGGCTGGGCTCAGCTTTACAAAAGTCTTATCTGAGATTCCTTCTATGGAACAAAGTTACATCAAAGCCAATTTAAAAGTCCATGAAAAACTAGTTATTCTTGCTGCACTGTATAAAAACGAACAGGTCAAGTATAATAAAGCAAATCAGTCCTACCATGATTTGTCTAGTAAAAATGGGAAACTGGAGAGAGAAAAATTATGTTTCATAAAACTATAGTACACTTGTTGATAGATTCTAGTCTTGCTTAATGTTTTTCAATTTTTATTATTTTCTACAGTTTGGACTGAATTCTAGTTTTTCTTGGCTATAGGTCTTTAAAATAATGCTTTCAATTCTTTTTTCTTCTTTTCCACCCCAAGTTTTCCTAATCGAGAGTCACTGAAAACTAAGCTATGCTTTTGTAAAGCCCTGCAAACTGAAGCTAGACAACTTAAACTTCAGAAGAAAATAACGGCAACCTAGTTACATACATAAGCCACTTTCATATGTGCTTACTGATGTATAGACTTCAGAGGAATGTGGCCTATATCAATTTTACAGATTGTTCTTTTGTTTGTTGTTGTTTTCCTCCCTTCCTCCCCATATTTTTTCTTCATAGGACATGAAATTTCACAACCTGCTAAAAATGAACTTTCCTAATAACTCAGAATATACCTGTCCAGGAATAAACCATCCTAGCCTTCAGCAATCAGATGAAACCTGGGACCAGAGACTCATTTTCTTCTAAAATGCTTTCTCTAAAAGATTTTTAAAAAGAAAAGTGGGGAAATGTGAAAGGAAAATAAATCTTGGGGCCTCCAAATCACAAAGCTAAAGGAAAAAGTCAAGCTGGGAACTTCTTAGGGCAAACCTGCCTGTCTTTCTATTCAAAGTCATCCCTCTGCTCACTGAGATAAATGCATATCTGATTGCCTCCTTTGGAAAGGATAATCAGAAACTCAAAGAATGCAACTGTTTGTCTCTCACCTACCTGTGACATGGAAGCCCCCTCCCTGCTTCAAGTTGTCCTGCCTTTCTAGGCAGAACCAGTCTACATCTTACATATATCGATTGATGACTCATGTCTCCCTAAAATATATAAAACCAAGCTGTGCTCTGACTACCTTGGGCACATGTGGTCAGGACCTCCTGATGCTGTTGTCATGAGTGGGTGGGTGTTCTCAACCTTGGCAAAATAAGCTTTCTAAATTGAGACCTGTGTCAGATTTTTGGGGTTCACAGCAACCATTTAAAGAACTCACCATTGACCTGAAATCTTGACCTTACGCTGTTCCTCACACTCAGTCATGAAAATAGACACCATCCTATGAGCTCCCTCAGCCATGTCCTGCCACACTTCCAACATGTGTCCCCATCCACCATCTGTTGTCTTATTGCTGCATCCTACCCAGGCCCTGATCTCTGGACCCATTGTTGTATAATTAAGAATTTGGGGCTGGACATGGTGGCTGTGGCTCACTCCTGTGATCTCAGCATTTTGGGAGGCTATATTAGTCAGGATTCTCAAGAGGGATAGAACCAATAGGATATATATATATATGATACATATATATATATAATCTGATACATATATATATACCTGTATATAATAGGATATTATATATCTGTATATAATATGCAATAGGATATATATGTATATCTGATACATATATATATATCTGAGTTTATTAAGGAATATTGACTCACATGATCACAAGTTAAAGTCCCACAATTGGCTGTCTGCAAGCTGAGGAGCAAGGAAGCCAGTCTGAGTCCCAAAACCTCAAAAATAGGGAAGCCAACAGTGCAGTCTTCAATCTGTGGTTGAAGGTCCACGAGTCCGAAAACTGAAGAACTTGGAGGCTGATGTTCGAGGGTAGGAAGCATTCAGCATGGGAGAAAGATGTAGGCTGGAAGACTAAGCCAGTCTAGTGTTTCCATGTTCTTCTGCCTCCTTTTATTCTGACCGAACTGGCAGCTGATTAGATTGTGTTTACCTGGATTGAGGGTGAGTCTCCCAGTCCACTGGGAAAGGGTGGACTTTCCCAGTCCACTGACTCAAATATAATCTCCTTTGGCAACACCCTCACAGACACACCCGAAAACAATACTTTGTATCCTTCAATCCAATCAAGTTGACAATCAATATTAACCATCACAGAGGCCGGGGCAGAATGATTGCTTGAACCCAGGAGTTTGAGACCAACCTTGGCAACACAGGGCGATCCCGTCCCTACAAAAAAAAAAAAAAAAAAAAAAGTTTAAAAATCAGCCAGGATAATTAGCCATTTTCTGTGGTCCCAGATACTTGGAAGGTTAAGGTGGAAGGGTCACTTAAGCCTGGGAAGTTGAAGCTGCATTAAGCTGTGATCTGTCGTTGCACTCCAGCCTGGGCAACACAGCAAGACCCTGTCTCCAAAAAAAAAAAGAATTTGATCTATGTTCCAGGTTCCTGACATGGAGCTTCTAAAACTGTTGGAATTTTCTGAGTAATATAAGTGTCTTTGTTATGTTAATGAGCTAACTCATGGCAGGGCCTGTAGATAGCTTCAGGATGGGGTCTACTCCCTGAAAAGACCAAGAAGGTAATTAGAGTTGGGGCTTTGAGCCACATGATATTAGCCAACCCTCCAGACCTCTAGGGAGAAGAGGGACACTGGAGATTGAGTTCAAGTACATGGCCAATGATTTAATCAATGATACCTATGTAATGAATCCTCCCTAAAATCTCTGGACATTGGAGCTCAGAGGAACTTCCTGGTTGGTGAGCACTTGATGTGCTGGGAGGGTGGTACATCCTGATTCCTTGAAGGTAGGATGCAGAAGCTCTGTGTTTTTTACTAGTCCTCTCTCTATGTGTCTCCTCATTTGGCTAGTCCTTCTGATTTGTATCCTTTATAATAAAATTGTAATAATAATGATAGCATTTTCTTGAGTTCTATGAGTTGTTATACCCAGTTACTGAATCTGAGAGAATTGTGGGAATTTTTGAACTTATGGCAGTCATTCAAAAAATATGAGTGGCTTGGGGACCCCTGAAGTGTGCCTGGCTTCTGACGTGGCAACAGTTTTGTTGGGGACCATGCTCTTTAACTTATAGAGTCTACACAAACTCTGGGTGGTTAGTGCTGGAATTGAATTGCAATACATCTGGCTGGGGTTTAAACAGAAGGCCTGTGTTCTCAGGGACCTTGCTCTTTTGTGCTCTGTCTGTGTCTCTCTCTCTGTCCCTGTCTCTATCTCTGTCTGTCTCTCCTTTAACTTTGTACTCTACTTGTTTCTCCTCACCAGACCCATTCAAGTCTTGCTTATCTAAAGCTAAACAAAATGGTGAAGGCAGTACCTCCTTATTAGTATTCTCCTCACTTGCTGATTTGTTTCTCTTGAAAGAGTGCCTTCACTTCCTTCTCTTCCCACTCATCAGCCCTCAACAATTTTGCTTCTTCCTACTACTTAAATCAAAACTTCTTTCATAAAAGTTATTCTTATTCCCATAGTCAATGAATAATTCTCAGCTTAAAAAAAATCCGTGAGTTTCTCTGCAGCATTTCATACTATTTGACAATTTTCTTTCCTTCTTAAACTACAACACTCTCCCACCCCAGTTTCTATAATACTGCACTGGGATTCCTTTGTCTATTCCTCTCTCAGTCTCCTGTATAATCTTCTTTTGTCTGCCCCTTCTAAACTGCACGTATTATCCATTCCCCACCCTCCTCCTCAATTCCTAGTCCATGAATGTCTTACCATCCACTCAGATATCTGGGCGTGTCACCTTGAGTCTGTCTTCTCACTCACCACTCTAACCCCACATCTGATCACTCATCATATTTGATTCCTTCTGCCTCCCACATGCCTTGTGTCTCTGTGCATTTATATCCTCTGCCTCTGTGATTGCCACAGTCCACACAAAAACAGCTTACCTCCTCAACAGTCTCTCTGCTTCAAGTTTTGTGACCCTCCTACCTGTTCTTCATCTCACAGCCAGGGTGATATTTCCAAAACAGATGCAATCATGTAGAGCCCGAGCCCTGGCCCATGGCAGGTGCCAGTGACCTTTTATTGCATGCATGAATGAATGTTATATCCCTGCTTAAAACCCCCAATAGTCTCCCACGGCTCTTTGCATCCAAGCTCTTTGACACAATTTCAGGTTCTCCTGACTTGGCCGTTGCATGCTTCTTTCACTGACCTTGAATAGGTCATGCTTATCCTTCCTCCACCTGAAACACCCTCTTTCCCTTCAGCTTGGTAACTGGAACTTATCCCTTAGATGTCAGCTTTCATAGGCTTTTTCCTGCCCCACCTGCTATATGGTTGTAGGTCACTTCCTGCTCCACCTATTGTATATTTATTACATTTTATTGCAATTGTTTGTAGTACAGTTACACACCCACCATCAGTATCTCAGCAGCCACATCAGTGCACACTTCTGGTAACACTTGGTGAGGTCAGACTTGTAAAGTGTTGACACTGTATTTGGTATAAAATGGTATCTTATTGTGGCTTAATTTTCACTTCTATAATTTTTAATGAGGTTGGGCTTTCAAAAAAATGTTTCCTAGCCATTTGTATTTACTCTTAAAAAATCTATGTTAGAAAACTGAGAGAATGTATTTATTCTTTTATGAAATGTATATATTTTTTCCTGCTGGGCTATTTTTTTTCTTATTTATTTGTAGGAGTTTTTGTTTTTGTTTTTGTTTTTTTGACAGAGTCTTACTCTGTCACTGAGGCTTACAGTGACGTGAGCTCGGTTCACTGCAACTTCTGTTTTCTGGGCTCAAGTGATTCTCCTGCCTCAGTTTCCTGAGTAGCTGAGATTACAGGCACCCGCCACCATGCCTGGCTAATTTTTGTATTTTTAGTAGAGATGAGGTTTTGCCATGTTGGCCAGGCTGGTCTTGAACTCCTGACCTCATGTGATCTGCTGCCCTCCCAAAGTATTGAGATTCCAGCGTGAGCCGCCACACCCGGCCGGGGGTTCTTTATATATTCTGAAAACTAATCCTTTGTGAGACATAAGTGTTGTAAATATTGTATCCCAGTTTGTGGCATGTATTTTTAATTTTTAATGGTGTCTCTCAATGAAAAAAGCTTAACATTTAAATGAGGTCAAATTGATCACATTTTTATTTATGGTTGAGTCCTTTGGTGTCATGTGTAAGGAATGTTGTTCCTTCCTGTCCCAAAGTTGCAAAGATTTCTTGTGTATTTTGTCCTGAAACTTTTAAAGTTTTGCTTTTCCCATCCGTGCACATTTCACATTTGCTACATCTCACTGACCGCTTCCTCTACTGCAGAGCAAACTCCATGAGAGCAGGAGGCATGGGTCCCGCTTCTTGTTGGTCCCCAGAGCCCTATGTCATGACTAGGACCTGGCAGGGGACTAGTGAGTAGCTCCTGACTAACTGACTCAATGAATGAATGATTGGATGATTGAACAAAGTGGTATGGGAGTTCACAGCGAGCAAGAGATACCTTAGAAGGGATGAAGAAGGAGATGGTATAGGGTAGTGGTTCTCAATTCTGGGTCCACAGTGGACTCACCTGGGGACCCTTAAAATGTGCCGTGGAGGATCCCAGCCCAAGAGATTCTGTATGACTGGTCTAAGACGTGGTCTGGGCACCAGGTGATCCCAGTGTGCAGCCAGGCCTGAGGCTACTGGATTTGGTGGTAAATGAGGTAGCTATCAAGGGTACAGATGTTGGTGCCAACAGGTTTGGGCTTGAATTTCAGCTTTGTCACTGACTTGCTGTGTCCTCCTGCGCTCGTTGAGCCTGTTTTCTCACCTGAGAGGTGGGTGGGATAATACCTACCTGCTGTGGTTGTTGTGAGAGTTAGAGGAGATAAGCATGTTCCTGGAATGAAGTGTGTTCTTAATCCATCATAGGTTTTTTGTTTGTTTGTTTGTTTTTTCCTTTTCAAGAATGAGGTTGAGCCAGACTTTGACAGCTGGGTGGGAAGTGAACATGTGGTGATTGGGAGAGAAGGGCAGTTCATGTGAAGGGAATGTAATAATTAGAGAGTGGGCGTGGGAAGACATGCTGGGGAGAGTGAGCAGGCTGGTTAGCCCTGGTAGAGGGTGCAAGAGAGCAGTGGGGAATCTGCCAGGGAGACAGGTGGGCGACCATGGTGGCAAGGGTGTGGCTTTTCCCGGGTTCCCATGGACACAGGCTTCCTCCCAGATGCCCAGCCCAGCTGTGAGTGAGCAAGAGTTCTGGATTGTCTCTCTCACTCTGTCTTTTTCTCTCATTCCAGAAACAAAGCAGTGACTGGTACTTAGGAGGAGGATCAGGTCAAGTTGGGAGAAACTTGCTTCTGCTCAGGGGAGCAGAAACAAGAATGGAGGCCCTACCCATGCTGGAATATGATGAGGGTTTTGGTTCAGGGAGGAGGAATATTGGGGGATCTAAAGGGACCTGGGAGTGGGGCAGGACCCTGCCTTAAGACAGGTAGAAATATTTTCTATAAAAAATAGGGTGGAGGTTGACGGTAAGACCAGGCATCTTTAGTTGGCTCCCCGGAGTGTCAAGCCCTTGAGATGGTCTTTAAAAGCCATGCAGTGGGGTTTGAATCTGGTGTTCAAGCTCATAGGTTATTAACATAATGACACTTGGAAACTATTTGGGAGAGCTCAAGTGAGTGGCCCGGAAGTTCTGTGTTGGTGCAGGAGGTGACTTAGGATGTGCTGCTCCAGACTTGTATCTTTGACTGCACACCTGACACTTCATCTGGCTGTCCTGTAAGCACCTTCAACTTAACCTGTCCTACACAGAACTCTTGATATTCCTGTTCCTCCCCCAGTCCCTCAGTTCTTACCAAATGTTCTTCCAGTTACTCAATTGCTCAAGTAAAAAATCTAAGTCCTTCTCTTGGATTTCTGCCTGTTCCCTCAACATTCCACCTATCTATGAGTGTTCTGTGGGCCCTGCCTCTGAAATAAATCCTGCCTTTGTCTCCCAGTTCACTCCAGCTGCCCATCTGGGGCTGCACCATCCGCCTTCCAGGCCCTCTCCCTTTCCTTCCTGGTGCTGCCTGTCATGTCAAGCATATGCATCAGTGCGACCAGGACATTTGAAATGCAACCAGTACAATTGCGCACGGTTATGCCTACCAGTTTTTCTTCCTTAAACATTTTATATTTATGTTTGAAAGCATGCCACCTTTCTTCACTTGCCAACTGACAGATTTATTAGTTGACAACGTCTGCTGATAGCATCAGTAATAAGTTAATTGTTTTTGCACACGTAGCTTTAATTAATCTCATTATCATTTATAGGAGTTATTCTTTGTAAAGGGTAACTGAGTTTTGCAAAACAAACAGAAATTTGGGGTGTGCCCATGGAGCGTGACTCATGAAATCAGATTCTTAGAAGGACCTCGGCAAGTCTCTGGGTTGCTGTTAATGAGCCTGGCTGGCTGCCAGGGGTGTGTCTGCCCTTGATGGGGCCACCGCTGTTCAAATGCTCGCCTGCAGCATTACTTGCCTAGGTAGTGCTTGTTTCTACTGAACTGTCAGGGATCCAATTCTTTGTGGTCTAAGTAACAATACTCAGATTCACAAGGAATTGATTAATAAGCCAGAATGCCAATGTATTACATTTTTGATGAAGACCATATTTACAGTGATTGTATCTGCTCAGGCTCAAATTAGGATTAGAGTTCTGACCAATACATATGTGAGAACTATGAGGTTAAATACTTGAAATTTGGACTTTTCTAGAAAATCTGAATGTGATTGCCATTCACATACCTTTCTGGGGATGATGATTCTTGTACTTTTATTTTAAAAGACATAGAAAACTAACTTAAGAATCAGATTGCTTGGCTGGGCACAGTGGCTCATGCCTGTAATGCCAGCACTTTGGGAGGCCAAGGTGAGTGGATTGCTTGAGCTCAGGAGTTTGAGATCAGCCTGGGCAACATGGTGAAATCCCATCTCTACCAAAAATACAAAAAAAAAAAAAAGAATAAATTAGCTAGGTGTGGTGGTGCGTGCTTGTAGTTCCAGCTACTTGAGAGGATGAGGTGGAAGAATTGCTTGAGCCCAGGAGGCGGAGGTTTCAGTGAGCCGGGGTTGCAACACTGTACTCCAGCCTGGGTGATAGAGTAAGACTCCGTCTCAAAAAAAAAAAAAAAAAAATCAGATTGCTTTATTGCTGGTTTTCTTTCTAAAACTGAGATTGGGTCCCATCATCCCTTGGCCCCCATTGGTTAATGGTTCCTCCTTTGTCTATCGAATACAATACAGATGTCTGCTTTTGTCTGCTTTTGGCAGCATGGTTGAGTGTCTGCAGGGTCTTCCTGACTCAAAACGAGCAAGGCTTAGATAAAACACATTTTGAAATACATTTCTGGATGAATAGCAAGGAAAGGAAATCTCTTCAATTCCTTTTTCTGTCCCCCTCTCCCTACCCCGTCCAAGTGGGCTTAAGCAGGAAGGGCAGTGAGCAACAGGTAAACACACATCAAAGGCAGTCTTCCTCTCTGAGGGAAAACACTTGTATCAGCATTGCAATCAATGGGCCTCTTTAATTATGTGCCATTGGCAAAAGGGGGTGCTGAACCCAGGGACCTGCCTCAATCTGGGGCCTTTGAGGCAGAGTAAAGTGGTTTCAGGTTGTTGGCATTTCCTTGCCCTTCCACCCGAAGCAGACGCAAATCCTCTCTGGAGGCAAGTTCCCCAATTCAGCCATAGAGTACAACTCCCACAGACTAAGATCACCCATGTACAAGCTCACAGTCAAAGGTCACCAAACCCACAGAGCAATAAACAAATTTATGAGTGACGTGAATGAGAATAAACAGAAACAATAACCACCAGTTGGGATGCTCTAAGTCTTCAGCTGTTAGAATTACTGAATATGGAATAAAACTGCCACAATGACAAACATGCATCTAGTACTTACTGTGTGCTAGGTTCTGTTATAAGAATTTTGCACATTGTGCCAGATACCGACTCAGTTCACACTCACCCTCCTACTGTGCCCTCTTAATTTGCACTAGATTAAAAGGTAGAAAGGAAGACGCAGCTATTCTGTTCTTGGCAGTGCCTCTGGCAGCACATGCAAAATGGGTAGTAGCAGTGGCAGTCACAGGTAAATGGCCTTCTCACAGTGTGGAGTTAAAGGCATGGGACTGAGACGAGCAAGATTCCTAAAGGGACAGTGGCCAGTAGATGACCAGGGGCTACTGGAGTGGCTGCATGGCTCTGTGGAAGCTCAGAGGAGGCTTGGCTCCTGCAGGTGCAGTAGCAGCTTTCTTAGTTCCTGATCTCTGGGTCACACGATCTTCCCCTTTTTTGCTCCTCCACTTCGAATTCTGTAACTGACTTCCTTGTGTATACTTCTCTCTCTGATTGAAATAGCCAGACTGGTTTCTGTTTCCTGATAAGACATTGTCTGGTACGAACACCGTAACTCATTTAATCCGATATCTCCTATGAAGGAGGTACAATAATTATTCCTATTTTACAGATGAGGAAACAGAAGAGCAGAGAAATAAAGTCAATTGTCTAAGGTTGCACATTTAGTCAAGGGAGGGGTTGATGTAACATATTATTATGTAGAAAACATCTAAGGAAATAAAAGGCGTAATTTAAAAATAAAACTAGGCAGGTTTAAAAAGGTGAAGTAATCTATAAGTAAAAAATATAATTGTTGAAATACATATCTTAGTGGATGGGTTAAATAGCTGAAGAAATGATTAATGAACTGGAAGGTAGTTCTGAAGAAATTAATCAGAATTCAGCATAGATAGAAAAAATAAATGGGAATTTACAAAAGTACACAGGAATTATAAAAGAGAGGTTAAATGATAGGGAGGGTAGAATGAGAATTAACATTGGTCTAACTGGCGTTTTGGAAGAAGAGAATAGAGAGAATGAACAAAGTAATATTTAAAGAGATGGCTGAGAATTTTTCAGAACCAACGCAAACTATGACTTCATCAGTAGAGAAAACAGTGTACACTGAGGAGGATAAATAAATATACTACGAACAAATTGTAATAATAATACTAAACAAAGACAAAGAGAAGTTCTTAAAATCAGCAAAAAAAGAAAGTCAGACTTAGAAAGAAATGACAATGGCAGACTACTCAACAACAATAGTGGAAACCAAATTCAGTGAAACGGTATTTTCAAAATGCGTATTTAATCTATCTTTGAAGAATAAGGGTGAAAAGGGTAAAAATTTCTGCCTTATACAAAATATCAACATTAACAAAAAGTAATGAAGGCAATATAAAAATGTTTTCAAATAAACAAGACTGAGAGAGTTTACCACCAACAAGCATTCATTAAATGGACTTTTAAATGCAATTTTTAGGAAGAAGGAAAACAATTCCTAAGGAAGGTCTGAGATGCAAAAAGGAATTATGAACAAAGAAATTGTTAAAATTATAGGTGAATTAAAAAAACTGCCTGCATAAATGATAATAATGGCAATGATGCTATTAATAATGAGTTCATGAGGATAAAGAAAAGGACAGAATTAAAATACTAGAAAACCAAAGCATGCGTGGAAAGGATTCAGGCATTACTTGAAGGTTAAAGTTCTAGGGTCCTTCTATCCTTCTAGAGGGGAGTCAATATATTAATTTTTGACTGTCACTTACACAGTGAAAAACTTTAAGGATAACCATAAAAAAATAGAAATAGAGAGTATAACTTCTGAAACAGTCAAGGGAAAAATATGGAATAAGAAAACTGACCAAAAAACATCTCAGTCAATCAAAAAAAAAAAAGAAAAGAAAAGGTTTGGAAGGAGAAAATCAAAGAAAAAGCAGGACAAATAGAAGTGGAAAAGAAAAAGGTAGAAAAAACAGGTCCAGAAATATCATTGATCACATCTGTGCCACAATTTTTGACTTTGTGTCTGCCTTTCCTCTTTTCTAGACCCTGAGAGCTCCTGAAGGTTTGGGTCATTTCTTTTTTATTTGCTCATTCCTCATGGCACAGTGAGTGCTTAATAAATGGCTATTGACTGAAATTAAACTGTATCTAAATGGACATATTCCACTTCTGGGCCATTCATTCTTTCTTTCTAGTGGAACCAGGAGATGGGGAACCGTAACAAAGGTAAGCTTGTGCCATGTGAAAGAGCATGGAACCTTCCCCTGAGGGCCAAAAAAGAGCAGGAAAAAGTGCAAAGACAAAATCTTCCATTTTTAAACAATGTAAGAATGTGGTCCACCTCATGCTCAGGTGGGACTTTATCATGACGTTATTTCTGGGGACTTATAGCTGCATCATTTATCCAAATACACATTTACCTTCAGTGTAGGGAACTGAGGACAGGAATTTTGTTGATGCAGACTCTTGCTAATGAGGCTAACACTTGGAGAATTTTTATCATGCATTCAAGAAGCTTGTTTTACATTTCTTCATTAATACTTTAGTTGGTGGTTTAGCTTTAGTTGTAGGCTTATCAGATATTTGGAGATATCTTCATAAACGATGGCTTTGGTTTTAGAAGAGTTATTCTGAAGCTACTATTTCTGGCAAGAATCAAACAGCATGGCCATTTGTTTTGTAAGGCCTTTCCTAGAATATGATGGTAAAATCTACGTGTGGAAAAATGCTTATTCTTCTGTCCTCTATAAATATGAATCTAGTTTGTCTTCAAAATAAAATCAAGTGATTAAAATGTAGTTTTCTAAGAAGATAAATGGAGCAAAGCACTCTGTGTTTCACAATGTTGGAAATCACTCATCCCTCATGTAACTGTCCCAACTGATCCTGACTCACATGAATGAATTAAAATAAGAGTTAATAATATCAATTTACATTTTTAAAGACACTTTCCCATGTTTTAGACTATTGGTTGGAAAAGCTGGTAGGTGTACAATTTGTGGAGAGTAGGCTGTTTTTGTCTATCGTGGTTTGACGTATTTCAAAGCCATATCTAATTTTGTTGCAAAATGGTCGGAATTCTACAAAAATGTTGAGTTGTGTAGTGTGGAGAAGTACGGAGCCATTTACTGAAAGGCTGGGGGGAAATGAAGAGGCCCTGAGATAAGGCAGCAGTGGTGGGAACACAGTGGAAGGGAGGTAGTTGAGATATGTTCAAAGTAGAATCAGAATGGACATAGTGAACAACCGGATGCAGGTGGGGGCTGAGGAAGCAAAGTTGAGGATAATTCTGAGACTTCTAGGTTGATCCTCTGAAGTTACACTATTCAACACCACAAGGAAACCAGGGGAATGAGAAGGCATATTGGTTTGCTTTGGAGCGGAAGGGCAGTGATGTAAGAGGAGTTAATAAGTTAAAGTTTGGATATGCCTGAACTTCAATTTGATATGTGCATTTGATATACCCTTGGGATGACCCTCCAGGCAGTAGTTGAACATGTGTATTTCTTCGTAACTGATAGACATCGCAGACTCACATCAGTAAGGAAGCAACGGCAAACTTGATTGGACGATATACCTGGAACTCAGTACCCTATGACTGGAGCAAGTCTCTGTCAGTGAAATGAGGATAAGAAGAACCTTGACCTTGTGGAATATGTTGTTAGGAATATATGTGATAAATAACATAGGATACTTCCTACAGGGCTCCACATGTAGTAAGGGCTTGATAAATGCTTGATAAATATTATCGTTGTAATTTATTTCCAAAGTAAGATGCCACTGGAGGAATCCTTGGAACCCAAATTAATAACAAATAGGACTGAATGCAATGGCTCACACCTGTAATCCCAGCACTTTGGAAGGCCAAAGCAGGAGGATCTCTTGAGCCCAGGAATTCAAGACCAGCCTGGGTGACATAGGGAGACCTTGTATCTATGAAAAATTAAAAAAAATTAACCAGATGTGGTGGTGCGCACCTATAGTCCCTGCTGCTTGAGAGGCTGAGGTGGGAGGATTGCTTGAGCCCATGAGGTTGACGCTGCAGTGAGCCATAATTGTGCCACCACACTCCAGACTGGGTGACAGAGTGAGACCCTATCTCAAATAAATAAATAAATAAGTACAAACCAGCAAACACTAATCCTTTCTAGAGATTATTGAACTCTGGAGGGCAGATCTGAATGGAGCCAGCAGAGGGACCTGTGGAGATCAGCCTGGCCCTGGACAGCACCAGGCAAGATCAAAGAAGAGGAGATAATGGGATTGAACAGGGTTTAAGCCATGAGGTCTCAAGAATCCGTGAAGACTCAGACTAATTTTTTTTTTTTTTTTTCATGAGGATTAAGGTGGTTCTAGGAATTTCAATGAGAGCAGGGTTAATGAAGGAATGCAGGGTAGGAGAGCTGAGGGAAGGCATCTGAGGGAGCCTGGCTTATGAATGGCTGCATCAGTATGGCTCACCTGCTTTCCCTTGTATCTACTTAGCAGATGACCCTACCCCAGGCCTCCAGGGCCAAGGTCATTTCCGCATAGTCATGGGTCCTTGAGGACCTGGAGCAGTGTAAAGAAGACAGAGTCTTAAGAAATTGCATTAACAGTCATGGTGCTTGGCAAGTATCGTCATCCTATGCCACGCCTGATCTGAAGGGGTGCATGCTCATAGGTAGCTGCTGCCCAAGATTACAGCAGCTTCTTCAATCCCAGATCCATGCTCTCCTATATTCGTTTTTCCAGGGGTTCCTGTTCTTTGACAGTGATGAGATGCAGAATGATTATTGAGTTATTCTCCTGATAGTTTCCAACTTTTCCAAATGACAATGGGGCATGGAGCTTGAGAGTGGAAATGAGGCCCTAGGGATAGCGTGCTTAGGAAAACACTCCCAGCCTGATGTAATTCTGGGGGTACAATGGCATTTTCATCATCAAGACTGATGTAAAGGATGACTAGCAGTGAGCTGGGGGTGACTCGCACTGGGGCTAGGTTTCTGATTCTGCCTAATCCAGACAGAGCAGAAGCACTAGTGGGCTGGTGGAGGGCCTCCAGGGCCTCACTTAACGTCCCGGAAAAACAGCTCCAGATTGTTGGTTCACGTTCTGAGGACAAGCTTGGGTACTACAGGATAGAGAGAGTGGTGGGAGATGCCGTGGCCTGCCCTGCTGATGCCTGCCCTGCCATTCCTGCGTGTGACGTCTCTGGGGCATCTTGCCTTCCCTGCCCAGACCTGTAGTTCAGCTGAGGGCATGTGGAGGCCAAACGGCTTCTTAGAGTGTTACTTTCCTTGAACAGCTCTGCTGGGAGAACTGGAGGAACTAGCTAGTCACGGTAACTGCAGCAGTCAAAGGATCGTCCTGGTGGAGGTGCGGTGGAAATGTGGAGAAAGAGAACATACAGCGTTTTCCTTGGAGATGTGTGGGCATGTCATAGAGGAAATACCCAATTCCTGAGCCTTGAGCACTCCAGGAAACCTTGGAATATTAGGTTAGTCATCCCCAAGGAAGTCTAAGAATTCTGGTCTCATCCATCTCCTTTAATTCTCACAATGATCCTACATGATATTAAGGAACACGGGCCAGTAACCCTCCAAGCAATGGATGTGGTGGCGAAGTTCCACCTCATGATGGAGAGGAGGTTGGTTTGAAACCTAAGAATTTAATTTATTGTTTCAAACTGTTCTCCACTTAGCGTTATTAAAGCATACATAATTGACACATGAAAATTGTATATGTCTACGGTGTACAATGTGATGTTTCGATCTATGTATACATTGTGAAATGATTGCATCAAGCTAAATAACATACCCATTCATCGTGTTTCAAAGGAATTAAACTCAGGCACAAAAGAGAGGTGCTGTTGAAGAGTAGGGCTGCTCTATCCAAGTAGTATGTCTGGGGGTGTCCTGGATCAGGGTCCTTTTGTGCTAGTAATAAACCAGCCCTTCTGGGGCTGTTCCACTTTCCCCACATTTTCTTCTGGAGCCTCTCTAAGAATTAGGACATGGCCACTTTCTCTGAATAGGCTTCCTACTTCAACAAGGACAGGGGCTTGTGCAGCCCCATGCCACTTCAGTGTCCCTACAGCACAGAGCTGAGTGCACACTGGCTGAGTGAGGAAATCCCCTTGGATTAATCTTGGTTCTAAGCATCATGGCTGTATTTCACACGTATATGAATTACAAATTACAGCATAGTCGAATAAGGATTTTTGTGCTACAACTGGAATCCCAGATTATGCAAATTGGATAGTATAATATTGAAATTCCTAGGACTTTTTATTAGTTTTAAAAAATTATACAAGCTTAGAGTAAGAAATTAAACAGTGCAAAGGAATTCACTGTGAAAAGTAAAATGCTCTGTCTCTGCTGAGAGACAGATATTGCAGCCCAGATACTACTGAGGTCAATAGTTTTTTTTTAAGCATACCATTTTGATGGTTTATGGGACTTACAGCTCAAGAAGCTTGACACTAAGGTTGATCTCAGAAAATCATTGTTGCAGATATTAGATATGACCATCTCACAAAGATACAGACACAGACACAGCGATTTGAGATGTTCATTAGGGCTTATGGGCTGCTTGTCCTTTCTGCTCTGTGCCCAAGTTGGGCTCACAGTGGCCTGGCATCGGCTGTGGGGAGAATGCTGGCATGGGGTTAGCAGGAGCCCACTTAACATGTCCTAAGCCACCTGGAAGAGTCCTTCAAGGAGACCAGACCCCAGAGGCCCTGAGGAAGAAGGACTTTTGCCCGTTTTTAGGTTTTCTAGTCCCAGAGTTTAGGGAGGAATGGTTTGGCTTTGGGTCGTGTGCCCCTTCACCGAGTGGGATGGGATGTGCCCATGAGCCATTGAGCTGGCTCTTGGAGAAGACAGCAAAAGTGGGAATAAGAGGTCAGGAAGCTGTGTGGTTGTAGGAAATCCCAGCAAAGGGCCTGGGGGTCAAAAGTGGTCATGGTAGTGACGGTGACGGCTGAGGTGGTAGAAAATCAGAGGACTACAAACCCCATGGGCTGCTGATGACCTGACCGAGCTCCTATGCTCTCCTGGTTCATTTTAGGCTCTGTAGCAGCAGATGATTGGCTGGTGTAAGAGCAGTGCACCTGCCACATCAGGCAATCCAAGGCAAGTCCAAGCTATGCTGGGAGGAAACCCGAAGGCAGCTGCAGGTAGACTGGCTGAAGACAGACAGGCAGGCAACTTGTCAATCAGATTTGTGTTTTTAAGGACTCTCAACTGGGGAGCCCTCCATGACAGATCGGATGAGAGAGGAATCTGGGTCCGCCCATGTGTCAGGCTACCAGAGGGTCCCATCGGTGCTTGGATCTTCTTTGCAGCTGGGTCTGAGGTGTGCAGGTAGAGTGAGCTGGTCAGAGGGGCCTATTGCAAAGCTAACCAACACCTTCCCAGGAATGCAAGCACAAGCACCCCACCGCAGGCAGGCGGGCAGGCACTTCTCCTTTTGCCACCAGGACCTCACAGAGGCTGATCTGGCTCTGTGAGGTGGGAAAATGGGTTGTACTTAGTACATAGAGATAAAAGGCTTAGGAGGCCCCTCCATCCTGTGACCCTGTCCCCACATCACAGGTGCCGGCAGGTGCTGCTATTTCAAGGCTGGGCCTCAGTGCAAGCTTGTGGTTTCTTGCCCACCTGTGATGTCCTCCCACTAATGAAGGGGCTCTCCATCCTCTCTCTGACTCTAGCAAGTGGAGGCTCTGGCCCCTGGGCAAGACACACGGGGAAAATGCCATCCGTTATCCAAATATATTTCAATGGGACAGGAAAGGGATCTCTATGTCATCTGACCCCCTTCCCCATTTACTGGCCTTGTACCCAAAGCTGGACATGCTGTGGTGATAGGGAGTCAGAGGGGGAAGATGCAGGGGAGAGCCCTGCCAAGGGGGCCCAAACAACTAGGCTGACCAGAGCAATGCCTGGCCGTGACTCATGGCTCATGTGTTATATCCTGGGTGTGTTGAATCATCTCTGTTTAATCTTATTAAAAAAACCCTTTCTTATGACAGAAAGATCCCTGGGTTTGTTATTTTCAGTTTATGCAAAGTGGATAAGAGGGGTGAGGAGTTCATGTTGATTGTCCAGGAGGAAAAACCGAGGCAGACACCAGAGCTGGGGCTCATTCCCACAGTTGAGGGTGCATCACCCTAGTCTTTAGGCAGAGAGTGCTTCCCATCATGGCCTGGGCCCCAGCTCCCCTCACATGCTCGGTGCTGCTGGGGAGGCTTGGAAGGGGCGTGGAGGCATACCGTCTGCTCTTGGGGAGCTTGTGTCCTGTTGAGAGAGAGGACATGCACACATCCGCCTGCACAGCAAGAACTTCCAAACCCGGCTGCTTAGCGTACTCCAGGGATATTTTAAGTGAGAAGTGCAGGAATATGGAAGCAGGGACTCAAGCAGGAACCATGGATGTTGGGGCGTCCATGAAGGGGTAGCCCTGACTAAAGGAAGATTTAAGGAAAAGCACCACCCTTTGTATCCAAAATAAAGCCAGTGCCTGTTGTTTTTTGTGTTATTACTGGAGAAAAGGTCAGGGCTGGGCTCTCGGGCTCCCCACTTGTGAGCTTCTTGGGACTGAAGCCTTTGCCTCCAACAGTCTCTTGGGGTCAGAGGCTGTTTTGTTCTTGTTTCCTCATTTAAGCTGCAGTGGTAACAGGCCGACACAGAGGAAATCATAAGTCAGGAGGGCCACTGCCATGCAGGAAGGACCCATCTGAACTGCTGCAAACGGCGAGTTGGAAATCATTTACTTAATCGTGACTTAAATGGCCAGACCGGAAGGCTCGTTTATCCAAGGAAAGATGAAGGCTTATGGGTTCTGTGTGTGTGTGTGTTGCTAAAATAGAAGTTTCAGCAATCAAAACATACACAATAAATATTTTATTGGTTTGATTCATTTAGATGTTTCTGGGGCTAGTTTTGAACATTAGGAAATGGAATCATTTGATCATTTGAATTTACCAAAAATGTGGATATTTCTAAAGTAGCAGAAATAAAGGACTTCAGTATTGGAAGGGGCCTCAGTTGCTCCCTCTCTATAGATGGGGAAGGGCATCAAGACAGATGGCGTGACTTGCCCAGAACCACTCAGCCGGGCACAGAGGGAAGCTGGGTCTGACTCACCACCACCCACACAGCTGGTCCCTGCATTTTGTAATGCTTTGCTACTGACAAAGTCTTTTGCGTGCCTTATCTCTTTTGATCTGTACATGTTACAGCTGTGGATAACTAGTCCTTGATTCCTCCTCAAAACACCACAAGCATCCTATTGTATTTAGATGAGCCTGGTCTTTCCCTTCACCCGTGTCCAACATGTGAATGTGCTGCACCATGCACATTAAAGGCCTCCCTGGACCATTACTAGTGAAGTGAGGCAGACAATAGCAGCTACTGTGGATCACACATCTTCTGTGTGACAAGGACACTGTCAGCCATTTCATATTTATTATTTTATTTTCTCCTTACGACATCACTAAGTACTGGTGATTATTATCCTTCCCTCTTTGCAGGGATATAAACCAGGCTTAGAGGAGTTAAGTAACTTGCCGAGGTTCCTGTAAACAGGAAGGACAGCAAGTCCTCTCTGAACGTCACCGATAGGTTCTTGGACACTGACTTTAAGTGAAACAACATGCAGCAGGTCCTTGAATAATGTCATTTTGTTCAATGTTATTCATTTTCTTATATGTCATTTTGTTTAAAATTGCGGTTTCCAAGAACCTATTGACGACATTAATAGGCTCTTAGACGCCAGTGCTATTTCTAAGTCAGAAGTGCAAGAATGTGAAGTGGAGACTTGATAAGGGACTGTGGGTGTTGGGGCATCATCCATGTATTTAATCCAATATATTCAAAATGTTACCTACACAGTCAATATAAAAATTGTTAATGAGATATTTTACATTTTTTATTATGTGCCATTTCTTTGAAATTTGGTATGTGTTTTATACTTTACACTTCAATTCTGACAAGCCAATTTCAAGTGCTCAACAGCCACATGTGGCAAGTGGTCACCATATAGGGAAATGCCACTCTATAACAAAAGAAAGGGGAAAATATTTCTGGAAGGATGGTTGTTGGGAGTTGATGCCATGGTTAGCTCTTAAGGAGCTGAGCTTTCAATATTCCTGGCATGGAATATTGAAATATCAGCAAGAAGTTAAATGACATAGTAGTCATTATGCCTAAATTATTGTTATTTTTTGATTGAAAAAAGTTGAATATTTCAAATATCAAGGTAGTAGTGAGATATAATAAAGAGAGAGTCAGTTCTAAGTGTAGAATTGCTGATTCAGTTAAGCTCTGTTCTCCATATTTTGGGCCACATTGAAGAGGCCATTTAACTGCTTTCAGCCTCAGTTTTCTCCTTTGCAAAATGAGGATTACACTACCTGCCTCACAGAGATGTAAACTTATGACATGTTATCATGATTGCCAGGGCCCACTTGTTTTCTTTTAAACATTGAAATCACTGTGCCTGAAACAGGGACTTCCCTGCCCTTTGTGCAAGCTCCAGAAACAGGAGTCAGCCTGAGTCCCGCAGCTAAGAACGTGGATTCGGGCCATTTTCTCATAGCGAACACACTTCACAGGTCCTTCAAGGGAGAACATTTTCCTATAACTCACCTTAATCTCAGTTGAAGCCTCGTTTCTTATTTTGCATTGGGGCCAAAAACTAAATCTCATTTCTTTCAGGTAAACTTCAGCAATTCAATAATAGTACAGTCATTTTATGTTTCAACTGAACCAAGTCAGGGTTCCACTCCTGCCTCCCCTTTCTGCTCTGAGGACATCCATGAAGTGGAGGGGTCTATGTAGCCTGGAGCTATTGGTGAGGGGCGATGGGTCTGTGGTGGTCTTGGGGAACTGCAGGGCTGTGTCTGGTTGGTCTGGTGTCTGGTGATTGGCCTTGCTCCCCGCGATTCATGCTGTAGGACAGTTCGTGTTCTTCTTGTCCTGATGATCAGCTTTTAGGCTCATGGGCCTCTCTCTGCTGAGATATGGAATAGGACTGCCTCTGGATCTTCTTATAAATTCTCCTGGGGCCACAGGAGACTCTGTATGTGTCTGTGCCCACATAGGATGATTCTGCCCAGACCTTTGCTGCCATTTCTTGCTGTTCTGCTGTTTTTAGTCTCTGGAGGGCTTGCAGTTTCCTTGGGGTCCCTGTGGAAGCAAAGCAAAGTCCTCTCCACCCTCAGATGTCTAAATGTATCTGGGTTTTGTCGTCCACCCATCCCAGAGCTCAGTCTAGAGGAGGGGGCAGCCTTCGGGTTCTCTCCTTCCTCCCAGAGTCTCTTCCTTTGCACCAGGGCAGCCTCTTCCTATCTGTTGGAAAGGGCTGTCTGGTTCTTAAATATAGAGTTGCAGGTTTGAGGGGTGTAGGCTGAGGTAAGGCAAACTATCACATGGAATAAAAATTACCCAGTGTCAAGGAACAACCAGAACTGGATGGTTTTTAAATGTGAAAACCAATTTTATTCAGGACTATGGTGAGAGGTGAAGTGAGACCTCAGTATAGAACTGGGCTCAATTCCGAATGCAGCATGGGCAAATGGAATGTATAGCCCTGGAGCAGGGTGGGAACCTGTGGATGAAGAATTACTAAAAGGGCATATCAGGGGTGAGGGGGCGTCCTGGCTACACCCACTAACGACTCTTACTGAAGAAAGGCCTGGTGATCAGACATCACTGGGGAATGGTGGGGGTTGAAGAATCCAATCAGATGGATACTGAGGGTAAGGGGATCTTGATAAACTGGCTTAGGAGGGTTTTTGCTAAAACTGATTTTCATAGGTAAGTCCACAGATAGGGCTTGGAGAAAGTTCAGGGACCTGCGGTTTGGTCGAGCAGATGCTTTCTCATCTGTCACACTGGCACTGGCACCTGGCTTTCCTTTAGTCCCCCCCGCTTTTCTTTTCTGGAGTAGTTTTGGGAGACCAGAGGAGCAGGGAGTTAGGAAGAGTAGTCAGAAAAGGCCAGAGAAAATAAGGAGGTGTCTGTAGGGAAAGTACTTAAATCCTCTAATTAATTTAATTTAATTTATTTATTTGGGACAAGGTCTCACTCTGTTGCCCAGGCTGAAGTGCAGTGGTGTGATCTCGGCTCACTGCAGCCTCGACCTCAAGGCTCAAGCAGTCGTGCCACCTCAGCCTCCTGAGTAGCTGGGGCTTACAGGTGTGCACTACCATGCCTGGCTAATTTTTGGGTTTTTTTTTTTTTTTTTGTAGAGATGAGGTTTCGCCATGTTGCCCAGGCTTGGTCTCGAACTCCTAAGTGATCCATCCACGTCGACCTCCCAAAGTGCTGGGATTACAGGCGTGAGCCCCTGCGCCCGGCCTAAATTCTCCAATTTTTAAATGCTTCCCTGCTCCCTGTTCCAGATTTGGGATATTGACTGCCGTTAAATCAGCGATTTCTCCCTGTGGAGAGGTAGCCAATAGGAAGCAACAAGAGTGAGGAGTCCTTATATTGAAATAAAGGGTAAGAGAAGAGACAGATGTTATCTTGGCGGTGATTTAAGAACAGCGAGTCTGTAAGCAAAGCAAAGCAAGGCTCCCAGGGGCTGAGAAACAATGGCTTTCTGGGGAAGTGTCTGTGTTCAGAACCTTAAGTTGGGAACATCTCTGAAGATGTTTGCCATGAAGGTTTTCTTCTGAAGTTGAGTCTTTCATCACTAGGTAGGCGTGTTTTGGAGGTTCTATCAAACAGATCCTGTGTTTATTAGAAAGCCGTGGTTCATAAAGCCCCATGCTAATTCTGCAGGTAGCAGGGTGGTCCTGGCCTGACCCAGGGACAGAGTGGCTGTCCTCTCTCCAGTCAGGAAACTCTCTTCTGCCACCTAGTGGCTGCATACCCACATTTCAAGGGAGCTTCTGGGTGGTGAGTTTACCAGATTACGGTCTGAGGTAGAGTTAAGCAAAAGAAAACTAAACTGAATAAAGAAATAGAAAGAAAATCAGGTGTTATAAAAACAATTTGGCATTTGTTTGTGTTTCAGCTCCGTGTCGATTTATTGCTTCCACAATAGTGCCGATATGCACCAGGCACTGTTGTAAAACTGAAAATATGTTTTCGGATGTGCCCAGTCTGTGAGTATTAAACGATGGTTGATTTGAAATTTGCTATGATTCATATTTCTGGGGGTAAGATGCAGGATTTCTTTGGGGGGCCTAGGATGTGGCATTCTAGGATTCTCAAAGAATCAACCCTGGTGGGACCAGGAAGGGCTGAGCTGAGGCCTCTCTGCTCATGTGTACTTACTGGAGATCATTGAGACAGATGAGCCTGAGTGCACTTTTCACCAAAGCCACAGCAGAGGGGGAGGAGGTGGAAAGAGAGCTCTCTCCATTTCTGAGAAGTTAATGGTAAGAATGGCATACATACCTACTTTACAGTTGAAATTGGAAACCACAGCATTAAGTGTTTCCAATGAAATTTGGCAATTTGGGAGTTTTCTGAGCTGCACTGGATGTGGTTTTGCATGCTGTTAGGGTGAGCAAGAGATGATGGAGAACATCTTCCTTTTGAACTTCCTCTTGGATGTGGGTCACTCCCACTCATGGAATTAGAAAGCTTGGACCTAGACTTGAATCTCATCTTCTCAAGGTGCTCCCAGGCAAATCACTTAAGATCCATCTTCTTCTCCTCCTGCTCCTTCTCCTCCTTCTGAGTTTTTTCTTTTCTTTCCAAAATTCAAATGACACAGTACTTGTAGAAGAAAAGGTCCAAGTCTGCTTTTACAGCACCCCTCATCCCCAAATGTACTCTGACCCCAAGATGACCATGTTATCATTTGATTGGCATCCTTCTAGTTTCAACTCATTTCTTTGCATGTATATGCATGTACATATACACTATTTTATTTTGCCAGGGGTCACGGTTAGCTGCATTAATTTCTTTTAAAATAATCTTTATTTAGATATAGTTTACATTTAACGACATACTCATTTAAGTGTACAGCTTGATAAGTCTTCACTGTAAACCAAATATAAAATTCTAAGCTCCCCCAACCATCTGAATGGACCCCTCCTCTTGGCCAAGAGCATTCCAAAGTTAACCTGAAAAAACTAGTTCAGGTCATGATGGAAGGCAAGGTTGGACATGCCCCAGTATACCCTTCTCCCTTTTGGAATTCAGGAAAAGCTGACCAGCATTAACATCAACACAGACCTTATGTCTGATAGGAAACTTTGACAATCTATTCCCTCTGAAGCTTGCTACCTGGAGGCTTCATCTACAAGATAAAACCTTGGTCTCCACAACTACTTATCATAACCCAGACATTCCTTTCTGTTGATAATAATCTACCTTGTAACCTGGAATCTCCCTGCTTCAAGTTCCCCCACCTTTCCAGATTGAACCAATGTAAACCTTACATGTATTGATTGATGTATTATGTCTCCCTAAGATGTATAAAAGCAAGCTGTATGTTGACTACCTTCAGCACAGGTTGTCAGGACCTCCTGAGGCTGGGTCACGGATGCATCCTTAACCTTGGCAAAATAAACTGTCTAGATTGACTGAGACCTATCTCAGATACTGTTGGGTTCAAATATATAACTTATGAAACTAATATACAAATCAAGTCATAGAATATTTCCATCACTCCTCATCTACCCCCAAATTTCCTTATGCGTCTTTGCAATCAACCTCCCACCCCATCCCCAGGCAATCACAGATGATTTTTGTCTCTGCACCTTCAACTGACCCTTTCTGTGATTTCATGTGAATGGAATCATGCACTGAACAGTCTTTTGTGTCTGCCTTCTTTTGCTCAGCATAATGTTTTTGAGGTTTGTCCATGTTTTTGTGTTTGTCAATGGTTAATTTCTCTTCATTGCAGAGTAGTTTTCTATTGTATATGTGTACCACAATTTGTATATCCATTCCATTGCTGATGGACGTTTGATTTGTTGCCAGATCTTGGCAATTATGAATAGAGCTACCATGAACACCCAGGTACAAGTCTTTGTGTGGACTTATGTTTTCATTTCTCTTGGAATGGAACTGTCATATCAATAAGTGTATGTTTAACTTTGTAAGAAACTGCCAACAAATTATCTGTGATGGTTATGCCATTTTGTTTTTCTACCAGCAATACACAAGAATTTCAGTTGCTCCACAACTTTGCCAAAACTTGTTTTCTTTAATTTGGACATTTAAGTGGTGTACAGAGGCATCTCATTGTGGTTCTAGTTTTCTTTGCCCTGATGACCAATGGTGTCGAACATCTTTTCATGTGCTTTTTGACCATTTACATATCCTCTTTTGTGAAGTGTCTGTTCAAATATTTTTGCCCATTTAAAACATGTGGGGGTTCGTCTTATTATTGTGTTGGGAGAGTTCCATATTTATTTATTTACTGAGATGGAGTCTCACTCTGTTGCCCAGGCTGGAGTGCAGTGGCGTGATCTTGGCTCACTGCAACCTCCACCTCCTGGGTTCAAGCAATTCTCCTGCCTTAGCCTCCTGAGTAGCTGGGATTACAGGCGTGTGCCACCACACTGGCTAATTTTTTGTATTTTTAGTAGAGATGGGGTTTCACCATGTTGGCCAGACTGGTCGCAAATTCCTGACCTCAAGCAATCCACCTGCCTCGGCCTTACAAAGTGCTGGGATTACAGGTGTGAGCCACTGTGCCTGGCTCATATTTATTTTTTATTCTTTATTTTGTATACAAGTTCTTGGTCAGATACAATAATACCTGGTCAGATGAGATAATGAGTTGGAAAATGCTTTGCAAATGGGGGAGAATGATTTAAATGTTATTTATTCATTAAGGGCAGAGGCCCTTCCTGTTGTGGTCACAGAAGCCATTTGCTTCTTCTGCCTTTTATAAACCAGCAGAGTCGAGCTACACAGGCTGTGTTGGCTGCTATTAGTTAATCAGAGAGTTTTTTTTTCTTGCCTTGTCATTCTAATTTGTGACACACAATTAGCCACAATATGTGTTTTCAGTTGTGACACTGGCCTGGGAAACCAAGGGATATTTGAAGTGGATTTCCTTGATTTTGCAATAATTGTGTTTTTCTGCATCTTCTGTTAAACACAAATTCGTGGAAGCAAAACATGGAAGCAAAGTACCCTGGAAATCCCTCCTTCTTTATGAAATTGATTTCTCTTAAATGTAATGTTTGCTTATTCCCTTACTTTAAAAGCAATTTAAGAGTTTATTGAGAAAGTGAGCCCTGGAAACATAGATGCATAGAGAAAAAATTCCACCACCCTCAGGTCTCTATTGTCTTCTCTCATAAAGTATAATTTCAGGGCCTTTTCTGCTCTGATTTGCATGTTTGTGAGTGTTGCTATTTTAAGTATTTGGATTTGGTCTGCAAATCCTATGAGAGATGGCAACAGAGTAGGGATCTCAAAGCCTGCAGGATGTGTTAAGTCCAGCAGGACCTTGTATTTACAACAGAGGGTCCTTGAAGACATTCCACATATTATGCTAGGGGAGTGGCCAAGCAAACTTTAATGTGTCCCTTTGGTGGGATATTTGGGGTTAATACCTGCCCTTCTCTTAATTTCTTTTTCTTTTCTTTTTTCTTTTTCTTTCTTGTTCTTTTTATTTGAAATGTAGTCTTGCTTTGTCACCTAGGCTGGATTGGAGTGCAGTGGTACGATCTCAGCTCACTACAACCTCCACCTCTGGGGTTCAAGTAATTCTCCTGCCTCAGCCTCCCGAGTAGCTGGGACTATAGGCACACGCCACCATGCCTGGCTAATTTTTTGTATTTTAGTAGAAACAGGGTTTCACCGTGTTGCCCAGGCTGGTCTGAAACTCCTGAGCTCAGGCAATCCACCCGCCTTGGCCTCCCAAAGTGCTAGGATTATAGGCATGAGCCGCTGGGCCCAGCCTTCTTAATTTCTTTATTTGATTTTTCTTTTTCACTTCAACAGTCTGATAAAAAATGATAATCTAATTGTCTTAGTCCATTTTGTGCTTCTAGAACCGAATACCTGAAACTGGGTAATTTATAATAAACAGAAATTTGTTTGGCTTACAGTTCTGGAGGCTGAAAAGTCCAAGATCAAGGAGCTGCATCTGGTGAGGGCCTTCTTGCTGCGTCATCCCATAGCAGAAGGTGGAAAGGCAAGAAAGCATGCACAAGAGGGCTGGGGGGAGGAGGCAGAGATCATCCTTTTATCAGGAACCTACTCTCATGATAATAGTAATAATCCATTTATGAGGGCAGAACCCTCATGACCTAATCACCTTTTAAAGGCCCCATCTCTCAACACTGTTGCATTGGGGATCAAGTTTCCAACACATCACATTTTGGGGGACACATTTAAGCCATAACACAAGTGAACTTAATATGACAGCTAATTATTTCTAAGTAAGCACACCTAGCAAGTTTTTGTTTGTTTTACATTTTTATGATTGCAGCCAGTGTCGGACTCTCTACTCCTAATTCCACATTCCTCCCAGGTTTGTTCTAATTCCATTTCTGTCTTGTATTGTTTTCTGCCTACTCTTTTGTCTTGGAGCAGATGGCTTATTCCAGTTTATGTGTAATAAAAGATCTGTACCAGCTGCCTTGATTCTACCTACTTAAAACCTCGGGAAGCCATCTGCTTCTCTCTGGGCCCTGCACCTGCCCCAGTGTTCAGGTGTTCCTCATTTTCCTCGGCTCACAGCTTAGTCTCCTAACTGGTCTCCCAGCCCTGCCCTTCTCTGCAAGGACCCATCTTCCACATTGTCATGAATGGAAACATTACAAAAGGAAAAACTCAAAGCAATGCTGCCATGCCTAAGGACCTTAACCTCGAGGGACTATATGACATCTGTGTCCAGAATGCTCTGTGACAGCTCCTCAGCCCCAACTCCAGTCCAACCTGGCACTGAGGCCCAGTTAGATGGAACCACTGTGTGTGCTCAGAAGAGGCTGGCTTCTCCCTTGCCCTTGGGTATTTTCTCTGCCTAACAAGCTCTCCTTGATCCCTCCCCTTTGCTGGCTTTCCCTAGATGTGAATGTCACAGGAACAAAGCCATGGTAAATGGGTTCCCCGTCGTGTCCGCAGCACCCAGCTTAGCACCTGGTATGTACTAAATGAAGACCCTCTGGATGAAGGAACTGTAAGCCATTCGAGGTCAAGGTGGCTGTATTGTAAATGATCTTAAGCACTTTCCCCTCCCACAAGTAGGGTCTAGAGATAGTTTTCTGTGGGTCTTTGCCCAGTTGTCAAGAGACCCAGAGGCCACAGAACCTCAGCACAATAGTGGTAACTGTGCCATTCAGCTTTCTGTGTCCTCAGACTCCAGCCTTCTTGCTGGATCTCTTGGATCTTGGAGTTTCTCTCTTCTTTCTCTTTCCTCCCACATGCAGGGAAACTCAGGCCTGCACACCCGACAGCTGGCAGTGGGAACTGTGTATTACCTGGTTCCTTTTACCTCCCATGAAGCTGACTTTCCCAGCTAAGTCTTTACTCAGTGGGGGCAGGTTATCAGAGGTCCTGGTTATCGAAGTAATATTAAGGCCTTTGTAGAGAATTGGAAAGCATGGAAAAATGGAAGAAAATCATTACCAACTCCGCCTTTCAAAGGCAACCTCTCTTCACACATTTCTAGCCTGTCGTCTGACTTCTGCTGCTAGCCATTTTAACAGGAATCCCCAGATTACAGCCATGTCTTTACATTTTAACATTTCTTAGGTAAAAATAGTCTTCACTTAGGTGATCCTCCTAAAGGGAATTATAAAATAATATTTTAAAAGGAAGATTGGAAGATGACAAAAGAATCATTTTATTCATATTGGAATTGGGCTTTGAAACAATCTACTGTGTGAAGGTGAGATCACACCTAAGGGATTAAGAAAATGAGGAGGCTGATGCTTGGAAAGAGGACAGTTGGTGGTAGATTTTCCAAGTGAAACCAAGGGATGGGTTGGCAGACAAGAAGCTGGCAAGTGTTCTCCACACCTGGACGCCTGGGTGGAGGTGAGAGAGTGGAACACTTTGAGAGCCCCCTGGCTAGGAAGAAAAGAGAAAGCTTTTCCCGACAGCCGGTGGAGCAGGAAGGGTTGGCCTGCACAGTGCTATGATGAAATAGCAACCCGTAGAAACTTCTAGATTTCCCACAGTGACTTTCTGCACTGTCACTAGAGTGCAGTGTGGGACTCTTCTGGCCACACGGTCCACTTTGGGTCTCCCTAACCAAGCGTGTGGTCTCCCCACCCCTGGGATCTTAGATTATGTCACACTCGTACCTGTATTCAATCTATTGGTCAATAGTTATTGAGCACCTACCACATGCTACCCACTGTATGTAGTGCAGAGTGCTCAGCAGAGGATTTGCAGGTTAAATCCTACTATGTATCTCTTCTCCCCTCTTGGGTTCTCAATAGAGGAAGATGTACGTAGCTAACTCTCTATAACAAAGGGCTAACTTTGTACATGACTGGACAAGCATCCAATAGCATCCCAGTACAGGGCTCCTCTGTTATCTGGGTTGGGTGGGGCCCATGGTTGGGCTCAAGTCTGGAGAAGAGTGTCACGCTAGTGTCCTCCCATACAATACTAGATGGTTGGGTGTGTGAAATAGACTCTGCGTTTACCTGCACAGCCAGCCATGTGAATGACGGTTGGAACTGGGAATGTGTGGTGGATGTCTGGGTCTCCTTCCAGAAGGCTCTGACCAGGCACCTTTATTACTTGGGGGCAGGAGAAAGAGAGGGCAAGAGGATGGCCAGATCTGTCCTAAGAAGCACGTCCTTCCTCTGAGTGCTGCAATAAGGGAAAGGGAGCCTACTCCGCTGGGGCTCAGGAAGTGAGCATGGACCTGGGCACAGCCACGGGCTATCAGCACACCACCAGCCTGCTCCCTGGCCCAAGGCGCCCCAGCACATGTCAACACAGCAGATTAGCAACTTCTCCACCTCTGCAGGGTTGGAAAGCAGGGATGGAGGCATAGAGGGGGCATGGAGGGCGCTGAGGGGCAGAAGGAGGATAGCCTTCCTTGGAGAAGAGACATTTAAGGTGGGCCCTGAAGGATGAGTTAAGGATGAGACCACAAAAGGGTGGTGCTGAGGTCTTAGCGTAGGCCTGTCTGGTTGGAAGCTGGGTCTTAGCCATTTGGTGGGGGTTTAGGGACTGGGATTCAGCCTCCGGGGGAGGACACTAAGAGTAAGCATGTAGGTTAGGATTCTAGTCCAGCAAATCAGGACCATAGAACAGGAGTCACAGTGGGAGAGCTGTAGGTTCTTAGGAAACCACAACAGACGTACTTACACAGACAAGGAAACACAGTTGGACTACCGGCACTTCATTCATCAAACACATTATTATTGAGCATCTAATGTGTATTAGGTTATGTCACAACCACTGGGGTGACAAGATAGACAAGGCTCCTGTTCACATGCAGCTTATGTTCTTCTGGTGGAGACAGGCAACAGACCAGTCACAAAAAATAAGTTAGGGAAATACTGGGATGGTAACTCGCTCTGTGAAGAAACCGTTACGTGATTGGGGGAGGGTGGCAGGTATGGAAACTGGAGAGGTGGGGCAGGGAAAGTCTCTGAGGGGTGCTGATGAGAAGCAACTAGGCGTGAGAAGATCTGGGGAGGAGCCGGGCAGAGACCGTAGCATGTGCAAAGTCCCTGAGCTATCAAAGGAATCTAAGAAGGAACCTGGGGAAGCCCTGTGAATGTGGCAGGGTGAGTGCAAGACTGAGAGTGGAGGGCATGAGGTCAGAGGCGTAGATGGGGCCTTGTCAGTCAGGGCGAGGAATTTTAAGATGGGGCCCATTGAATGGTTTAGGCTGGGGGATGACAAGATCTAATTGACACTGTAGAAGGGCCATTTTATTCTGGGCAGGGTTGAGGCAGGGAACTCTGTTAGGTCCACAGGAGTAGAGATGGTGGCTTGGAGCTGGGTGGTAGCAGAGGGCAAGGAGGGAAGTGAACAGATTCGGAATATTCTTGGAGGTGGGGCCAACAGGACTGGTTAATGGCTCTCGAGAAGGAAGACTAGAAAGGAAGCAGGTTTGGGCAGGAGAAAGGCAAAAGTTTGGCTTTGGCCATTTGAGGAAGAGATGCTAAGTGACAGTGTCAAGTTGGCAGTTAGATAAGTCTCAATTCCATGGGAGAGGTAAGGACTAAAGAGGCAAATGTGGAAGGCATTAGTTAATAGGCGGTTTGAAGCCATGGGACTGGATGAGATGCCCTGAGTATGCCGGTGCCTGGGCCTCAGCTGAGTGCAGTTAAGACCACTCCCAAATCCTACTGGCTGGTGGGGACTGGAGAGGGCAGGGCAGTGTTCAGCTTACAGGCTGTCAGTCTTTCATAACCATGTGTGGGTGTAGCTGGCTCAGGCTGAGACTGGCACTGCCCCCATGTCTTCCGCATTCCTCCCCGCTTATCTCCACTCAACATGGTTCCTGGAAGGCCCCATTTTCTTCATACCCCACCAACTGGCCACACCAGTCGGGCTGCAAAGGCCACAGCATAAGTCTAAATGGTCTTTGTTTACATATGGCCTCCTTGGTTGCCATGTCTTGGTGTCTGCCCTCTGTCTCGGCTGGTTGACGGAGTAAAAACCCATATTTACATTACATGGCATCCTCTTCAGTTCCTTTAGGACCCTTCATCTCAAGAATTGCAGGAGATTTTAACAGTCATTGAATCTCCATTTTGAAGATGAAAAATTGAGGACCAGAGAAGAGAAGTGACTTGGCCAAGGTTTCAAAGAAAAGTCAGTAGGAATTGTGAATTCCTGGAGGCCAGGGGCCATTAGTGCTGTTCTTGATCAGTATATGGAGATGTGAGTTTCAACAGTAACAGGGACATTTTAAAATTAAAATGATTTAACATTTAGAAAATGTCTTATTTTGTAATAATGATGGATTCACAGGAAGGTACAAGGAAATGTCCAGAGAGTTCCTGAGCCCCCTTCAGCCAGCTTCTTCCAATGTTAACATCTTGCATTATTATAGTACACCATCAAAACTGGGAAATTGATATTGGTACTGTCTAGATAGCTTACTCAGATTTTGCCAGTTATACTTCCACTCATTTGTGTGTGTGTGTGTGTGTGTGTGTGTGTGTGTGTAGCTCTATGCAATTTTATTATGTGTGTAGCTTCATGTAACCACCACAATCACAATACTTAACTGTGCCCTCATCACAAGACTCTCTCTTGCTATACTTTACAGCTGTATCCTCTTCATCTCCAAACCCTAAGCGCACCTCACCACCTCCACCATCTCTAATCCCTGGCAACCACTATTCTGTTCTCCATCTCTGTAATTAATTATGTTAATTAATGTTATACAAATGGAATCATGAAGTATGTGTCCTTTGAGATTGGCTTGTTAGTTTTTCACTCAGCATAATTTCCTTGAGTTTAATCCAACTTGTGTGTAGCAGTAATTCTTTCCTTATTATTGCTGAGTAGTATTCCATGGTATGGATATATCACAGTTTGTTTAATCCTTTGCCCATTGAAGGACATTTGGATAGTTTCCAGGTTTTGGCTATTATGAATAAAGTGACCATAAAACATTTGTGTACAGATTTTTGTGTGATCATAAATCTTCATTCTCTGGGATATATGCCCAGTAATGAAATTGCTGGGTTGTGTGGTAGATTGATTTTTAGTTTTAAAAGGGACTGCCAAATAATTTTCCACAGTGGCTATGCCATTTTACATTTCTACCAGCAATGTATGAGTGTTTCTCCACATCTTCACTAACAGTTGGTGTTATCACTATTTTTTCATTTTAGCCATTCTTATATGTGTGTAGTGATACATTATTGTGGTTTTAATTTGCATTTTTCTAATGGCTAGTGATGCTGAGCATCTTTTCAAGTGTTTTATTTACTAATCTATAAGCCCCTTTGGTAAAATGTTCACTCATTTTCTAATTAGATGTTTTTTTAATGTTGAGTTTTGAGAGTTCTTTAGATATTTTAGATACAAGTCCATTGTCAGATATGTGATTTACAAATATTTTCTCTCAGTCTGTAATTTAGTTTTCATCCTCTTAACAGGGTATTTAGGAGAGCAAATATTTTTCATAAGGTTCAAATTATTAATTTTTTCTTGCATAGTTCACACTTTTAGTGTTAAGTCTAAAAACTGTGCCTTGTCATAGGTACCAAAGATTTTCTCCAATTTTTTTTCTAGAAGTTCAGAGTTTCATGTTTTACATTGGAGTCCATGATCCATTGTTAATTAATTTTTGTATATAGGTTGATGTTTAGGCTTAGGGTTTTTTTTAATTACATATGTTTAATTGCTCCAGTTACCTTTTATTGAAAAGGGTATCCTTCCTCCATTGAATTGCCTTTGTCAGAAATTAATTGGACATATTTGTGTGGGTCTATTTCTGGGCTCTTTATCATGTTACTTTTAAAAAATGCATCAGTTCCTCCACCAATGCCACATTGTCTTGATTATTGCAGTTATATAGTAAGCCTTAGCATTAGGAAAAGTGTTTTTCCTGCTTTATTCTTTTTCAAGCAATTTTTGGATATTCTAGGGCCTTTACATATAAATTTTAAAATAACATTGTCTATGTCTACAGTGAGCCTTATGAAGATTTTGATAAGAATTGCATTATGCCTATATATTAATTGAAAAAGAACTGATGTCTTTATTCAGTTAATTCTTCTAAACTATGAACATAGCCTCTCTCTCAAAGCATTTAGGCCTTCTTTAATTTCTGTCATTAATTTTTTAAAATTTTCATCCTAAAGATTCTGTATGTGTTTTGTTGAATTTATGCTTAAGCATTTCACTTTCTTGGTAACAATTGTAAATGATTTTGCGTTTTTTATTCCACTAGTAGATTTTCAGTGTGTAGAAAAGCAATGAATTTTTGTGTGTTGATCTTTGTTCCTACATCTTGTAACATTATTGAACTCACTTATTAGTTCTAGGAGGCTTTTTCATTTTTCTTGTAGATTCCTTGAGATTTTCTATATAGACAGTCGTGTTGTCTGCAAACAGGCACAGTTTTATTTCTTCCTTTTCAATCTATTGCTTTGGTTTTTTTTTTGCCTTATTGCAGTGGCTGGAACTTCTAGCACTATGTCAAATAGCATTGGTGAAAGCAGGCATCCTTGTTCCTTGTCTTAGAGGAACATTTGGTCTTTAATCTTGATTTAAAAAATTCCTGGCACTAAGTTATGGTGTTTTGGGGGAGGGAGAGCTAGGGTGAGGTGGGGGATTACCCCTTACGTTTACAAGCTGGGTTTTTTTTTTCCTATGTCTAATTATTTTCCCCTTTGGCTTGAAAAATCTGATAAAACATTTTAGGAGTGTGTATAAAATAGAATTAGCCAAGTGCAATGCCTTTATTCAGAAGAAATTTCATGGACGTTGTGCCTACTCTCTTGGCTTCCTGGCTTTCCAGATCCCAGAGTAAGCTCTGGATAGTAGAGGTTATAGTAAGACTGACTTCTAAATAAATGAAGTGACTTTAACCTTACTGATATGGCTTAAAGAAAAGGAGTGGCCTTTAAGATCCATGAACTTCTCAAACACAAGTGATAACGTTATCTCCATGCATATATACTACTAAATATAATGCAACTGAGAGAAGTAGGCTGTGGTAAGAAAGGAGACCCAAGTGCCATCTGCAGGCAGCACTTACCACTCTGCTTCATCCCACTGAGGAAACAAAGCATGAGTATTGCCAGATTTTCTTCTGTTTCAAGAAAAGCCAGAAATCCAGTTTTTACGTGAAATGTGCTGATTTTAATGTTGGGAACTAATTTATATTTTGAAATAACATTGTGTGGGACAAGTGAACTTGTATGTGGAACTGCTTTCTCCCAGTGGCGACCAGTTTGGACCGTTGATACTCAGCAAGGTCAGCCAAGTGTGCCTTGTTATTGTCAGTCATCAAGGTGATGTGTGATTGGTCAAGCAATTAGTTTTGCTCAGCGTCTCATGTGTTTTCAAAGGACCTGAGGGTTCATTTGCCCATGCAGATCTTGTAGTCCTGTTTATTCTATTAATTTATCTTTCAAATCTATAATGTTTTATTTTACTCAGCGAGAGCCGTGGCAACTTTTGGTCTGGACCCTTTCTAATGATCATTTAGTATCAGGCTATGTGGGATTTGATTGTTTTGCATTGCCTGAAAGCCAATGGTATCACTCCTCCTCTAGGTGTGGCAGAGATGTGAGGGAGGGAGACTGACAGTCTGTGGGTGTGTATGCAATGTTGGGGGAATCGAGGCACAGAGGACAATACTGTGGTGTAGAAAACTAGTCTAAGGTAGCATCAAGAAGTCCATGAAGCCAAAATGATTATCATAACAGCACATTATTTGTTTTTTCCCCCCCTCTCATTTTTTTTTTTTTTTTTGAGACAGAGTCTTGCTCTGTCATTCATGCTCGTGTGCAGTGGCGCAATCTCGGCTCACTGCAACCTCCACCTCCAGGGTTCAAGCAATTCTCATGCCTCAGCCTCCTGAGTAGCTGATTACAGGTCTGCACCACCCCACCGGCTAGTTTTTGTATTTTTAGTAGAGATGGGGTTTTGTAATGTTGGCCAGGCTGCCCTGTCTTTTTTTTTTTTACTAGTGTCCAGTGGAGTTTTTTAGGGGCTACATAACATGATATTGTCATTAATCTAATGGCTAATGAAAGGGGTATGTATATGTTTTTGTGTTTAAAACAAACTTCTTTGGGGTCCTCAATAATTTTTAAGAGTATAAAGGAGTCCTGAGATCAAAGAGTTTGAGTTCTGCTGGACTGGGACAGTAGTTGTCAACCCAGATTGTACATTAGAGTCATCTGGGAAGCTTTAAAATAGTACTGATGCCCGACCTTACCGCAAACCAATTAAGCCAGAATCTCTGTGGATGAGAAGTCTTCATTGTCATTATAACCATGACCATCATCATTGTCACCATCAATATCACCATTATCATCATCATATCATCTTCATTATCATTGTTAGTATCACCATCACCATCATCAGCATCACCATTATTATCATCATCACCATCATCATCATCATCCCCACCATCATCCTCATCAGAACTTCACCTGCATGGAGGACAATCCACTATGCATCAGGTGCTATGCTATTTGCTATACTCCTTATTCTCACAACTGCCCAGAGAGGCTGATATTGTCTCACTTTATAACAGGAGGAATCTGGATCAGAAAAGTTAAGGTAAGCTAATTCACAGAGCAAAAAGAGATGGAGCCAGGATTCAAAACCAGTTCTCTGCTACATCAGTGTTCCCAGTCTTTGCACTATTGAGAACCTCTTTAGTTATGCTTTCACCCCTCCAATACCACAGTAAATTTTTTATTTTTTTTCAAATTATACTTTAAGTTCTAGGATACATGTGCATAATGTGCAGGTTTGTTACATATGTATACATGTGCCATGTTGGTGTGCTGCACCCATTAACTCATCATTTACATTAGGTATATCCTAATGCTATCCCTCCCCCTCCCCCTACCCCATGACAGGCCCCAGTGTGTGATGTTCCCCACCCTGTGTCCGAGTGTTCTCATTGTTCATTTCCCACCTATGAGTGAGAACATGCTGTGTTTGGTTTTCTGTCCTTGCAATAGTTTGCTCAGAATGATGGTTTCCAGCTTCAGCCATGTCCCTACAAAGGACGTGAACTCATCCTTTTTATGGCTGCATAGTATTCCATGGTGTATAGGTGCCAAATTTTCTTTTTTTTTTTGAGACGGAGTCTCGCTCTGTCACCCAGGCTGGAGTGCAGTGGCGCAATCTCGGCTCACTGCAAGCTCCGCCTCCCGGGTTCACGCCATTCTCCTGCCTCAGCCTCTCCGAGTAGCTGGGACTACAGGCGCCCGCCACTACGCCTGGATAATTTTTTTGTATTTTTAGTAGAGACGGGATTTCACCGTGGTCTCGATCTCCTGACCTCGTGATCTGGCCGCCTCGGCCTCCCAAAGTGCTGGGATTACAAGCGTAGCCACCGCGCCTGGCCTAGGTGCCAAATTTTCTTAATCCAGTTTATCACTGATGGACATTTGGGTTGGTTCCAAGTCTTCACTATTGTGAATAGTGCCACAGTGAACATATGTGTGCATGTGTCTTTATAGCAGCATGATTTATAATCCTTTGGGTATATACCCAGTAATGGGAGGACTGGGTCAAATGGTATTTCTAGTTCTAGATCCTTGAGGAATCGCCACACTGTCTACCACAATGGTTGAACTAGTTTACAGCCCCACCAACAGTGTAAAAGTGTTCCTATTTTTCCACATCCTCTCCAGCACCTATTGTTTCCTGACTTTTTAATGATCTCCCTTTTAACTGGCACCACAGTAAATTTTTATAGATTTTATAAGCAAACTATATTTACTGTGCAAGAATTAGTTTATTTTTTAAACCATGTGTTGCAAATGTACAATGGTCAATTGTGATATTTGCTCAGTATAAGATCATCAGATCACAACACAGCCTTGGGGTAATTCCATCTAAAAGCAAAGAGACCTGATCCTATATTAACTGAGAAGGCTTTATTTATTTATTCTCTATACACGAGCCAATTTGAAGAGAAAGCCTTAATGTGGTTAACTATGTAATTTTTCCTGACTTTTTGAAATACTGAGAAGAGCTCATGACTCTCCCATCTCCTAATTCTACCTTGGTAGATTTTAGACTGACCACAACTCATGGGTAAATGAGGGAAGAGGAATAAGAAACCTTGCTTTTCCCCCCCCCCTTTTTTTTGGCTGGCTGCAGTGGCTCACACCTGTAATCTCATCACTTTGGGAGGCCAAGGTGGGAAGATCACTTGAGCTCAGGATTTCAAAACTGGCCTGGGCAACATAGTGAGACCCCATCTCTCTAAAAAAAAAAATGCTGGGCATGGCGGTGCATGCCTGTAATCCTACCTACTCAAGAAGCTGAGGTGGAAAGATCACTCGAGCATGGGAGGTCAAGGCTGCAGTGAGCCTTGATTGCACCACTTCATTCCAGCCTGGGTGACAAAGCAGAATGCTGCCTCAAGAAAACAAAAACAAAATCTTACTTTTTTGGCTATTCTTTTCTGATAAGAATGGTATAGAGATGGGGATGAGGCTGGCTATTGTATGAGAGAGCAAACAGGGTCCAAGCAGTGCTCTGGGCTGTCTAAGGCCCAGTAGTCAGCTTAGCTTCTCAAATTTCCAAGGAAGGAGTTCGGAGTGGTAGAATACCCTGGGTATGCCCAAAGCGTCACCTTGCAAATAGCCTGTCATTAATAATTTGTTTCATTTGTTATGACTGGAAACTGGCTTTGTGTATGCCAGAGAATGGGGGCAGGAAAGAAAGATTGGTGTCTTGAGCTCTCTGTGCCTCTGGGGCAGTGATGCTTTTCCTCTCATGTGGAAGGAGAGCATGACCGAAAAGGTGCACAAATAAGGTGTCTGTGAGAGAAATTAACCTTCCAGATACAGAGACACAGCCTTCCCCAAGAGGTTCTCATTGCTCTGCCTTTTTTCCTTTTTTTTTTTTTGCTTGTTCTACCATTAATAACAGAAACTGATTATGACCTCAAAAGAGAGGAGAAAGCAACTCTCCCCACGCTAGAGCTAGTTAACTACCATATCCTCCTAGATCTCAGTTCAAGAGTCACTTCCATCCCCAATAAAAGCCCTTGAGTGCTGGGCACCTCTCCCTCATAGCATTTGTCCTAGGGGTTTTTGTACATTTTCTTGTGTGAAACTTGGATTGACATCTGTATTTCCGACTAGATTACAGTTTCCTCAAGGGTAGGGATGTCTTGCTCACCATTTTCAGTTCCAGCATCTAGACAGTACCTCAAGTAAACAAGGCCGAGGCAGGCGGATCACGAGGTCAGGAGTTTGAGACCAGCCTGACGAACATGGTGAAACCCCGTCTCTATGAAAAATATAAAACTTGGCCAGGCGTGGTGGCAGTTGCCTGTAATCCTAGCTACTCAGGAGGCTGAGGTAGGAGAATCGCTTGAACCTGGGAGGTGGAGGTTGCAGTGACCCGAGATCCACTGCACTCCAGCTTGGGCGACAGAGCAAGACTTCATCTCAAAAAAAAAAAAAAAAGAAAAAGAAAGAAAATGAAATGAATGAATGAGTGAATGAATGAGATGAATGAGTTAGCAGTGTTGGATTTAAGTGTTGGATTCTTCCCAGCTTGACTTTTTTCTTTGGCTTAGTGATTTTGAGGTCCCAAGATTTATTTTCCTTTCACAAAGGTGATCACTACCATAAGATCTTCAGAAAAGGAAATGTGGCAGGCCAGGTCTCACTAATGCAGATCTCTATAATAACTGTTTCAGTACTAAGTGGTTAAGTTAAATATTAAAAGCCGGTACCCTTATACAAAGGCTGGAATGTAACAAAAGCCCATCAAGAGTTTTGCCTGGGCCTTAAAATATGACAAAATAAAGAAGGAATTCTTAACAGGACCCATTTAGGATTAAACAAGTTTTATTGTGGGTCTGAAGAAACTCCCCAGGCCTCCACAAACAAGTTTATTGGTGCTCTGAAGGAACTCCCCAAACCTCCATGATTTAGCAGGGGACAAGATAAGGGTAATTACCCCAGCACCTGGACCCATTTAGATTAAGTAAATTTATTGAGGCTCCAGGGGAAGATCTTCTGGACTCAGACCTTAGTTATAGATTAAAAGAAGTTAATCACTTATGTCTTTAGATGAATGCACACTTACACATAGACACATAGCTTAGAAGATATACAAGCTCTGGAAAACGTCATAATTTTGAGTTGGTCTGGTGATAATTTCCAGGCCTTCTCCCTGTAACTTGTTGCAGAAATAAAAACTCTCTTCCTCCCCAGCTCATCTGCATCTCATTACTGGGCCATGAGAAATAGCAGCCCAACCCTCAGTTTGGTCCTGGAACAGAAACTCTGGATGAACACTATCAATAGAGCTCTTTGCCATGATGGAAATGTTCTATATATTTGCTGTACAGTAGTCATTAGTCACATGTGGCTGCTGAGCACTTGAAATGTGGCTAGTGAGATGGAGGAACTGAGTTTTTAATATTACTCAATTTTACTTAGTTTAAACTTTAATAGCTACATATGGCTAGTGGCTACTGTATTGAATAGTGTAGTTCTAAACTATGTACTTCAAGTAGAAGGAAAATGATCCCAGAGGGGAGTCATAAATAGAAGAAGAAACGAACAGCAAAGAAAATTCTAAATATACGCAAAAGTGTAAATGAACACTCATGCTATAAAATAATGTTATTTTAGAAAGTTTTAAAAGTATACGGAATTAACATATATGACATTAAAAGTATATAAGTTGGGAGAGGATTGAGGTAAGTGAAGGTGTTCTGTGGGCCTTAAATTAGATGGGAGGAAAATAAAGCTACTCATTAACATTAGTTTTTTAAATAAATTAAGGATCCATGGATTACAGAGTAATTTTAGGTAAGTGCTAAAAAATAGAAAATAAATGCATAAGTTTCAAACTAGTAGGAAGAAAAATGAAATGATAGAAAATATTCAAACCAAAAGAAAGCAAGAGGGGGAGAAGAAAAAGAATGAGAATAATGAATAGAAAACACTATAACTGTTGTAGATTTTCAGTCCAAATGCTCTATTTCATTGATTTAAGGGCAAACATTTATTCCTATTTTTACTTCTCTGAAATTGGGAGGCATATGCCAAGCTGTGTGTATTACAAGCTCTGTTAGCCAGCTTGTGTCAACTTGGTTGGAACTCTTCATTTGGTCATCAGTTGAGTTTTGTGTGTCATTGTCATTACATGTTTTGAGTTTAACTGCTGTTTAGAATGTCTTCAAAAAGATGCCCTCTGACTTGTCATAGAAACAGAGCAGCAGGATGAAAATTTAGTATTAGTGAAGCAATTCCAATCTTTTTTGCAAACACCAAGAGCTATAAAAAAGAAGCTACTCATGACTTGAAGAAGCTGTGTACTTTTTCTTTGCTTCTGGGAATGTAAAACCAGAGAAATTGCCATATCTCTGAGAATTAAGGAAAGAAATTTTGAGGTACAGAGAAACCGATGTGATTGATTTATGCACATCACAGAGATATTAAGGTGTGTGTCTCAGGAACTAATTGGTGGTGTTTTCTTTTTAATTCATACATAAAATATGGCTGTGTTTTACAGTCCATGGTGTTTTAGATGTTTGATGTAAATGATTTACATTATAAAGCTGAATAAGGAAAGCAAACAGAACCCATGCTGTTTTTGAGATACAGCTAAAATCAGCTGGGCATGGTGGCTCACGCCTGTAATACCAACACTTTGGGAGGCCAAGGTGGGTGGATCACCTGAGGTCAGGAGTTCGAGACCAGCCTGGCCAACATGGCGAAACCTCATCTCTACTAAAAATACAACAAATTAGCTGGGCTTGGTGGTGGGCTCCTGTAATGCCAGCTACTTGGGAGGCTGAGGTAGGAGAACTGCTTGAACCCAGGAGGTGGAGGTTGCAGTGAGCCGAGATCGTGCCATTGCACTACTCCAGCCTGGGCGAGAGAGCGAGACTCTCTCTCAAAAAAAAAAAAAATAAAAATAAAAAAGAAATACATCTAAAATGTAAGAATGGAGAAGGTTGAAAGAAAAAGGATGGAAAGAGATATACCACACAAAAACTAATTAAAACAAAGCAGCTGTATCTGACAAAGTGGACTTTAAGGCAATAAGCATTGGTAGAGATAAAGAGGGTGTCTCCTTAAAGATAAAAGCTTCAGTTCACCAGGAAGATATAACGATTCTAAATTGGAATTGGCTCTGGAATTAGTTAGACTTGGGTGCAAATTTTTTTTTTTTTTTTTTTTGAGACAGAGTCTCGTGCTCTGTCCCCCAGGCTGGAGTGCAGTGGCACCATCTTGGCTCACTGAAAGCTCTGCCTCCCGGGTTCACGCCATTCTCCTGCCTCAGCCTCCCGAGTAGCTGGGACTACAGGTGCCCACCACCATGCCCGGTTAATTTTTTTTGTAGGTTTAGTAGAGACGGGATTTCACTGTGTTAGCCAGGGTGGTCTCGATCTCCTGACCTCGTGATCCGCCTGCCTCAGCCTCCCAAAGTGCTGGGATTACAGGCGTGAGCCACTGCGCCCGGCCTTGGGTGCAAATTTGAGCTTTCTCACTTATTAGTGTAAGACATACAGCTAATTTCTAAATCTTCCAAACCTCAGATTTTTCATCCATGAAGTGAGGATTATTATAGAGCTCACTAATAACATAGCCTCAAAATATATAATGCCAAAATTGAGATCAAAATAATAAATCTATATTACACGGGAGATCTTAATGTACCTCTTATATTGTTGATAGACTAAGATGATCAAAAAAATAAAAAGAGAGCAGTAAGGAGAGCAAGCATTTAATCAATAGGACCAATACATTTTAATCAATAGGATCCTCATGAATATATACAGAATACCAAACCTAACAACTGCAGAAAACACGCCAAACATTTAGGTACACACATTGTGGGAAAATGCAATCTTGAAATGAGCGGACTGACATTCAGAAGCTGTTAATAAGAGCACTAATGATGGGGATTGCAACCATGTCTTTACTGACTTCCAGAAGCTTCTTACAGTAAACATGAAATCACATAATTTCTTCCACTTTCCTACTGTTTCTTGTTCTGGGCTGTGTCCTGCTTACTGTCTAATATCTTGGCACCTTAAAAGTTGCTAATCTTCCAAACCTCATTACTATTACTGGGCCCCTGGTCCTTGTTCATGGGCCTTGCAGATACTGACTGTACACTTATCTGGAGCATCCAGTGCCTACCACCTGACCCAGATTCCTCATTGCACTCCTCCCTCCTCCACCTAATGGGATTTGCTCATACCTCTGTGGGACCCCTCCCATTTTCCCCAATTGAATACTTACCAAGACAATGCATTGCCTTACTCCCTTGGACTCTGCTCTGGGCATCAGACTGAATGTTTCCACTGAGCATCTGCAGCTGGATCAGTTTCCCCAGCACCGTCCAACCCCTTGAGCATGTCTAGTCCTAAAGCAGAGAGTTAGCCTTTCTATCCCTGTTGCTATACATGCTGGGATATGTAATAAGAAATGACAACATCTTACGATAAGGCAGGCTGCAGGAGGCAGGAGGCAGGAATCAAATTCGTGCTTATCAAATAGTGCTCCAATTCTTTGAATATTGGACTATAGAATATGTCATGGATCTATACTCAGGTGGCTTCCCTATTACTCACTCCACTGAGGCCAGGTTGTGGGATTAGCTGTCCAAGAGGGAGTTTCAGTCTCACAGCATAGGGTCATTCTGAGAATTACTGGCCCACACTTGTGTGGAGACCTCCAGAGAACAGAATCTGGGTTGGTGCAGGGTACTTCCAGGAGGAGAGAAGTGGCAGGAGGTGACACAGTCGTCCTCAGAATGCCCAGCCCCACAGTCAGAGGGGAAGGGGCAGAGCCACATGCATGAAGATGCTCTCCCCAGTACGTGCCAATCACAGGGCTTCCTAGCTTTTGGGCCAAGGAAACAATGTGGGAAGCAAAAAAAGGACAAGTTTCTCTTCCCTTTGCATGAAGACTGGGCAGTTTTACCAGATTCCCAGGGAAACACCCTTCCACTCTGGGTTGAATGTGAGTGAGAGACATTCAGCTAGAACACTAGAAAAACTATTTCCTGAGCCACTCGCCTTTAGCCCTAGAAAGTGTTGGATTTGTCCTTCGTCTTTGTCACAGTAGAGACTGCTGAGAGCGTCAGAACTTGGGCTCTGGAATTAGACAGATATGGGTACAAATCTGAGCTCTCTCACTTATTAGTGTGGGACGTAGAGCAACTTTTAAAATCCTTCCAAACCTCAGACTTCTCATGCATGATGTGAGGATTGTAATGGGGTCCACCTAATAGGGGTTTTTGAGAATTAAAAAAGTTATTCAATGAACAGCATTTAGCAAGATGCCTGACCATTGAGAAAATAACAAATTGTTTATTATTGTTGTTATTATTAAACATCTTTCCTGCACCTTCTGACTAGGGGCATCATATCATCAGAAATACCTAGGATGGGATGGATTCCTGCATGGGCTGAGCCAAGGGTGCAATAATGGAGGAGTGAAGAAGGAATAAATAGAGACAGAAATCCCCAGGAGTCCAGCATGGTACAAGGCTGAGCTAGTGCTGCAGAGCCTCCTTGGAACAGCCACAGAGCTTGCATCTGGCCCTGGAGGAACCTCTTCCAGCTGGCAGGACCAGCCACAACAGTGGCTAGGGGATTTCCCAGGGTGTGGGCTCCTAGGAGTTGATTTGGACCAGGCCTGCCTGGAGAGGGATTATAACAGGGATCCTTCCCTACTGGCAGGTAATTTACCCCTCAGTGAGAAGCTCAGGCATTTGTTTGATGGAAGGTGGAAGGCCCTGTGCTGGGCCAGTGACTGTCAAGGATGGGCGAGTGGCCGGAAAATAGCAAATAAGACAATATGATAACACAGTTAACCACCACACTATGTGAAGCTATAATATGGGTATCTGTGATAGACAATTCTAATATAGAGAATAATTCTAAGGTGTCATTCTCCCCCCATGCCATAAGCACACGGCCTCTGCCTGGGTTTCTCACTGTGGAATGTCCTCCTGGTCTCCTCATGCCCACAGAGTGGGAAGGACACCTCCTGTAACACCGGCTTTCCTGCCATCTCCTCCCTGCAGCCCTCCTCAGCCCCCTCTGCACAGGGAGGTTTCCTCCCTGTTGTCGCAGTGCTTTGTACTTCTTAGTGGTACCTGCCCACAGGTATTGGTGTCCTTGTCCCACCACCCTACATCACTGTAAGCTCCCCAGGAGCAGGCTTCCTGTTTGACTCACCTGTGATCCTCCACCTCCCACCCTGTAGTGTCTCAAGCATTGAGGGCAATCACTGGCTGCCCCTTAACCCAGAAATGCTGCCGAGATGGGAGGCCATGGCCTAAGCTCCTGGAATGGGGTATTACTACGTCAGCACAAAGGCCTTTGCACAAATGAAGGCTTTAAAAGTGCAGTCCTAGTCAGGTGGAGGAGGGCTCATAGGATTCCCAGGAATCTGGATCATTCTCTTGAGAGTTTTCCCTCGTCTCTGTTAAAACTCACATCCTACGGCCCAAATAACAACAAAAAATGGGTGTAAATTCTTGAAATAACTTGTAGATGGGGGAACAAGGCCCCCCACCCCCCCAGAGCTGCCAGAAGCTTCAGATGAGGGTCCCAAATGCCAAAATGTCTGATATCAGAGAGGATGGCCAGTGACCTGGGGATACATGCTCTTTGCTGTGTCACCCAAGGAGCAGCAGCCTCAGCCCCGCACAGTGACCAGGACCCTGGCTTCCCATGCTGGGTAGGAGCTGGTGTCTGATGAAGGGAATGCCTGGCAGCACGTGCTGTCTGTCTCCTCCTGTCAGCTTACCTGGCTTTGCTGCAAAGAGGCCACTTGAATTTCTTTAAAGGTGGAATCTCTCAGTGGGGTCTAATCTGTTCAGAAATATCAAACTTAAAGTATAATAATAATAATAAAAAAAAGAAATATCAAGAGAGTATCCTTGGGAATGACTGGAATTCCAGAGTCATCTGGTAATCCTCATAAAACAACTCCTGGATGTCTCTCAGCACATCTGCCATCTTGAACGCGGGAGGCTGGTTCAAATGGAGGGGCATTGCTCTACTGCACCTTTTTTTTTTTTTTTTGGCCTAAAGTGCAAAAGGAGATATTTTTCATGTAAATAAATCAACTGCAAATCGCTAGTCACTCTGAGCCCTGTCTCTTGCTGTGGATGCAAAGGAACCAAAGGCCTTTCTCCCCGCCCAACACACACATAACACACACACAAAATCATAAAAACATACATACCCCCAACACATACAACACACAACACACACACAATATATACACACAACACACACCAAACATGCCCACAAACCTGTGTCCAGAGATAGATTCTGCCAGTGGGTTCGTGGTCTTGCTGACTTCAAGAATGAAGCCGTGGACCTTCGCAGTGAGTGTTAGCAGCTCTTAAAGATGGCACGAACCCAAAGAGTGAGCAGTAGCAAGGTTTATTGTGAAGAGCAAAAGGACAAAGCTTCCACAACCCAGAAGGCGACCCCAGCAGGGTTGCTGCTGCTGGCTGGGGTGGCCAGCTTTTACTTCCTTATTGGCCCCTCCCATGTTTTGTTTCCATCCTATCAGAGTGCCCTTTTTTCAATCCTCCCTGTGATTGGCTACTTTTAGAATCCTGCTGATTGGTGCATTTTACAGAGTGCTGACTGGTGCGTTTTACAATCCCCTTGTAAGACAGAAAAGTTCCCCAAGTCCCCACTGGACCCAGGAAGTCCAGCTGGCCTCACCTCTCAACCCCAGACATGGCATGAAAATACATATGTACAAAACATACATACACAAAGTATACATGCATCTCCCCAAATATACACATACTACAGAAACATACACACAGGAACTCAGCTACCTGTCAAAAGTCTGAATGGTGACTACCTCTGCAGTGAGTAGTTAGAAAAGTGAATTTGTTTTTCAATAAATTGGAGTCCTTAAAAATCATTGTAAGATAGAAAAATTTAAAAAGTATATAAAATAAAATATGTATGTCCTTTGGCCTAGCACTTACACATGTAGGAATGTATCCTAGTGAAGTAATCAATGATATACGCAAAGATTTGTACAAGCATATTAAGCACAGAATTATGTATGCATATGTGTATATATATGTATCTCATACATATAATAGTGTAAAAGTGAAAATAACTCAAATGTTGAAAATTGAGGATTAAACTATGATCTGTCCATATGTGACATACAAGTTAGCTGCCCCTTATTCTCTCGAGCTTCAACCTCTTACAAACAAACAGTGTCCCTTGTGTATCAGCATTGGTACAGATAATCAAACTTATTAAGGTTTTATATGGGGCAATAAAGGCAAGAGTTTATGAATACTCCATACTACACTATGTAGCACCCCCTATTAAAGACAAACTCTTCTCTCTCATTTCCCTTCCTTTCTGGAACCACTTGGCTGAATCTCTACAAGTCTCTATTGTAACCACCTCAACACGGCAGCCTCCCTGCATCTCCATCTTCCCTGTCCTGAGAGCAATGGCCTGCTGCCCCCACACTCACATCCTCATTCATTCCAGAAGTCAGCACCACAGAAGTGCCTACAGTTACCCCAACCACCTTCTTAGAAGATAAGTTAGTGTTTGTTTTGACTTTTTAAAATTTTTACTTCCTCTTTTCCTTCACAATCTCATCCCATCCCAAGAGATTTATCAAGAAGTTCTCTAAAGATATGTGTCTCCTTACTGGGAATTTAACAGACAAATCAGGGATTTTTATTCTAGCCATCAAGGGAATAACATTTTTTCAGGTCTTTAGACAAATAATGGAATGCCTTGCAGTAATTAGATATACTATTGTAGAAAAGTATTGATGAAATGGAGCGATGTTTGAGATATCATATTGAGTAGAAAAGGCAAGATACATTAAGTAGGAAATGTATCTTACAAAATAATTTGTCAGACACACTCCTATATTTATATGTTATATAAATGTGTATGTGAAGAAAGGCTAGAGGATGAGACCACAGTCTTCAGTGAAGTTTAAGAGATGAGGCTGCAGCATGCTCAGAAAGGCTTGGGTTATAGTTCTTCCACTAATTAAGGATGTGATCTTGGGTAAATTGTACATCTCTCTAAACTGCGCTACCTTTTGTCTGTAAAACAGGAAGGATGGTATTTACCCCCAGGGTCATCAGAGGATTTGGTTGGAGAAAAAGAAATAAATGGGCTGAGCCCAGATCTGGCACAGTGAGAGCACGGTGGTTGACTATTGTGCTGGCCTGTTGTTCCTGTGTTATTGACATGCTGCTGGTGGTGGTCCAGAAGCTATTACCTTAATTGGTTATGTGGATTTCCCCTCATACTGACCAGCTGTGTGTGATGTTGTAAAACATAGCCATACACAGTAACTGACAAGGGCAAATGCAATGGAAAAATGCAAGGAAGTGCAGGTAAATAGTTAATGGGCTGTAGAAGGAAGCTAGTCCTTGGAGGGCTCGATCAAGGAAGGTCCCTTTGCATGTCACCTTTGAAGAAGAGGGGACATAGAAGAGGTATAGTGCATCCCGGAGTGTACCTGGAAGGGGACATGAAAAGAGGACATTTTTCTCTGGGACATGGGGACTCCACTTGCACGAACTCTGGAATTGGGGCAAAGAACCATCATGAAAACAAGGGCTTCCTTGAACCTCCCAGGCTCATTGGCTGATCTAAACCCTGTGTGCCCTCTTTCCTTTACTCTCCTCTGTTTTCTATACCTCTATTATTGGACTGGACTGGAAGCCTGATCTATCACAAGTGCCTTGAAATGTGTTGAATGGGTATGGCACAGTCCTTAGCAGAGTGGCACTACCCCCACAGGAATTTGTTTATACCCTTGGCATGGAAAATAGCAGGAAATGAGTGATGACTGATAACTGAGGATGCTATTTATTATTGGCTAAAGGAATACTGTGTCATATTTGTATAGCCACTCACAGACTGTTGATTACAAATGAGTACCAGACCTAGCTCCTTCCAGTAAAGGATCCTGAGAACTGAAGGCAAACAAAGCTCCAGGAGTCCAAGACAGAGCCACAGACCACAAGGATCACTGGCCCAGGTAGGTGGTCCTCCTGTGCTGGCTTTCGAGGCCAACAGGCATGGATGGGGAAGTAGAGTAGCATCTGGCCATCTAGACCCTTGCTTTTTATCCCCACTGGAAGCACATCTGAATTTTTAAATATGATCTCTGAGACCTGCCCAGAACACCTTGCTCTCAGCCCCAGTAGCAGCCTGCTGTCTCCCAGGAGAGCTTCTACTAACAAGTAGGGCATTGCTGGAGGGCCAAGCAGACACTAGCTTAGGAAACCCACAAACCCTGGAAATGCTAGTTCCTTCTCTGAAGGCTCAGAAGACTGACTTCAGAGTCTAGAAAATATTGGTCCTTGGGAATAGATTTTGAGTGCAAAGAGATGGATTTCAGATGGCCGTGTGTACTGCTTCTTCAGGGAATTCTGTGAAAGCTCCCTGCAGTTACCTTAATACAGGCAGCAGATTTCATGAGTACCCCCCAGGGATGGCCCCAGGTCCTCTAGGCTGTGAGCATCCTTCCATCCTTCAGCTGCACCACAGTATATTTATATGTCTTTGGATGCCTACATTTCTGCCAGACATCTTTTGCTTTGATGTTCTGGCTGCCAAATTCTCTGTCAAGTGCCTCTAATTTTTTGTGTCCTTTGATTTACCCCAACATGACAAAGGCAGTTGTGCTTCCTGTATTCAGGGATACTGCCAAACCACAAACAGGTTAAAATCAAATAGCAGATCTCCCTGTTCTTAAAGACCCATCAGCTCTACCCACCTGCTCCTCCTCACCGTCCTTATTGTTGAGTCCTTAAGCCCTTCCTTGTCATTTTTATTTTTTGCATGAACAATTTAGTTCCCTTTGTCTCACTCCTAAACCTTTCTCAAAGGATTGGGTTTGTACACAAGCTGCCTATCTCTGCAGTCTTAGAAGTGATATGATTCTGAACAAGTCACTTAACTTTAGATTTTTTATCTGTAAATGGGAATACCAATTTTTGCTCCACTTCTGTCCTATGTTGGCCTGGGCTGATGTTGTGGAAAGCTCTTTGTCAACTGAGATAGGGTGTGCAGAATTTATATATATAAATATATATCCTCCAACCCCTCCCAATGAAGCCAGTCATGTGAGTCAATCCTATCCTAAAATATTAGGGATTGAGCCTCCGGGGACGTTTGGTGGCTTAGATTTTCATGAAAAGAGGTTGCAGAGCAACTGCTTTTTGTTAGGCAAAGATTAGGCTACTGCAGAGACTCAGCAAACTTTTATAGAAGGTGTCAGATGGTAAGTATTTTAGGCTTTGCTCGCCAGATGATCTCTCAACTAGTTAACCATGCTATTCTAGCCTCAAAGCAGCCAGAGACAATATGTAAACAAGAGCATGGCTGTGTTTCAATAAAACTTTATTTAAAAAAACAGTCAGGGACCAGATTTTGCCAAAGGCCGTAGTGTGCCAGCCCCAAGACTAGAGCAACGCACTTTTAACTTTTTTATTTTATTTTTATAAAATGCCAAGATCCACAAAAATGCTATTGCACCCTGTATGTTGGCACTGTGACTCACGGTTTGGAAAATTCTGCTTTGAAGGCATGATAGACAGGAGAGCATGGTCGGGCCCCTTGGTGCCTTTCTGGATGCAGTGAGCATTTCTAACTAGAGGGCAAGGCCAGTGGTTTGTTCAGCACTAGGGTCATCCAGCAAGGTGTCCTGGGGTCAGCAGCTGCCATAACTGGTTCCCTTTCTATCTCCTTAGGTCTTAGACTTCATTCCATTTTCTGTTGAATAATAACTCAATGTTGAAAATGTCCTTTGTGGGGGAGAACTCAGGAGTGAAAATGGGCTCTGAAGACTGGGAAAAAGATGAACCCCAGTGCTGCTTAGAAGGTAAGGTTCTTGTAGAAATCCACCTCAGGGCCAAAGTGTAATTCCTAGAGCAGGACTTTGCTAGGTGCTGTGCACAGACCTAGCTGTTTCCTGCTGACTTGCACAGTAAGTGAACTTTCAAATTTCCCTGGACAAATAACTAGACAAGAGAAATTCTGGAAGGGAAAAGGAAGCTTTTCTTCAGTGTCCAGGCACATCAGGTGGTAGATAAAACGATCGTCCTCACCTACAGATTTGGGGCTTTAGCATCCTGTTTGCCAACTGGATGGTTGCATATCCTTCAAAATGCACCTCTTCCCTCCCAACCTTCCCAAGTGGAAGAGAAGCCTCCAATGAGAAGCGACTCTCTAAGGCTGGGTTGAAAAAATGACCCAGGCACAGGGCATCTGAGTATTCCATGAGGAACACATTTGGGTGTTGCCCATGGGGGATAATAGGAGGAGGCTTTTGACCCAAATGATTGTCTGCTGAGGTGTGAAGGGAGAGACCTGTAACATGCCAGAGGCCAAACTCCTGAGCCAGTTCATCTCTATTCTATGTTTTTGAAAAGGGAAGCTATGATTTAATGTCATTACTATCATGCTGCTCTAGTATTTCTCAGCACATGCACAGAAGAAGGAATTAAATGGTCCTTGATACCCCTAAATCCTTGGAAAATCCAAATTGCATATGCTTAACCTCACTGCGTCTGACTGCAGACCCAGCTGGAAGCCCCCTGGAACCAGGTCCAAGCCTCCCTGCCACGAATTTTGTTCACACAAGTAAGGCCTTGGGGTGAGGTGATGGGGGTGGCTGAGGTGCGAGGGTGGGGATGGGGGATGGAGTCATTGGGCCCTCTTAGAGGGTGGGGGAATTGTAGACTGGGGACACCTAAGGGTGCTGGATGGGGCTGAAGTCTTTCCTTTGTGGAAGCAAATCCCATTAGGAGATAACTCTGGGAAGATGAGCCCGGGGAGGGGCAGGTGATGCTCACCTGCTAAGAGGCACACGGCAAGGAAGAGTTTGTGCCTGGGAACCTTCCGGGTGCCTCTTCTGACCATAGTCAAGAGACTGGAGACACAGACCTCCTCCCAGCACTGATGACAAACAGCCATGTGGCCAGTGGGTGTGCAGGGACACCCACACCACTAAGGGCTCAGGGCGGCACATTCAGAGCCTGAACCTTCCTCTCATGCTGCCATTTGAACACCACAAAACCCTAATAGGAAACTGTTAACATTACCACTCTTCAGATGTGGAAACCGAGACAGACAGTGGAGATTCCCTGCCCTAGGTGACACAGGTACTAAGTGACAGATGTGGAAATTTAAAGGTACTATAACATCTGCCTGCCTGACTCAGGCTTAAGGCTCCCATCACCTCCTCTTCTCAGGAAAGAGTCAGGAGACCTCAGCCTGAGCCCCAGCTCTAGCGCAGGCTAATGTGTGAATACTGAGCCTCACTGGTAAAATGGCAGAGAGGACCAAATGGGACTAGGTGTGTAAGGGTGCCTGGCACAGTAGGGGAGGCTGCTGTCGCTGCTCCACCGCTGCTGCTGCAGTTACCTTTGATGTTTTAGTTTTGTTGTAGTTACACCATTGCTGGCTTTGGATCTGCACTGTGTCTACTCCAGGTAGAACCAAGCACACATGCCTCTCTGTCGGGCCTGTCCTGACTTCTCCTTGTCAGGGCTGGGATCTCCTTCAAATCTGGGGGAAGTGGTTCTCCAAGTCTGGTCCTCAAACGTCAGCAGCATCAGCGCCTAGAAGTGTTAGGAATACAGATTCCCAGGCCCCACCACAGACCTCCTGCATCAGAAACTTAGGGGGCTGACGCTCTAGGGGCTGCTTTAACAAGCCTTCCAGGTTATCATGATGCATCTTGAAAGTCTGAGAGCTACTGCCCTACAGAAAGTTACTAGTGCCCTAAAGCTGGCGCTGGCATTGATGTTACTGCTGCTGTTGGAGTACAACTTCCCTATAGAAAACTGCCAGCACCTTAAGACCACTCACACCTTCAGAGTGGCCTTGAGAAAGATTTGTGGTCAAGGATGATGAGCACGAAGACCACTTAAGAGGACAGTGAACTAGTCTGCGTGTGAGACGCTGAGATCCTATGTCAGGCTGTGATAGGAGGGAAATAGAAACAAAAGGAAAGAACAGCTTTAAGAAGCACTGAAGAGGTACAAAGTAAAATGATGGTGCTAGAAAAGTAGCTTCTTAAAAATAGCATTTTCCAGTCTCACCCTGGACTAACTGAATGAGAATCTCAGTAGTGTGAGGCCCAGGTATCCATGGTCTTAAAATGCTACCCACCAGGTGATTGCCAGTGTGCACCAGGGTTGAGAGCCACAGCCTTAGGCCGTGCCACTCAAAGGGTGTCTTCAGACCAGCAGCACCCACAGCTCTGGGAGTGCATCAGAAAGACAGAGCCTTGGCACCACCCACACCTACTGAACCATAGTTCGCAGGTGATTTCTTGCACATTAAAGTGTGAGAAATGGAAAGGCTTAGAGTTCAGCTAGCTCAGTGACTCAGTCAACCTGCACCTGCTCCATGAACTCAGACTGTCTGGGATGGGCCCAGAAAAGCTCCTGAGGAGATTCTGATGTAAGGCAGGGCTGAGAACCATGGATCTCATCTGACCCCATATCATTGGGGAGTTACTTAGGATCTTGCCTGGGACCAGTCATCTCTTCCATAGACACTAAGAGTGTCCACGATGCTTGGGGCACTACAGGGTGGGAGGTGGAGGATCACAGGTGAGTCAGATAGGAAGCCTGCTCCTGGGGAGCTTACAGTGCTATAGGGCAGCAAGACAAGGATGCCAATACCTGTGTGCAGGTACCACTGATGAGTGCAGAGCACTGCAGCACCAGAAAGCAAGCTATCATGTGCAGAGGGGGCTGAGGAGGGCTGCAGAGAGGAGGTGGCAGGAAAGCCGGTGTTACAGGAGGAGTCCTCCCCACTCTTTGGGCATGAGGAGACCAGGAGGACATTCTACAGTGAGAAACCCAGACAGAGGCCATGTGCTTATGGCATGGGAAGATAATGACACCTTAGAATTATTCTCTACATTAGAATTGCCTATCACAGATACCCATATTATAGCTTCACATAGTGTGGTGGTTACTGTGTTTTCATATTGTCACATTTGCCATTTTCCAGCCACCCACCCATTCTTGACAGTCACTGGCCCAGCATGGGGGCCCCTGCCCTTTATCAAACAAGTGCCTGAGCTCTTTGCGGAGGTGAGGGTCACTTATCCAATCAGAGGCCAGGAGGGAAGGTTCCCTTTTAAGACCCTACTCTAGGCAGGCCTGGCCCAAATGAGTTGATAGGAGCCCATGCCCTAAGAACCCTCTGAGCACTGTTGTGGCTGGTCCTGCCGCTAGAAGTTGTTCCTCCAGGGCCAGGTGCAAGATTTGTGGCTTTTCAAAGGAGCCACTAAAGCTCCAGCTCAGCCTTGCACCATGCTAGGCTCCTGGGGGCTTCCTGCCTCCATCCCTCCCAACTCTTCCATCACCGCTCCCTTAGCCTGGCCAGTGCAGGGATCTGTCCCACTCTAGGCACTGCTGATGGAATGATGCCTCCAGTCAGAGGGTGCAAAAGAGAGTTAAGAAAAACAATGATTATACAAAGTCCTTTTTATAGGCCAGACATTTTCTTTGCTCAGGCTAAGTGCTACTTATTTGAGTAAGCATTTTATTTCTCATAACTCCTCTCTCAAGTAGGTGCTGCTATTACTCTCATTTCACAGATGAGGACATTGAGGTTTGGAGAGATTTAGTAACTTGTTCTCTGTCCTACAGCAGAGCTGGGATTTCAATCTATCTGTCCAAATCTGTTACCCATGTGCTTGCACAGAATGCTTAATTGCTTGTCCCAGCAAGATAGAAAGCCAGGGAGTGGAAGAAATATTCAGTGGCTGTGATGTCTGAGCCCACAGGCAGGGTGGAGAGCTAGGGCTGGGGCCCTTGGATGTGGGGAAGAAAGGGCTGAGTCTTCTATTTTCAATGTGAGGTGTTGATATCTGGTGATATTGATCTAGGTCCAAAGGTGAAGAACTTAAACCCGAAGAAATTCAGCATTCACGACCAGGATCACAAAGTACTGGTTCTGGACTCAGGGAATCTCATAGCAGTTCCAGATAAAAACTACATACGCCCAGGTGACTCTCAGTTTTGGCTGTGTTTTCTGTCCCCATCCAGCAGGGGTAAGGCCTCCCGCTAGATGGGCTCAACTCCATGCTATACCAAGCTTCATCTCCAGCAGGTGGTGGAAGTGGGAAGGAGAGGCCCCAGGGACTAGGGCATCAGAAGAAGGGTCTCTAGCAATGACCGATCTGAAAGGAGTCTTTCTGGAAGGGCAGGAAAAAAAGAAGGAGGCAGACACTTAGATTGGAAGAAGAGGAAGCTTAAACCAGTGTGATGGAGGGAGAAGTGGACTACAGAGTCAAGGGGAGAGGGACTGCGCATCAGGCCTGAAACCCCAGCAGACAGGAGAGATCTTTCCCTGCTCTCAGAACCCACACATTGTTCTGACTGTCTTTTTCCAGAGATCTTCTTTGCATTAGCCTCATCCTTGAGCTCAGCCTCTGCGGAGAAAGGAAGTCCGATTCTCTTGGGTGTCTCTAAAGGGGAGTTTTGTCTCTACTGTGACAAGGATAAAGGACAAAGTCATCCATCCCTTCAGTTGAAGGTGAGAGTTCTAGCTCAATTTCCTGTGCCTTTGGCTAACCCCAAAGTAAAAGGCCAAGATCCTCAATGCCTCTCGCTTTCCTGCAAACTCTTATCTTGGCCAATGTAACAGGGACATCCACCTTTCTGGAGGCACCAGGCAGAAGAGCCCCATACCTTCTTCTCTTGTTCCTTGCCCCTTCTAGGGAAGGATGAGAGACTCCTCACAGCGGGGAGACAACAAGGAGCTGAGCACCCGTTCTCCTCTCCTGGGCCCACTGGTCCTGGCCCTGGGTGGGCGGCGCTCCCTTCCTGCTGTGGCCCTCCATGTGGCAAGCAACACAATTGGGCCAGGACCCTGGCGTGCTGCTGCAGGGTAGGAGGGTGTGAGGGAGCACTTGGAGGGCAGTGTGTCTGCCCTGTAAATTTAGTCCTGGATGGAGCATCCTTTCACTTGAGGGGAGAAATCTTAGGGAGCTCAGTTAGATACAGATCTAAGCCATATTCTCTAAACTAATTTTAAAAACTGTAGAGCTGAGATTTTGGTATCCATCTGACTCTTACATCTCTCTCTCAATTTATTTTTAATCTAGGGGACAAGAGGGCCTGGAAAAGAGGGCATGATTGCTTATCATCCCTTAAATACCAGTACCAAGGCTGACACGTCATCTTCCCCAAGGACCATCTGCCTTCTCTCTTTTCCTCCTCTCCTGTGTAAAGGCCTGGAGGATGAGCACATGTGCTGTGTTTTCCTCCCTCTCAAAGCCTGTGCTATCTAATTAATCCCTTTTACCTCACAGAAGAAGAAACTGATGAAGCTGGCTGCCCAAAAGGAATCAGCACGCCGGCCCTTCATCTTTTATAGGGCTCAGGTGGGCTCCCGAAACATGCTGGAGTCGGCGGCTCACCCCGGGTGGTTCGTCTGCACCTCCTGCAATTGTAATGAGCCTGTTGGAGTGACGGATAAATTTGAGAACAGGAAACACATTGAATTTTCATTTCAACCAGTTTGCAAAGCTGAAATGAGCCCCAGTGAGGTCAGCGATTAGGACACTGCCCCATCGAATGCCTTCCTCGCTAATTTGAACTAACTAAAAGCACAAAACCTGCTCACTAACCTTTCTGTCAGTGAGTTTCATTTCTCATTCATACTTTAAGGATTTGTGTTTCTAGGATATAGCAAGAAGTTTGTTTAATTAAAAAGTTCTGGGTTGGAAAGAGACTAGCTTCTGCTTGTGTACTGCTACCCTGAACCATCAGACATCCATGTGTGTGTCACATGCTATGATGGGGCCAGTCTGACTACAATACTTGCAGCGGGAAGGAGCAGCTGGGTGCATGCTGTGCTCTAGAATTAGTCTTTCCTACTGGGGTTTGGTAGATTCTGAGGGCATTGATCCTGGGGCAGAAGTGGCTGAGTCTGTGTCTAGGGCACAGTGTGCAAGAAAGAAATGTAACAGCAAGTCATGATCCAGCCAAGTGATAACGGAAAAGGGGTAGTTTGGTCCCAAGTAAGGAGCAGGGTGACCTGACCTGTGGGAAAGTCACAGAGACAAGGAATCTGGGTCAGATGACAGCCAGGAGACCAGGTGAGAAGCCAGGTAGTGTCTGGGAGGCCTGTCAACAAGGGCATGGTCCTATCACTAAGCAGGGCTCAGATCCTCATAATGGGGGAGAGGAAGGCTGGCCGAACAGAAATCAGGGCCTGGAAACAGAGTGAGGGGGTGGAGACAGGGGACTGAGCCTTGGAAATTAGTTTATTAGTTTTAGCTCTTCAGTTACAAGCAATAATAATCGCCTCTAGCTGATTTAAGCAAAAAGTATACTATAAAAAGAGCTTTCTAGAAGGATATTGGGTATATTCATTTCTTACTGCTGCTGTAACAAATTACCACCAACTTAGTGGTTTAAACAATGCAATGTATTATCTTGCAGTTATGGAGGTCAGTCTGGAATGTGTCTCACTGGGCCAAAATCAAAGTATCAGCAGGATTGCATTGCTTTGGGAGGCTCTAGGGGAGAGTCAATTTCCTTGCCTTTTCCAGCTCCCAGAGGCCACCTGCATTCCTTGGCTAGTGGCCCACTCCCATCTTTGCTTCTTGGATTATTCTCACACTGCTTTACTCTGACCCTCCTGCCTTCCTCTTTCACATATAAGAATGCTTGCAATTTACACTGCGCCCACGTCAATATCCAGGATACTCTCCCATCTCAAAGAGGTTTAACTTTAATCACAGATGCAAAGTCCCTTTTGCTATGTCATGTAACATATACACAGGGTCTGGGGATTAGAATGTGGACATTTTTGGGGTGCCATTATTCTGCCTATCATGTGAAGTAACTTTCAAAATGGAAAGACATGCTAAAGAACAAGTCGGGGATTTCTGGCAGGCCAGAAATGACAGAAGCCAGAAAACGTTGGTCCCATCACTCAGATGGGTAAGAGCCAATCATGCTTTTTGTTAGTTAGCAAAAGATTGAGATTCTAAGCAAAGCATGTGACTGCCCTAGTTTGGGTCATGTGTCGACTCCTTGGTCAGTGAAGGGCAGCACACCTTGATCCACACTCCCTCCAAGACTGTATCCAACGAGGCCAGTGATGTTCCTCAAAGCAGAGCTGGAGAGCTAATCTCAGGAGAGAGGCGTGTGGGTGGTGGGCAGGAAGACAAAGCTCACCCGTAAAGGAGGAGTAGGGACAGCACCCCAGGCACGGAGGTCAAGTGAGATGACACCCATGGGAAGAGCTCCGATAAGGTCGGCTGCTTCTGTTTCTGATCCTGATGGTGATGGTGATCAACACCAGCCCAGTGACAAAAAAGTACACAGTATATTTAGTAGATGTTCTCCACACAGAGAAATGGTAAATATTCCAGGCGAGGAATACTCCAAACATTCTACCTTGATCATTACACTTTCTGTGCATGTAATGAATACTTGCATGTATGCCATAAATATGTGAAATATTATGTATCACTACATAAAAGAAAAAAAAATGTCGCCAGGTGACACTGATACTTTGGAGAGGAAGGCATGTCTTCTTCATAATATCACAAAACTATTTTCATGACAAAGACACAGCTGTTCAAATTAGTCTCTGAGCCAGGGCTGTCTCATGGCAGTGAGGACTTTGGTTCCCTTACAGACTAGCAGAAAGGAGATGGGGCTTACTGACCATGGCCTTGAGGAGACCGAACATGCAGGCCAAATGGAGACACAGACAGCCTGGGCTTGGTCCTGCTCCAACCCCTTCCAACCTGGTGAGATACAGTGAGTCACTATGGCGTGAGTCACTCATACTTCCTGTGAGGCTCCACCAAGATAGCAAATGCATCAACACCTTACGGAAGCACAAGGCCCTCTGTATTGTTGACTTCACGAAAGGCATGGTTGTGATGATCACATTGAGTAGGCTTTTGGGTGAGAGGTGAAAACCCCAACTATCATGCATTGTAGCCCTCTGGTGGAAACTGTGCATCAGGCTCTAAATTTCAGGCTCTAGACTGACTCAGGGATGAATATTTGGAAGGTGAAGACAATCTGTGGTCTCTTCTCCTGTAGAGCAGGAGTCAGCACTTTTCAAAGAGTGCCAGGTTCTATATATCCTGCCACATGCTCTGTTGTTACAGCACAAAGAAGGCCATAGACAGCATGGCTGTGTTGGCAAATACACAAAACAGGCAATAAGCTGTATTTGGCCTTTAGGCTGCAGTTTTCCAAGCCCTGCACTAACACAAGGAGCTTAAAGGTGGCAGTGGTGGTGTGCTGGAGCTAGCTTATATCAGCTTGCAATAGCCAATTGTTAACATCTCTTCCGAACTCTGTGTCTGTGCCTTCATGTTGGTAGTTTGAAATTGGCTACCCCATTTAATGCTGCAACCTTTTCTCACCCCAGCACTACTGACTCCCCTTTGCCCTGTCTTATTTTTCCCACTCTAACATGCTATATAGTTGCTTCTTATATTTACTGTTTGTGTCTCCCACTAGCATTGTAAGTCCCACAAGTGCTTTGCTCTGTGATGTATCCCAAGAACCCACTGCAGTGCTTGGCACCTGTAGGAACTCCATAAGATTTTTATAAATGAAGAAAGGAAGAAAAAGAGAGGGAGGGAGAAAGGAAAGGAAGGCTTCTATTTAAATGATGGCCTTCTCCTTATTTCTATAGTAATATGACTTCCCCTGCAAAGCAGATGCATTTTGGAAAATGTGTATAAATAAACTCAGGTGGTTTTGAATTTCATTTTCCTAACTGTAATTGTAATCATGGGTCTTTATGTTTAGTGAAAAAGTTTTGGCCCTTATGCATCACACCTGAGAATCCCAAAGTATTGGTTTGTTAGGGCTCCCATAAAGAACCATAAACTGGGTGGCTTAAAACAACTGGTTCAGGAGGCCAAAGTCTGAACTCCAGGTTTTGGTTCATTCTGAGGGCTCTGAGAGGGAATCTGTTCCAGGCCTCCCTTCAGTTTGTGGTAGCTCCAGGGTTCCTCAGCTGGTGGCAGCAAAAATCCAGTCTCTGCCCCCATCTTCACATGACTGTCTTCTCTCTGTGTTTCTGTGTCCAGAATGTCCTATAAGGACAGAGTCATACTGAATTAGGGCTCACTCGAATGACTTCATCTTAAGTTGACCTGTATCTGTAAAGACCTTATTTCCAAATAAGGTAACATCCACAGCTACTGGGGGGTAGGACCTCAACATATCTTTTTGGGGGACATAATTCAACTCATAATACCCAACATGATAACTGTTCATCTCATGAAATGTAATGTCTCTCAAAAGGTGATCTCAGGGCATTTAATCTGTGACAGAAACTCCCATAGGAAACATTCCAACCAGAGGCTCCTTTCACAGCTGGTCACTCCTCCTACCCCATCCCACGTCCTGAGGCAGGGTGAGGCAGGTGGGGACAAGAGGAAGGCTGTCCTGGGAGTAGAAAGAGAAGACCTTTATTCACCCGGCACTCTGTTTGGGAATGAGCTATCCAGCACAGGATATAATAAATAGCTTTAGGAGTGGTAGACTCCAAACATTTTTTTGGTCCCACTTATCCTAATCAATTAAACAAAGTCTAGAACATGTCTTGAAATGCAGGCATTGGTACATTATGAAACCTACACAGAATTTAAAAATTTACAAGGGCTAAATAAAATAGGGACTGACATCTAATATTTTCTTCCCACATTCCCATGCGCTGTCTGGCTCAACCAACCCCAACCCTCACACTCATCCTGGTGGACACATGCCTAGTGATGTGAACAGCTGGTTCTCAGGGGGGCTGGTGATGGTGGATATACAGCTTTTGCCAATTTCCATGGCATAACTACTCCAAATATGGGCAATTTCAAACTACCAACATGAAGGCACAGAGTTCGGAAGAGATGTTAGCAATTGGCTATTGCAAGCTGATATAAGCTAGCTCCAGCACACCACCACCGCCACCTTTAAGCTCCTTGTGTTAGTGCAGGGGTTGGAAAACTGCAGCCTAAAGGCCAAATACAGCTTATTGCCTGTTTTGTGTATTTGCCAACACAGCCATGCTGTCTATGGCCTTCTTTGTGCTGTAACAACAGAGCATGTGGCAGGATATATAGAATCTGGCACTCTTTGAAAAGTGCTGACTCCTGCTCTACAAGAGAAGAGACCACAGATTGTCTTCACCTTCCAAACATTCATTCCTGAGTCAGTCTAGAGCCTGAAATTTAGAGCCTGAAGCACAGTTTCCACCGGAGGGCTGCAATGCATGATAGTTGGGGTTTTCACCTCTCACCCAAAAGCCTACTCAATTTTTTACTGCAAAAACATGTTATCATCATTATTTTTTACTTAGCCCACCTTTCCTTGGCAATTTTCCATAGGAAAATGCATTCTAAATTTTAACTAATCAGGGGACTTGGAGCCTCTGGACACCCCCTTGTTCCTTGCCCACAGTCCCTTGCAGAAGGTGCCTTATCAGAGAGGCTCCATGCAGGGGCTCAGGACAGGATCAGAGGTCAGTTGCACCAAGGGGGCAGGGACAGATCCTCTCTGCTGACCATGCAGAGGGGACTGTTCAGCACACTGTCATGGTCCTGGTGATTTCTGGTCCATAAGGGAATTTTCACATGCATCGGGTGATTGTCACATCTGCACAACACTGTGAGGAAGGCAGGGTGAGAATTTGTGTGCCCATTTTATAGGTGAGAAAACAGATGCAGAGACATCAAGTAATTTTACCACAGTCATGTGGGTTTTAAGTGGCAGACTTTCAGGTGCTGTGACTCCTAGTCCAGAGTTCCTTGCACTGCCCCTGAGGTGCTAAAACTCTACTGTGCTTTAAGACTCACTTGGGGAGCTTCCTAAAAAGAGAGATTGCACAACCTCAGATTCTTGTTTAACTGTTTTGGGATGTAGCTCAGGGATCTATCTGCCTTAAAAAAAAAAACTCCCAGGTAATTCTGATGCAAGCGGTTCTTTCTTGTCCACCCTTTGAAGAAACACTGCCTCCTCCCCATACATTTCATTAGAAAATGGTAACATGTTTTTCAGCCTGAGAGCCATTTCTGGGTGACTGGACATTGGCAGCCTGCTGTACTAGCTTGCAGTCTAGGCTTAAACACACATGATAAAAGATGTCCTACTCCAGATGATATTGAGAGGTGACAGTGTGCTGGCAGTCCTCACAGCCCTCACTCACTCTGGGTGCCTCCTCTGCCTGGGCTTCCACTTTGGCAGCACTTGAGGAGCCCTTCAACCCGGCGCTGCACTGTGGGAGCCCCTTTCTGGGCTGGCCAAGGCCGGAGCTGGCCCCTCAGCTTGCAGGGAGGTGTGGAAGGAGAGGCCTGGGCGGGAACCCGGGCTGCGCGAGTTCCGGGTGGGTGTGGGCTCGGCGGACCCCGCACTTGGAGCTGCCGGCTGGCCCCACTGGCCCCGAGCAGTGAGGGGCTTAGAAGCTGGGCCAGCAGCTGCTGTGCTCAATTTCTTGCCAGGCCTTAGCTGCCTTCCCTAGGGGCAGGGCTCGGGACCTGCAGCCCCCGATGCTTGAGCCTCCCCCCTCCTCCGTGGGCTGCTGTGCGGCCGGAGCCTCCCCGACGAGCACTGCCCCCTGCTCCACAGCACCCAGTCCCATCGACCACCCAAGGGCTGAGGAGTGCAGGCTCATGGCGCCGGACTGGCAGGCAGCTCCACCTGCAGCCCCAGTGCAGGATCCACTGGGTGAAGCCAGCTGGGCTCCTGAGTCTGGTGGGGACATGGAGAACCTTTATGTCTGGCTAAGGGATCGTAAATACACCAATTGGCACTCTGTATCTAGCTCAAGGTTTGTAAACACACCAATCAGCACCCTGTGTCTAGCTCAGGGTTTGTGAATGCACCAATGGACACTCTGTATCTAGCTACTCTGGTGGGGACTTGGAGAACGTTTGTGTTGACACTCTGTATCTAGCTAATCTGGTGGGGACGTGGAGAACCTTTGTGTCTAGCTCTGGGATTGTAAACGCACCAATCAGTGCCCTGTCAAAACAGACCACTTAGCTCTACCAATCAGCAGGATGTGGGTGGGGCCAGATAAGAGAATAAAAGCAGGCGGCCCAAGCCAGCAGTGGCAACTTGCTCAGGTCCCCTTCCACAGTGTGGAAGCTTTGCTCTTGCTCTCTTTGCAATAAATCTTGCTGCTGCTCACTCTTTGGGTCCACACTGCCTTTATGAGCTGTAACACTCACCGTGAAGGTCTGCAGCTTCACTCCTGAAGCCAGCGAGACCACAAACCCACGGGGGAGGAACGAACAACTCCAGACGCGCCACCTTAAGAGCTGTAACACTCACCGCGAAAGTCAGCAGCTTCACTCCTGAGCCAGCAAGACCACGAACCCACCAGAGGAAGAAACTCCGAACACATCCGGACACCAGAAGAAACAAACTCCGGACACGCTGCCTTTAAGAACTGTAACACTTACCGCGAGGGTCGGCGGCTTCATTCTTGAAGTCAGTGAGACCAAGAACCCACCAATTCCGGACACAATATGAGTCTGAACCATGGAAAAATTCCATTGTGTGGCACATCTGGTGGGTGTGCACTGTCTCCAGCAGTGAGGCACCCAGTGAAGACAGCATCTGGGAGAGGCTTAGTTACATGCAGTGAGACAATGTGGGCTAGACTGCTGAGCCCTCTGCAGTTTACTCTGTCAGGCAATGAGGGTGAAAGGCTGAGCAGACCCACGTGCAGACCATACCATCCAAGGAGACAGGTATCAGTCAGGCCAACCCCAAGTGCAGCTGGAGAAGCAGTGCCCAGGTATGACCGGATGTGTATCCAACCAGGAAATCTACATATAAATGTAAGAGGAGAAAATGAACAGATGTTGCTCTTATATTTATATGTAGATATTTATGAAGAGCATATAATTTTGTTTTGTGTTTTAAGAAGTTTATAAGTATGCCTTAAAAATGTATAGTATATATTGTTTCCGTTAGATGTTTTGTTTTTCATACTTATCCACATTGACATTGTAGCAACAGTATAACAACCTCCTCTACAAAAGCAGAAGGAAGTGAAGCTTTGAAGGAAGCACCCAGTGAGCTTGCCCCTTTCAGGTGGGTGCAGTGAGCAGGAGTCAGTGAGGTTGGGATCCTTTGAGAGGAGGCAGTTATTAACCAGGAAAACTGTACTGCATCCTGGCCACACCTGACCCTTGGACAATGGTGCTTGGAGCGCCTTCCAGCTCTTAAGGCTTGCGATTTCTTTCTCTCGCTCTTCACCCACGATGATTAAATCTTCTCCTACAGAGTTGGACAACAAAGCCTTGGGTTCCTGCCTCCCCTGGTGTGATCACGAGGCATAGACATGGCCAGGAACATGTAGGTGTCTTTGAAAGCTGAACAGTTAGTAAATTTCAAACCTCATTTCACCCACCAGTAAAATGGGGATAATAATAAACCTATTTTACATAGGGTTGACAAGAGGAGTAAAGAGGGATTCAATGAACGTTCATTATTATCATTTGTAGTAGCAGTGTTGATAATATCAACTGAAAGTTCATTATCATTATTAGTAGCAGTATTGATAACCCTCTTTTCTGTGCCTTCTCACTGGTGGGCCCAGGCCATCAGCAATGCCCAGGGTGTCATGGATCTCTGCTGCATCGGGCACCAGCTGTGTCAATGGTGAGGACAGTACAAGGGTGGGCAGGGCAAGGCAGGAAGCACCCAGGAGCAGCAGCTTCGTGGGGTGAAGATGGCAGGAGCTTAGGGACAGTCAGAGGGGGTGTGCTTCCTCTTGTGGAGCCTTTCTGCATGGGGAGGACCTGCTGCAGCTGTGGCCATAGATTCACCTGAATATGGGTGGAATTAGGCATTCAGCTGGGTTAGCTGTGCCTAGAAGGAGGAACTCTAAACTGAAAACTTGTCCCTATTGCCACCTGTGATAGGCAGATGATCCATCCATCAGTGGCTGAGCTGAGGTGTGCATGGGGATAGGTAAGAGCTCACACACAGCGCTGATGACTGAGTCTATTTAGAACAATAGATGTAAAATCTGTTAGTGTAAAATGTGATAGATTATTTTGTCAATTAGCAATGATACCATATAATTATATACATACATAAACATAAACACACACAGTATTGTCCCCTACTCATTCGATAAACCTGATGCCTTTAGCTGGGATTCCCAGCTTTCACTCTCCTCTCTGTCATCTGCTGTCTATATCCTCCCCATCCTGTAATTCTGGCTTATATGCCACTTCCTCCCTAAAGGCCTCCCTCAATCCCTTGCTGGAAGCGACATTTTCCTCTTTGAGCTGCCCCTGCTTGTGCTTTGGTGAGGTCAGCTGTATTGCAGTACCTTGTATTGCGGTTGTCACATCATTGTATAGGATTAATTTCTCATACATGCCATATTTTTCAAAGGGCCTCGTGTGGGGCTTTAACAGTAACTACGCCACCACACCCAGTTAATTTTTTGTATTTTTAGTGGAGATGAGGTTTCACCATGTTGGCCGGGCTGGTTTCAAACTACTGACTTCAGATGATCTGCCTGCCTCAGCCTCCCAGAGTGCTAGGATTGCAGGCATGAGCCACTGCACCCAGCCACCTATCAAAATTTTAAGTGCCATTTTTATTTTTTATTTTTTGTAGAAATGGACAAGCTGATGGCAAAATTCACATGGAATTGCAAGAGGCTCCAAATAGCCAAAACAATCTTGAAAAAGAATAACAAAGTTGGAGGATTTACACTTTCCAGTTTCAAGACTTAGCTACAAAGCTACAGTAATCAGAACACTATGGTCCTGGCATAAGTGATGCTGGACAAGTGAGCCCCAAAGTGGGATTTAACCCGTGAGGGTTCTTGGCCTTGCCCAGAAAGAATTCAAGGGCAAGCCAATGGGAGAAGAAAACAGCTTTACTGAAGGGAAAGTATTACAGCTCCAGCCCTGTTACAGCTCGGACTACTCCTGCACAGTAGGGCTACCCTGTAGGCAGAGAGTAGCAGCTCAGGGCAGTTTTGCAGTCATTTATATCCACTTTTAGCACATGCAGATTAAGGGACAATTTATGCAGAAATTTCCACGGAATTGGTAATAACTTTTGGGTCATCGAATCATTGTCATGGAAGGGGGGTGGGGAACTCCCTGGTGTTGCCATGACAACGGTAAACTGATATGGCAAACTGGTGGGTATATCTTATGAAAAGCTTCTTCCACCCCCAGCCCTGTTTCAGTTAGTCCTCAGTTTGGTCCAGTGTCCAAGTCCTGCCTCCAGAGTCAAGTCCCACCCCCTAACTTATAAGGAGAGATGTAAATACGTGGAATAGAATTGAGAGTCCAGAAATAATCTCATACATCTATGATCAACTGATTTTCAGCAAAGGTGCCAAGACCATTCAGTGAGGGAAAGCATCATATTTTCAACAAATGGTGCTGGATAACCACATGTGAAGGAATGCAACTGGGCCCTTATCTCACACCATATACAGAAATTAACTCAAAATGGCTCAAACACTTAAATGTAAGTGCTAAAACTATAATATTCTTAGAAGAAAACAGGGATGTATCTTTATGACCTTGGATTTGATGGTTGATTCTTAGATGACACTAAAAGCATAAGCAACAAAAGAAAAAAAATTTAAAACTTTTAGGCTGGGTGCACAACTGTAATCCCAGCACTTTGGGAGGCTGAGGCAGGAGGATCTCTTGAGCCCAAGCGTTTGAGACCAGCCTGGACAACATGGTGAGACCCTGTCTCTACAAAGAAAAAAAAAACTACCTGGATGTGGTGCACACTTGTAGTTCCTACTACTTGGGAGGCTGAGGTGGGAGGATTCTTTGAGCCCAGGAAGCTGAGGCTACAGTGAGCCGAAATTGTGCCACTGCACTCCAGCCTGGGTGACAGAGCAAGACCCTGTCTCAAATAAATAAACAAATAAATATACAAATACATAATTATAGATCTCTGGATCTTGCCTTTGGAGACTGACTCAACTAACTGGTCTGGGTGGGAGCCCAGCCATTTGTATTTTTTGAAAACTCTCCAAGTGATTTTATTGTGCAGCCAAGGTTGAGAATCACTGTATCATAGGGTTGGACTCCTAACTGGAAACAGTTTGCACCCTCAGGTGTCACAGCATTCTGATAGTAGTTAAGCTTTCCTCCTAGATTTTCTGATATTAGATGAGTCATGTTTACAAGTTTTTACCAAGAGAAAAACTATCTTTCTGCCCTTACTTTCTTACACTATTCTAATCCCAGAACCCTTTGGAACTTCCACTGGGAGATGAATCTAGAAAGTGACTCTCTTGGCTACAACAGAGAGTAATGTTGGCCTGTTTGTGCCAGATCCAGTTGGTGCTAGTGGTGGGACAACACCTCCCTGAAATCCCCTCCTCTCCTGTCAGATTCAGTGCCCCATTTGCATCACGTACAATCATCACTATGGGTTTCTATTACCTTGCTAGGGCATTTGGAGGTCACATATATACCAACTATTAGTTTTGAGCCATGGTTCCCAAAGTGTGGACTGTAGGGCACCCCAGCACACTCACGAGGTGTCATGGGATATTTAAATATTCTGAAGAAAACACAGTGACATCTGTCAGACCCATGAAAACCATTGGCATTAAATTGTTTCAACCCAATTACTTAAGAAGCAGAACTGGCCAGGCATGGTGGCTCACACCTGTAATCCCAGCACTTTGGGAGGCTGAGGCGGGCAGATCACGAGGTCAGGAGTTTGAGACCAGCCTGACCAACATAGTGAAACCCTGTCTCTACTAAAAATACAAAAATTAGCCGTGCATGGTGGCATGCACCTGTAATCCCAGCTACTCAGGAGGCTGAGGCAGGAGAATTGCTTGAACCTGGGAGGCGGAGGTTGTAATGAGCCGAAATCATGCTACTGCACTCCAGCCTGGGTGATAGTGAGACTACATCTCAAAAAAAAAAAAAAAAAAAAAAAAAAAGAGAGAGAGAAGCAGAACTGTCAGGTGTTTCTTTTGGCTTAAAGTACTCTGTGAAGAAATTCCTGGGACACTAAGGATACCATGAACTGAGAGAGTTTGGGAACCTCTGCTTTAGAAGCTGGAGGTAGCATTCCTTGGGCACAGTACTGCCTTGGGATAGGTCAATCCTTTTGATGGTGCATTTAGGTGTGGCATGACAGCTCTTAGAGCGGGACCAGGATATGCTTGGAGACAGAGGGAACTAGATTGAGCTGCCAGATAAAGACATGCCAGCCTGGCAGGGTGTAGTGACTCATGTCTGTAATCCTAGTGCTTTGGGAGGCTGAAGTGGGAGGATTGCTTGAGGCCAGGGGTTTGAGATCAGCCTGGGAAACAAGAAGACCTCTACAAAAAAAAAAAAAAAAAAAATAACCACATGTGGTGGCATGCACCTGTAGTCCCAGCTACCTGGCAGGCTGAGGTAGGAGGATCACTTGAGCCCAGGAGGGTAAGGCTACAGTGAGCCATGACTGTGCCACTGCACTCCAGCCTGGGTGACAGAAAGAGACTCTGTCTCAAAAATAAATTAAATAAATAAATAAATATATAGTGGCCATGACATCCCTAGAAAGACAAGGGCCTGGGAATAGGTAGAAGCCAAGGGAAATGAGAAATGGGGCGGGGGGCCTGGAGCTGGAACTGGGGGAGCAGGATGGCCTCTGAGAAGTTCCTGATAGCGTTGTCACTGAAGTGTCTGATGTTTAGTTGTAATTATTTGCTGGGCCCCTGTCATCCCTCATATCTGCTAGCTCCTTGCTAGTCAAAGTGTGGTCTGGGGATCAGCGGCATCAGCATCACTTGAGACCTTGTTAGAGATGCAGAATCTAGAGCCCCACCCAGGACCCAGAAACAGAACCTGCGTTTTAACAAGCTCCCCAGGTGATTCTCACACACGGTCGCACTTGAGAAGCACTGGGCTAGTTGACAGACTCTCAAGCATGGCTGACATTGAAATATCCATGGAGCAGGCTTGGCATTAGGATGTTTAAAAGTCCTCCAGGTGTTTCTAAAGCCAGGTTTGAGGAATTTCTGGGCTCATAAGAATGTTTTGTGATGGTGCTTTGTGTGTGTGTGTGTTGTGGGGAGTTCTGGGTCAGTTGGCACCAACACAGGAAACAATTGAAATATGTGAGCCATGAGAGAGAGGTCAGGAGATAAAAGAAATTAGTGACATGAGAGGTACTCCTCAGGTGTTAGGAAATAGGGTAGAGCAAACCGGGTTTTCCACCGTATGTTGGATAGGGGTTCAAGTAAATTTCTACTTAAAAATTACAAACAGGGGCTGGGTGCAGTGGCTCATGCCTGTAATCCCAGCACTTTGGGAGGCTGAGGAAGGCGGATCACAAGGTCAAGAGATCAAGACCATGCTGGCCAACATGGTGAAACTGCGTTTCTCCTAAAAATACAAAAATTAGCTGGGCATGGTGGTGCATGCCTGTAGTCCCAGCTACTCGGGAGGCTGAGGCAGGAGAATCTCTTGAACCTGGGAGGCAGAGGTTGCAGTGAGCCAAGATCGCGCCACTGCACTCCAGAGTGAGACTGTGTCAAAAAAAAAAAAAAAAAAAAGAAAGAAAATTCCAAACACGATGACCCCAAGCCTGCAGGACTTGGAGACATCTAGGTGACTGATACTCAATCACAAACATAATTGGTCACAAGGCTGATGAAATTCACAACAGACCTTCAGATGGTATGCACTCAAGTGATATCCACAAGTTCACCTAAAGAAATGCTATAGTCAGACATTTGGCATCAATCTCCATCAAACAAAGATAGTCCAAAGCAACGGGTTCCAAAAACACTTTCCTAAGACAAATTCTCTATTTGCCTTTGATACCAGTCATCCCAGCCCTTGGAATAGAGGAGCAAATGATACCAGTGGTACCCTACCACAATGCACTAAGGTATTATACTCTCACGCTCCATTTTCTCCCTCTGTCTACATCACTAATAACTCTTTGATTTCTGGTGCAAGCCCTCCTGGGAGAAAAAGTCTACTCTTGTACCTTGGAGCAAGTTGCTCGGAGTAGGTATTGAGCATAAAATTTGGAAAGTTAGAAAAGCTATTAGAAGGAGATCCTTCTAGTTGAAAACACAGCCTGGCCAAGTCAATGATGCTATTTTATCTCCCCAACCTTGCAGGTCCATAGCTAAGGAAGACAATTTAGGCTTGGGCTAGAGGATGGGAAAGGGAAAAATTACTGATGCCACAGCCCAGAGAGGTGTTCCAGTAATCTGAGGGTGATGACCACATACCTGGTTCAGGGATGTACAGTGTTAACAGCTGTGAGTGGGTGCCTGGAGTTCTGGCGTGTCTTTTAGCACAATGATACCTGAGACTCTTGCATCATTGGGAATAATAAAATGGGGGTGGATAGATATGAAATTATGATAGCAATAAGCAATCAGCTAATAGCTTCACTGATGGGACAAATTAAAGATGACTGCAAATTCTTTGGTCCAGGATTGGGATATAGGCAGCATGTGTATTGGAACGCTGATAGTCTGAGGCCATGAAAAGTCCACCTACAGTATCGGTAGGAGGAACAAGCCTCACTTTCTTCAGTGGGGGTCCCTGTGTGTGACTGCTGTCTTGATTCCCTGGGTGGCCAGTTTCATTCGTGTGTCTTTGGTCCACTTGACTCTGGGGTGGCTCTGTGATTGCTTGACCAATAGAATGTAGTGGAAATGATGCTGTAATCATTTCCAGCCTCTTCCAGTCTTAAGGAACTGGCAACTTTTATTAACACTTTCTGTCCCTTGGAATACTTGTTCTTGCAACCCATCCATCATACAGTGAGAAATTCTAAGCTGCCCCATTAAGAGGCCCACATGGTGATAAACTGGGGTCTTACATACAGCCCTGGCTGCGCTCCTAGCTGACAAACAGTAGCAACTTGTCACCAGGTGAGTGAACCACTTAAGACTGCATCCTCCAGCCCCAGTTGAGCAATGTGGAACAGAGTAAACCATCTCAGCTTAGCCCTGCCCAAATTGCAGAATTATGAGCAAAATAATCCACTAGGCTTTGGGCTGATTTGTTCCAGATTACTGGAACAGAATTTGGTACCAGGGGTGAGGTGCTACAGCAACGAAAGCTTAAGACATGTGACTTTGGCTTTGGGTCTGAGTGGCAGGGAGAACTTGGCAGGCCTCAAGGAAACTTTTAGGGAGGGTTGAAGGATAGTGAGGAAAAAAGTAGGGGAAGCTGGAGGAAAAAATGATGCTTGGTATGTAGTGGTGGGAAGTTTAGCAAAACTCACCTGAAGTAATGTGGGAAATTGTAAGAACTCAGAACGATTTAAGGGCATGTTTTATAGGTCCTTTAAGAAACTTCTAGGGCTGGTCCCAAGGAAGCCTCACACATGGTAGAGAAAGGCTGCCTTGAAAAGAAATATAAGTGTGTTTTTTGGTCTAATAAAATTGATTATAAATGGATAATGCAAAACATTTTAAAGAATTTTACTAGCTTACATTAGCAGATTTGGATCCAGTGATTGTTACATTCTGGTACTGAGCCCCTGAATTACTTCTTTGAGTAAGGCATTATACCAAAGCTACTGATATTTGGGCTTATAGGATGTAAGTTTGAAGAACTACTAATGTCAAAACCAATATTTCACGGTCGACAAGAGGACATCAAAACTGGTAATCCTTATCACCATGACTGGCTGGACAGAATACTCAATGTAATGGGATTTCCTGCAAATAAAGATTGGGAAGATGTAAAAAAGATGCCTGAACATTCAATATTAATGAAAGATTTCAGAAGAAATATGCATACTAACTGCAGCCTTATCAAGTATATGGAAAAACACAAAGTTAAACCAGATAGTAAAGCATTCCACTTGCTTCAGAAGTTTCTTACTATGGACCCAATAAAGTGAATTACCTCAGAACAGGATCCCTGTTTCTTAGAAGACCCACTTCCTACATCAGACATTTTTGCCAGTTGTCAAATGCCTTACCCAAAATGAGAATTTTTAACAGAAGAACCTGATGACAAAGGAGACGAAAAGAACCACCACCAGCAGCGGGGCAATAATGGAACTGGCCGAATGGTACTGGCCACCCAGGAATCAAGACAACGGTCACACACAGGGACCCCTGTTGAAGAAAGTGAGGCTTGTTCCTCCTACCACTACCTCAGGTGGACTTTTCATGGCCTCAGACTATCCGCGTTCCAATCCACATGCTGCCTATATCCCAACCCTGGACCGAGCACATCACAGCCGAAGAGCAGCATGGGATACTCAGCTACCTCCCAGCAGGCTCCACAGTACTCACGTCAGACACATGGGTACTGAGCTGCATCGGAATCTTGTCCATGCACTGTTGTGAATGCTGCAGGGCTGACTGTGCAGCTCTCCATGGGAACCTGGTATGGGCCATGAGAATGTACTGTACAACCACACCTTCCCAGTAGCCAAGTTCCTTCCACCACTTTTCACAGTTTAGGGTAGTGGCTTCCAGGTTGTACCTATTTTGGAGTGAGACCTGAAAAGAAAGTGCTAGCACAGTTTGTGTTGTGGATTTTCTACTTCCATAGTTAACTTGACATGGCTCAGACTGACTAATACATTTTTTTCAGTCACAGTCTGTAGCAGTTGAAGCTGAGAATGTGCTAAGGGCAAGCATTTGTCTTCATATGTCATGAATTCTTCCAGTGTTACAACATTATCTGACCAATAGTACACACATAGATACAAGGTTTAACTAGTACTTGAAAACATACAGTAGGTGTTAAATCAGTGAAATAACCAAGACTCAAAATGAGATTATTTTGGTACACCTTTCTTGTTAGTGTCTTATCAGTGAATTGATTCAATTTCTACATTAATCAGTGACCAAGAATATTGCTTGGATTTTTCTGAAAGTACAAAAAGCCACATAGCTTTTTTCAGAAAGGTTTCAAAACTCCTAAAGATTAATTTCCAAGTATAAGTTTGTTTTTATTTTCAACCTATGACTTGACAGGTATTAAAGCTGCTATTTGATAGTAATTAAATATATTCTCATTGATATAAACCTGTTTGGTTCAGCAAACAAACTAAAATGATTGTCGTAGACAGTGCTTTATTTTTCTTGTTGGTGTTGCTGATTTGTGAGCATGCTTTAAGATGAAAAAAGCATGAATGTTAACTTCCTTAAAAAGGTGCAGCATCCAATTCAAATATTATTGTCCTGATTTTAATGCTAGTTGATGTAGTGCTATTAAAATTTTGTTCAACATGGACACAGAGAGGGGAACAACACACACCAGGGCCTGTTGGGGGGTGGGGATGAGAGGAGGGAACGTAGAGGACAGGTTAATAGGTGCAGCAGACTACCATGGCACGCATGTACCTATTTAACAAACCTGCATGTTCTGCACATGTATCCCATTTCTTTTTTTTTTAAGAAATAGAAAAAAATAAAATAAAATTTTGTTCACTGATTCTTCCTTTTTAAAACTTATTTGCCTGTTGTTTAGGATGCCCTTACTTCAGCAAAGGAGAAGGAATAGGAAGGCCTTAGAATTTTTGAGGAAAAAAAAAGCCTATAACATACAATGTACTGTATCAAACTATTTTACATGAATGACACAAGTATTCTGAATAAAAAAAATTGAACATTGTTAAAAACAAGGTATCATGTAATTTATTTTTCATAAATAAAAAAATTATAGTGGCTTAGACTGAAAGGAACAGAGAATTAAAAAAGTTAAAAGGAAGCCTTAGTATATTATTCTATACATTTTATATGTGCCGTATTTGCCATAATTGGATGAGGCTTTTGGGACCCTTGGGAGGTTGTGAGTATATTTTGCATAATGGAGGAATAGAAATAGCTTGTACCCAAAAGACAGATTGTGATAGATGCAAATTTGTTGACACTTATCCCATTGAGAGATGTCCTCTATATGTTTCACTCTTGAATCAGTGCAGGTTCTGTGACTGATCGATAGAATATGGCAGAAAAGAAGTTTTTGCCAGTTTCTGGGCCAAGGTCTTAAGAGACTGTGAACTTTCACTATTCCTCCACCCTTCTGTAGGTTGGGATACTTGCTCTTGGAATCCAGCTGCCATTCTGTAAAGAAGCCCATGCAGCCCGAGAAGGGGCCATAGGGAGAGGAATTGGGGCCCTTGGTCAATAGCTCCCTGTCAATTGTAAGCACCAATTTGCTGGCCACTTGAGGGAGCCATCTTCCGTGTGACCCTCCAGTCTCAGTCACACTTCCTGACACTGCGGGAACGGAGACAAGATGTCCTCATTGAGCCCTGCCCAAACCACAGATCTTGAACAAAATGCACGAGTGCTTTTTTTTTTTTTTTTTTTTTGAGACGGAGTCTCACTCTGTCACCCAGGCTGGAGTGCAGTGGCATGATCTTGACTCACTGCAACCTCCACCTTCTGGGTTCAAGTGATTCTCCTCTTGCCTCAGCCTCCCGAGTATCCGGGATTAAAGGCATGAGTCACCACGCCCGACCACGAGTGCTGTTTTCAGCTGCTGTTTTGGGATGGTTAGAAATGCAACAGTAGATAGCAGAGATATTTTGATTTTTGTAATTTTTTGCTGCAACCATCTTCTACTGCATGAAATTATCTAAAACATGTGGAGGAGGTAGAAAAAGATGAGGTGGCTGCACATCCACTTCTACAACAAGCTGACACAGAAAGTAGCCAGGAATGAGAGGGAAGGGGCAAAGACTAGGTTAAGTCAGGGAGTGAAGCTGGGCTCAGGGAAGACTTCTGCTCTTTTTCATTCTTCTTAACAATCAGGGAGTCCAGGCAGAAGTGGCCTGTCCCATCTCTTCTTCCAGGTGCTCATTTAGACTCAGCTAACATCTCTCCCCACCTCCTCTTTAACACATGAAGGACCCCTCTTCTTTAACACACGAAGGACCTTCTGGAGACTTCTCTCAACTAAGCCCTACCAAGGGCTTACTTCTGTCTATGGCCCCTTGGCTACTTGATGATTTCATGTTCTTTATTTTTTTGGGGCAAATATTCCTTAATATTTTTAATTTTTAATTAGTTAGGATCATTATGTTTCATAATGCCAAAAACAGATGGTCAACTTAGGGAAAAAATGTATAAAGCAGTGAAGAACATATGTAACAATGAGTACTATGATGCACATTTACTGAGCACATAATACATGTTAGGTACTCTTTCTCTTTCTGTGTATTGCACTTAACTCTTACAACAACCCTAGCACATAGATAAAGGAACAGGGGCTTTGAGGCTGAGTAAATTGCCCAAGGTCCCATGGCTGATAAGTGGGAGAGAGGCTGCAGTTTTCTGTCCCAAAGGCTATGGTCCTAACTATTACACTATGCATCATCTTAAGCATTATGAATGTTTAATGTCTGTCCTTCCTGTCTTTTATGTGTGTGTGTGTGTGTGTGTGTGTGTGTGTGTATTTATAAATATAGAGGCATGCATGGAAAAATTCACTTATAACCTATTTTGTCACTGACAGTATATCTCCAATGCCTTTCTGTCACAAGATAGCCTTCTACAGATCATTTTTAACAGCTTCATGATGTTCTATTGAATGTGTAAAGATATGCAGAAAACCTCATGCTCTTTTCAGCCATTACAGGAGTTTTTAGTAAGGGGAGATGCATCTTTGTTAGGAGAACTTCTTGTTAGTCTTCCCTGGGGATTGGGGCTCCTCAAATTGTACCAAAATAACAAAATATGGTCATTAAAATGTGTTTGAAAGAGAGTTTGTCCTGTTTATTATCCTGGCCTTTGTTTTGGTGAAGTCTGATATAGGTAAGGAATAAAGATTGGGCAGGAGTGGGGGAGGACGGCTGAGTAAAATAGTTTTCAATAAGGAGGGATGAGACTGGAGCTAGTCAAGTTTTGGTTGGAAGTAAGGAGTGGGTGATAGAGGAAGAAGGAGCAAGGGAGGGAGAGGAGAACAGAAAGGAGGGGAAGGGAGAAGAAGCCATCTAGGATCTAGCGGTTTCCTGACTAGACTGAGGCATGGAAAAAAGGGACAAGTGAGTGATGGGGTCATAAGTTGTTTTCTGTGGGACTACACTGTAAACCCTCTTCACTTCTCCTACAAGTCTCTAGCATCTTCTATATTGCTAAGACATATTTGATTGGCATGGGAAGCTGGAAGGTGAGGAAAGAGGACAGCTTCCATGTGGGTTATACATGGAGGTGCTGCAATTCATTGAAGAGATTTCATATTGTTGGACATTAGGTATACCCTATAAGCTCAGCAGTGAGGTGAATATTTCCTTAGAATATAGCCTCTAAAGAGGATTCTAGGTTAAAGAGTAGGCACAGGAAAAGGCTTTTAGTATATTTGAAAACTTTAGAAATGGGAAGGTTTTTGGGGGGCGAGTTGTTGTCTTAATATTTCATTTTTCTAGCTTGTGTGACATCCTTTTGAAAGCAGCAATTCTGGCCTTTGTGAGAGCTTGTGAACGCCTGCAGGTGTGTGGACTGGTGCGTCCCTGCCTTCCTATATGCACGGCCCCAGCTGGGCCCAGCAGAGTGCTGTTACAGAACAATTTCCAAGGGCTGTGTCTCTAACCTTTGGTCTTGTCCCCCATTGCTGTAGATTTGGCCAATTGACTTCGTAAGTGCCTCTTATGAACATAGATGTTGGCAATGGAAGTTGAGGACCAGTCAGTGGTTGTTTTACTGAACACACAGGGTAACTCCCAACACAATGCTGACCTGAGAGAATTCCAGCCACCCTGATTCTCAGTCTCTTTACATCTGAAAGGGTTCTGTTGCACTTTTTCCCCTATCAAAATGTCCCTGCAGCTACTCAGCAGAGCTGTCGCAACTTATAGGTAGAAGAGATGACAGTCCACAAACAGAAAGGCACAGGACGAGAGTGGTCTGGGTGATGCTTCCTGTGGGGGAAAAAGTGATGATGGTGCATCTGCACACCTATGTTCATAGGTAAGTCTGGGAGGAGGTGACCTCCCCTTTGGTTGAGGTGTTGAGATGTCTTGTTAGAATGCCACTATTCCATGATCTGATGCATTCTGTGGGTATTTTGTGGTATGGCCACTACAGGTACCATGCTAGGAACAATGCCAGACACTGCCTGCTAAGCCACAGCATGAGTCACATGAGCATTTGTGGACTTTGTGAACTAAAGTTATTGAACTAAAGTTATCTGAAAAGGAATTTAGGGAAAGGGGACTTTATTCCAGTGAACAGTTTGCAAACCAGGGGGAGACAGCCTTCAGTGTAAAATGAAGATGTGTGTGCCCCAAATAACAAAGGGAGAATTTGTCTTTTAGAGAGAAAGTTTCCATCCAGGTTACACTTATGCAAATGAAGTATGCAAGCTTGCTTAGTTCTGATTTGTTTACACTTGCCAAATTCGGATTGGTCCGTGCAGGGTTTTCTGGGAACTCCAAATACATGTGTGACCTCTAGTCATACATGGCAAATGGCCACTTGGCTCTAATTTGAATTTAAGCCCAGTTAATAACTCAGGATTAACCTTTTTCAGGGTTCACAGCTCTGAACAATGGACTTAGACCTGCAGGACATAGTCTGTTCCTAACTCTGGGACTACCTGTGCCTTTTGACTGTGCCCAGTGAGCAGCTGTGGCTCTGGGCCCGAACCCACAGGGCGATGAGGCACAGAGGTATGCTTGGAGCAGGCTGTCCTTGCTGAGTGATCATGAAGATACACTTACATAGAGCAGCACCTTTCCTTCCAGTCTTTGTGATTTAACTCATTAGACCATTATAACAAGAGTCAGTCCTCTATTTAACCCATGAAGCATAGGTGGAGTCCAAGCTTAGTTTGTGAAGGATGAGCCAAAAGGATTCTTCTCTTGTAGACCTCAAGCTCAGCTCTCTCCATGGGCCGTGGAGTAGGTGAGAAGGCCTCTGTCTTCCAGAGCCCACTGCCAATCATCTACATTTTCTGTTAGCCCAATTCTAGGACAGTGCTTTACCAACTGAAGGGTGAGACCCATCATAAGTTATAAAAATCAGTTGAAAAACAAAAAGGTACAGAACAGAAAATAAAAGATGAGAATTTATTAAACATAGTGATGTTACTGGAAAAGGGGGTCTCCAACCAGACCCCAAGAGAGAGTCCTTGGATTTCACACAGGAAAGAACTCAAGGTGAGTTGCAGGGTGCAGTGAATTGAGATAGTTTATTGAAAGCTATTCCATTACAGAGTAGAGCATCCTCAGAAAGCAAGTGGAGGAACGTGCCATCATTAAATTTTTCTTATATAGGAATCTTGTCTATATAAAGACTAAACTAAGCTGTGCCTATGTGTGGGTGGGCTGACAGCATGAAAAAATTTATTCTCCTATTGATTTAAAGAAAACTATCCTTGACATTTTAGTGTGTTTAAGTACATCAAAGCATAACTATAATTATCTTGAAAGCATATATGGGTATTGGGACATCTGGGCTTTCTGTTGTTGTAGAAGTTTGTCCTTGCAGGAATTACCAAGCCACTTTCTTAGCTGTAAACATCTTAGGGCCATGGGTCGTGACTGGCAAGGAATGTGTCTTGCTAGTTTTAAGATGGGCTTGATTTGAAAATGGTGTCCATCTGGGTCTCCTAGGCTCCTGCTTTCCTAACAGTAAGGGTAAGTGCTATGTTATGAAATGTCATTTCTGCCTTTAGCTTGCAAACTCTTGATGGTGAAATTCTCCTGTCTCTTTTCAGCGGGGTATTCTGCATCCACGTCTTCACAAGGAGCTGAAAACAAATTGGGTGAAAGCAGCTGAGTTTTATGGGACACGCTAATGTTTTAATGTCATTTGGTGTGGAATTCAGATGTCCAAGCAACATTTTACACTACAAATCTGCAACTTTAATAATCACTCAAAGTACCTGAAACTCAATGCTTTCAGACAGACTTGGTATAAAGCCACCACCTCTTTCTATTATGGCAGCCCTATCCTGAGGACACAAATTTCTGCAGTGCTTCTGGCATGTCTCTGATTAAACAAATGTCAACAGGGTTAAAACAAACGTCATCTCTGATTTGTTTGTTTTAAAGCCTGGATTTACTCATTGAATATTTCACTCCTACTAGCATGTCTTGTAGTAGTTTTCTTCAGGAACCCTAATTATTGCTATTAAAAATATGTGTGCAGCTACATGTTTTTTAAATCAATTTGCAATGAAAACTTTAATTGAATAATCTATTAGTGTTATTATTTGAAAGTGAAATCTTTTCTTTTTGCTTTCTTGTTCTCACACATAGTGCAGACAGTTCCCACACGGGCTCATAAAGGGAATGATTCTGCCTTGTGTGAACATTTTGCCTTTATTGTTAATTGCACCATTTTGTGACTAGCTTCTTGACCCTGTTGTACCCAAGCTCATAATGTACATTATTTCTTACTTTGCACTTGTAGACACTTGAGGAAGTTCCTATTCTTTGTTTCTTCTTGCTTTTGTTCCCTGTGATAACTTTTTCATGCAGACTTTTTTTTTTTTTTTTTGAGACCGAGTCTTGCTCTGTCATCCAGGCTGGAGTGCAGTGGCGTGATCTTGGCTCACTGCAACCTCTGCCTCCCGGGTTCAAGAGATTCTCCTGCTTCAGCCCTTCTAGTAGCTAGGATTTCAGGCGTGCACTACCACACCCAGCTAAATTTTTCAAATTAGCCATCCCACCTGGCTAATTTTTGTATTTTTAGTAGAGACAGGGTTTCAACCATGTTGGCCAGGCTGGTCTCGACCAGGTGATCCACCCGCCTTAGCCTCCCATAGTTGCAAGAGCTATTCTGAGCTCAGGGCTCTGGCAGCCACAAGCCCAAGATGCGGTCTCCAACATGTGGCCATTCAATGTCATGGCGCCCTCCACTGGTCCTGGGAAGCGCAGCTCTGCCAGTAGCTCCAGCAGGGCACAGCTGTTAAGTCGTGATGTTCTACAGGTGACTGAAGGGCAATCTCTGGACTCCTTAGCAGCTAGGTCCTCTCTGTAGCAGGACCCAGGAGAAGGCAGGGGCTGAGGATGGCTCTCTTAGGCATTTGTGATGAACCAAACGTGTGCATTCATGAAACTCCTGTGAGCAAGCAGGTGAGTAGAGTTGGGTTATAAAAAGTTTTAGGGTCTCACTACAGAGCTGGACTTGCTGTGTAGATGGTGCAGAGCCACTGAAGAGTTCTACCTGGGGTCATGGTGTGATTGGGTTTGTGTTTTAGGAGGATTTCTTGGCCAGAATGAGGCGGGAAACCCAGAGCAGGGAGTGGCTAGAGGTGGGTGTGCAGTTATGGGCCAGTAATCCAGGTGATAAATGGTGTCTCTGAGCTTCAGGTGGGTCTCCATCTGCTCTGTACCTTTGAGACTGGCCTTATGGGCTGCCTTAGTGGTCTATTGTCCTCTATCTCCTGGTTGCGCTCAGGCAATGGGAGATCAGAGGGAGGAAAGAGAGCTTGGTTAGAGTGCACCCGCGCCCCTTCAGGTTGGCAGTGGCCACATTCCCCTATACAGAAGGCCACAGCTTCTGTCAGTGGCCCTCCCACAGCCCCACCTTTCTCAGTGGGCCAGCCACCTTCCCATCCCTTGCTCCTCCTCCTCCAGAGAGGATTGTGGATTTCCACTGTCAGCAGTGCCTGGAGCTCCACCATCTCCTGCTGCTTCCTCTGGTCCTGCCTGCAGTTTTATAAATAACCCCTTCCTTACTTTACCTCCAGCATGCACCTTTTGTGTGTATACTCTGCCCCCTGACAGCACCTGACTCATGCCAAAGAGTTTGAATTTTTTTCTCCAGGCAACGGGAGGTCATTGGAGGGTTTTAGACATAGAGAACAGATGTGTATTGTGGAAATATCTGTCTGACTAAAGTGACCAGGATGGTCCAAAAGAGTGAGAATTTGAGGCAAGCAAACCATCAGCAGGCCAGCAGCAGAAATCCAGGTCATAAACAGGGAAGCTGAGGCTCACAGGGTTGGAACAGGGGATGGGAGAGGGAATCCAAACAATTCCATGAGCATGTCAGTTGCACATATTACTTGGTAACTAATTTTGTTTTTATTTTTATGTTTTGAGACAGAATCTCGCTCTGTCACCCAGGCTGGAGTGTAGTGGCATGATCACAGCTCTCTGCAACCTCCGCCTCCTAGATTCAAGCAATTCTCCTGCCTCAGCCTTCCGAGTAGCTGGGACTACAGGTGCGCACCACTACACCCAACTAATTTTTGTAATTTTAGTAGAGATGAGGTTTCATTGTGTTGGCCAGGCTAGTCTCAAACTCCTGACCTCAGGTGATCCACCCACCTTGGCCTCCCAGAGTGCTGGGATTACAGATGTGAGCCACTGCGCCCGGCCGGTAGCTAATTTAAAAAAGCTGTAAATTTAATGTTTTGGGTTTTTTTCAGGCCACAGAATGATTGTGTGTCAAAAATGTCAATAGCATCAAAATGTTCTGCTTTTCGCTGTCTTAAACCACTCCTCAGCATTTCCCACACAAGCTTGGCTAAGCCAGCTGGCCCCTTTATTGTATTAAACCTGGATCTTTCTGGAACCACTGTTAAATCTCTTAGACTAGTCTAAGAGATATATAGTCAGTAGCCTGTATAGTGTCATCAAAGTATAATGTGAGCCACATACATGAGCCACATAGGTAATTTTAATTTTTTTGTAGCTATGTTAACAAAAATGGAAAGAAATAGGTGAAGTTAATTTTTCAAATATATTTTATTTAACCTAATATTCAAAGTGTTATCACTTCAAAATGCAATTCATATAACATTGTTGAGACATTTTGCATTCTTTTTTTGGTAGTAGGTATTTTTTATTCTTAAAATATTTAATGGACAGATTATATATATTCAATGTGATGATTTGATTTAACAAGCGTCTCATTTTCTCTACTCTCAGGCTCTGGCAACTACCATTCTACTCTGTTTCCATAAGTTTAATATTTTCAGATTTCATATGTAAGTGAGATTATGTGGTATTTGTCTTTCTGTGTCAGGCTTTGATTTTACTTAGCATAATGTCTCCAGGTTTATCCAGGTTATCACAAATGTCAGGATTTTGCTGAATAATATCACATTGTATATATATGCACCTCATTTTCTTTATCCATTTATCTGTTGATGGACATTTAACTTGTTTCCATATCTTGGCTATCGTGAATAATGCTGCAATGAACATAGGAGTGCAAGTATCTTATTGAGATACTGATATTATTTGAATGTATTCCTTGAAGTGGAATTGCTGGGTCATATGGTAATTCTATTTTTAATTTTGTTAGGGAATCTCCATACTGTTCTCCATAATGGCTGTACTAATTTGCATTCCTATGAATAATGTACAAGGGTTTCCTTTCCTCTACACCTGGCCAACACTTATCTCATTTTTTAATAATAGTCATTCTAACAGGTGTGAGATGATATCTTGTTTTGATTTGTGTATTTCTCTGATGATTAGTTATGTTAAGCAGCTTTTCATACATCTCTTGCATTTGTATGTCTTCTTTTGAGGAATACCTATTCAGGTCCTTTTCCCATTTTAAAAAAAAGTCAGGTTATTTGATTTTTGTTACTGAGTTATGTGAATTACTTATATATTTTGGATATTAACCCTTTGTCAGATGTCAATATTTTCTCTCATTCCATACTTTGTGTCTTCACTCTGTTGATTGTTTATGCTGTGCAGAAACTTTTTAGTTTGATATACTCTCACTTGTTTTTGCTTTCATTGCCTGTACTTTTGATGTCATATCTGAAAAATTATTGCTAATGCCTGTGTCAAGGAGCTCTTTCCCTATGTTTTCTTCTAGGAGTTTTATGGTTTTAGATCTTACATGTAAGTCTTTTTCTATTTTGAATTAATTTTAGATTTTGTGTAACACAAGAGTCTAATTTCTTTCTTTTGCATGTGGATATCTAGTTTTCCCAACACCATTTATTGAAGAGACTTTCCCCATTGTGTATTCTTGGTACTCTTGTCAAAGATTAGTTGACTATACATGCATGGGTTTATTTCTGGGCTGTCTATTCTGTCACATTGACCTATGTGTCTATTTTTTTCCCAATGCCATACTGTTTTGATTACTACAACTTTGTAATATAGCTTGAAATCAGGGCATGTACTAGGTCTTTGAAATCTGCTGTGTGTTTTATTCTCAGAGCACATCTCAGTTTGGACCAGTCTCATTTAAAGTGCTTGATACTCACCTGTGGCTAATGGCTGCAATGTTGGGAAGCACAGTGTTAGGCTTTTGCTGAGACTGCAGATAGACAATTTTCTGGTTTTTTTTTCCACCTTAGTTAGAGAGACAAATGAAAATGTAAACTCACACAGCCCTCACATTACCACTGCAGTCCTAAAACTGGCCCAGGGCAGACACTTGGATGTTGTCATTTCTTTCCTCAGCTCTGCAAAGCCCAGCAAAGAAAAACTTTCAGTCTTCAATTGCCCGCATTCCTCACCTAGTGGCTTGTGTTTTCACAGCCAGAGTGGAGGGGCTGGGGGAGACAGGTAAGGGAGCAGCTTGGCCAGCTCTTGGAAGATGGAATATGCAAGTAGAAAATGGCCAAACTGTTTATATAAAATAACTCTGATCCACAATCTGCAGGAATCAGCTCAGGAAACCCACTCATTATCCACAATAGCCAACCCAGGAAGCCTACTACCAGAAAGTCAGACTTGCAGGAAGTGAAGACCACTATTTCTAGCAAACAATCCAGGGAGCCAGTCACTCCTGTAACAGTCAATCAAAAATGGCCAACACTTGATTAATAACTGACAACTGCCCTAATTTTTTTGTTCCCTCTTCCAATGTAGGACCAACCAGAGAAAGCCGAACATGCTCCTAATCAATCACACAGGAGGCCCCATTTCTAGTTAGCCACCTGCAACTCACCCACATCTACAGCCTCCAATCAGGGCATACATGAAGACTTCCCTTCTTTCTGCTATGAGGCTTTCTTCCCTGCTTACTTCTGAGTCTCTGCCAAGCGAGTGATGGTGGCCGACTCCCTTGTCAGAGCAAGCTCTGGATAAATAGTCTTTGCTTGTTCTCATTTGGGTGGTCTTTGTTTATTTCCACACCCTGCAGAGGGTAGAGGTGAAACCTTTACCCAACTTTAGGCATCCATCCATCTCTACAACACAGGCCTCACCCCTCCCCCAGCCAACAGCCTGATGTTTTTCAGTAGGTGGGTTCCCCTTCCCCTGTCAGCCCCACCTGTGGTCTCAGCCTCCCAGAAGACTCACAGTCAACTGGAGACCATTTGTTCTTGGACTTCACTTTCCCTAGTCATATTTGTCTCCTGGGTTGGAGCCATAATTACCCTAAACACAGGCTAAGCTGGAGCTGCTGCATGCCTCAGATTGCTATTTCATTGCATGGCATGGCCTTCATCAAATGATTCCATCTGATATTTTAAAGAGAAAATTGAAGCCAGAGGTGGGCACAGCCTCACATTTACCACAAAACCTTCTGCCTGAACCATCTTGGCATCTGTCCCTCCTCCCTTCCTCTTGTTACACTGGAGGAGGTCCCTCTTCTGTTCACAGACAGTTTCTGCTCTGGATTCTGAGTCTCAATCCTCTCAGCCTTCCCAGGACCTTTACACCATGTCCTCCTCTTCTGAATATTGGGTGCTCCTGTCTGAACTGAATCCTTCCTGTAGAAATTTAAAGCTCAATGCTTCTCATAGTTAAAAACAACACAACAACAATATCTCTTTACCTGTGTTCTTACCTGAGCTGTGGTCCTGGCTCCCCACCCCTTTCAACCCAGGTGTGAAGAGTGGTTTCTGCTGTCTCAGTTCCTTGTTGCTGCTCACTACTGGCCTGCCCTGTGCCCTCCTTTTCACTTGCTCAGCCTTGGTGAGGGGAGCCAGCTGAGGGAGAAGAAAAGGAAAAATCTGATAGGTAGACAGTTAAGGCTAGTCTTCAGAGAAGCAGCCTGCCTGAAAAATCATAGCTACAAGCAGGCAAAGATAGAGCAGCCTGGGGAAAACTCAGGCTGCACTTGAATAGATAAGCAGCACAGAAGCCTCTTGTTCTTTGTATGATTAGTGAGCTCCCAGAAAAAGTTTCCTCCACTTCTCAGATATGTACATGGTGGGCTCCATGGCAGCTTACACAGGGAGGGGATGGGGGCTTGCCTAAAACAAACCCACAGTTATACAAACAAGAGAAGCTACACTTTATGCTTACCTGGAGACATCCCACAGCTGCATAGATAAGGGAGAGTTATACAGACAGTTTTACAGATAAGAGAAGTTACTCAAACAGCTGCAGAGATGAGAGGAGTTTCTTATAAAAGCTTTTGGATTCAGCTGTCAAAGTGGCAACCCACTCAGGCTCCCCTCTCCACTGCAGAGAGCCTTCTTCTTTCACTTATTAAATTTTTGCTTCAACCTAACCCTTTGTGTCCATGCTCCTTAGTTTTCTTGGTCGTGAGACAATGCATGCAAATAACATCTGAGACGATGAGACCATTGACCCTGACCTGTTTCACAGCCACTTTCTTTAGATACACACGGTGGATGTTTTCACATGGACATTCTAACATGACTCGACCTCCTGGCAGCATTTATAACAGATCTCCCTCTCTCCCACCGAGCCCTGCCCTGGGCACGGTGAGGGCCACTCTCCTGGATTCCTTCCACCTTCTTTGGTAGCTCCTCCATTTTCCTTGTCAGCCCATGGGCGGAGCAACTAAAGGGTGCAGCTTGTCCAGCTCAGTCCTGGGCATCCCTCCACTCTGCCCTTTGTTCCTGAGTAATTACATTCATGCCCTTTCTTAAAGGATTATTTATAGGCTGTTGGCTCCCCTGTTTGTGTCCCTACCAGTGCTTGTCTGAGTTCCAAACAGCCATATGATCTTCACAAAGCTCATTCTGGGAAGAACATGTTATTATTACACCCATTTTCAGTTGAGAATTTACATGCTCACAATCATACAGCTGGCAGCATGGATTGCTGGCCAGGCTCTGTCCCTGTCAGGGTCCTCTGGAGTCTCTGAGAAAGCCCTGAGATGCTCAGCATGGAGGTTCTGTCTCCTTCTTGCTGCTGCTCCTCGCAGGTCAGGCAGGATCCTGATGAGAGCGTGAGATGGTATGAGGGCTGCTGTGCAGGTAGCACAGTTGGACTGGCTGGTGGCTGAGTGAGGGAGGGAGTTTGGTAAGAGAAAGCTAAGAGAAAGATCAGTTGTATAAATTTGGAAATCATCAAATATGTGTATTTTTCATTCATGGAAAGAGAAGGAAAATCGGGAAAAATTGGAATATGTACTTTGCATTTTTAGCACCTCTTAGAGATCTAATATCACTGCATTGATTTGCAAACATAAAATATATTACCTATGAATTATAATAAGGAAGAATAAAGCAGAACATTTTAGGCTTTGGGCTGGTAGAAGCTAGATTTTAATTCTTTATAGTTGTTAAACTTCCCTACAGATTCTGCTTTTTTGAGAACGTAAGTCTCATGTGTGTAACCTCCATTTTAAATCTCTTTTTCGGCAATATAACATTTATGTAAGTTTATTTTTTTGCTTTCTCCCATTTCACTTAGTTTGTGAAATTTTAAGGACACAAAAGCCATGAGACTATTATTCTCACCTCTCAGCTTTAACTGTCAATATATTTTTAGTAAAAGAAAGGAAACATTACAAGGGTCTCTTTTGGCTCTCATCCTCTTTTCCATCTCTTGTCTCCTACACCCTTCCCAGAAACAGCCGCTATCATGAGTTTAATCAGTCCTTTCTGCTCGTTGAAACTTCCGAATACATATTCAGTTGCGTTTATGTATATAACTATGTGAGATTTTGAATATTTAAAAATGTATGTAGGCATATATTATTTTATAGTCTTGTTGATGAATAACTGATGCACAGTGAAATGCATATATTTAAAGTGTACAATTAGATGAGCTTTGATCTATATATATATATATATATACCCATTAAACTATCCCCACAATCAAGATAATGAATATATTTGTCATCCCTCCAATATTTTTGTGCTATTTTTCAATCCATCCTTTCCTCCTTTCTGCTCCATTCCTGGGTAACAACGAATCTGCTTTTCTGTCTATAGATTAGTTTGCCTTTTCTGTAATTTTATGTAGATGTGATCATACAGTATGTAACTTTTGTGTGGCTGCTTTCACTTAGCATAATTGTTTTCAGATTCATCCATGTTGTTGCATATATTAATAGCTCTTTCTTTTTTATTACTAAGTAGTATTTCATTGTATCAATATACCACAATTTTTATGTTCCAGTCATCTGGTAATGGACATTTGGCTTGTTTCAACTTGGGGCTAGTATAATTAAGGCTGCTATGAACATTTGTGTATACATCTTTGTGTAGACATTGCTTTTATTTCTCTTGTTTGATTGTTGAGAAGTGGATCATACAGTTTGGGTATATTTAACTTGAAAAACTGCCAACTGTTTTCCAAAGTGGCTGTGTCATTTACACAGGAGCACTTAAAAGATTTAGTTGTGTCACATCCTGATCACCACTCAGCATGGTCAGTCTTTTAAATTTTAGCTGTTCTAGTGGGTATGGAACACACATTCCAAAGTGCATGTTAGGTTCATTACATGGTCCCAGTCTGAGTGAGTGTGGGTGTGTAAGTTCTCCCTGCAGTAGGGTGGTGTCCTGTCCAGGGCTGGTTTCTGACTTGTGCGTGAACTGCGATAGGTTCTGGTCACCCGAGATCCTGAACTGGAACAAGTGGGTTGTAAAATGAATGAAGGAATGACTTATAATTATTATGAAATACAATTTTGGGCAAGGTGCTGCTGGCTCATGTCTGAAATCCCAGCATTTTGGGAGGCTGAGGCAGGAGGATTGCTTGAGCCCAGGAGTTGAAGACTAGCCTGGGCAAAAAAGCACAACCCCAGTCTCTACAAAAAATAAAATAAAAGCTAGATGGGCATGGTGGCACACACCTGTAGTCCCAGCTACACTGGAGGCTGAGGTGGGAGGATCTCTTGAGTCCAGGAGGTTGAGACTGCAGTGAGCTATGATTTCTCCAGCCTGAGAAACAGGGTAAGATCCTGTCTCTAAAAAATATCATAAAGCATTTACGATAATCACACAAATGCATAAGATACGATGTGGTACAAAAGTGCCTAGCGAGCCCACTGTGTTTTCTTGTTTGCTGTGTGGTGGTAGGAGAGGCTCTTTAAAATTTTTGCTTTGCAAACATTTATTTCTTGACTTAACCCACTTCCACTATGACCACCATAACTCACTGATTACCAAAAATCCGGTAAATAATGATTTTACTTGTTTTTATTAATCTTTCTTAAATTCGGTATAACTCATATTTATTTTGATATTTAATATTAGAAGTGTTTTGTGTCTTTATTTACAAGTTTGATGATGTTCTTGTGATCAGAAACATGCTGTAAAACCTAACTCTTCTTTATATCAATCAGCCTATGGTAAAATTGGTTTCACTGTACATCGTTTTGCTTAAAGTCAAAGTTTCCAAGAACCTAGTGACGTTAAGTCAGGACTTACTGTAATTTGGTAACTTATATTTATGTCGGTGTGTGCATATATATGTGTCTGTAAAACCATTATGACTGTATACATATGATGGGTAATGAGCATGTCCATCACCTCCTAAGGAATTCTCATTTCTGTTTGTAATCTCTTCCTGTCTCCAGGCAGCCACTGATCTTCTTTCTGTCACTATAGAATAGCATGCAATTTGTAGTTTTATATAAACAGAATCATACAATATGTACTTTGTTTTGATCTGGTGTCTTTCACTCAATAATTTTGAGTGTCATTCATGTTATCACATGCATAAGTAGTTCTTCTTTTGTATTCTAAGTAGTAGTCTATCATATGGATATACCATGATTTGTTTATTCATTCACTTGTTGATGAAAATTACATGTTTACTCATTAAGTTATCGGTTCTGGATCTTTTTAGTTCCGTGTGGGGACCCAGATATTCACCTGGTATCATTTTCTTTCTGCCTAAAGGACTTCCTTTAACATTTCTTGCAGTGATGAATGCTAGTGATTAATTTTTTTGCTTTTGTATTCCTGAAAATAAGTTTTTATTTCACCTTTGTTTTGAAAGAAATTTTCACTAGGTATAGAATTATGGATTGATAGTTTGTTTCTGTTGCTGCACTTGTGTTTTTTCCTATTTGTAAATCTGCTGTCATACTTACCTTTATTTCTGTGTATATAATGTATATTTTGTTCTGGTTGCTTTTAAGATTTACTCTTTATCACTGATTTTGAACAATCCGATTCCGATGTTCCTTCATGTAGTTTCATCATGTTTCTTGTGCTTGGGTTCTTTGAGCTTCTTGGATCTGTGGTTTCATAATTTGTGTCAAAGTTGCATTGCTGGAGGGCTCAGTAGGGTCTCTGGATGCTGGTGAGTCTCCAGCCCCAGCCAGTATCCAGGTTCTTGACACCATCACGAGAAAGAATTCAGGGACAAGTCAGAGTGAAGTGAAAGGCAGGAAGTTTTTATTGCAAAGCAAAAGTAGACACTGAAGAGAGAAGTATTCTCTCTTTTTATTTTGAAGTTCTGGGGTACTTCAAAATGTGCAGGTTTGTTACATAGGTAAATGTGTGCCATGGTGGTTTGCTGCACCTATCAACCCATCACCTAGGTATTAAGCCCAGCATGCATTAGCTATTTTTCCTAGGGCTCTCTCTCCCCCACCTCACCCCTGACAGGCCCCAAATGTGTGTTGTTCCCTTCTCTGTGTCCCTGTATTCTCAGTGTTCAGCTCCCATTTATAAGTGAGAGCATGCAACATTTGGTTTTCTGTTCTTGTGTTAGTTTGCTGAGGATCATGGCTTCCAGCTCCATGTCCCTTCAAAGGACATGATCCTATTCTTTTTTATGGCTGCATAGTATTCCATGGTATATATGTACTGCATTTTCTTTATCCAGTCTATCATTGATGGACATTTAGGTTGATCCCATGTCTTTGCTATTGTGAGTCTACAAGGAGCTTAAACAAATTTACAAGAAAAAACAAACCCCCATTAAAAAGTGGGCAAAGGACATGAACAGATACTTCTCAAAAGAAGACATTCTTGCAGCCAAAAAACATATGAATAAAAAGCTCAACATCACTGATCATTAGAAAAATGCACATCAGATCCTCAACGAGATACTGTCTCTCATGCTGGTCAGAATGATGATTATTAAAAAGTCAAGAAACAACAGATGCTGGTGAGGTTGCAGAGAAATAGGAATGCTTTCACACTGTTAGTAGCAATGTGAATTAGTTCAACCATTGTGGAAGGTGGTGTGGGGATTCCTCAAAGATCTAGAACCAGAAATACCATTTGACCCAGCAATCATATTACTGGGTATATGCCCCCCCAAAATATAAATCATTCTATTACAAGGATACACGCACCCATATGTTCACTGCAGCATTATTTGCAATAGAAGTGCTCTCTCTTAATAGAGAAGGGCATGCTTGTAAGAATGAGTCGCACACAAGAGAGTTTTGGTTTCTAGTTTTATGAACGTTTCTTTAGTTAGGAAGTGAAAGAGTCATAAGGTATTCTGGAAAAGGACAGGATTATAGGGACCTCCCAGTTACCACCCACTTTCTCCTTTGTTTGGATTTGCCCAAGAGTCTTGGACTTGTCTCCTGGATCAGCGTTTTGGCTGTTTTCTCTCCCTTATTTTAGGTTTACTGTTATCCTGTGGTTTCTTTGCCTAGTTCCTGTTTTAACTGCTGTTTGGGTCTTTCCAGCCTCCTGCGACTACCCAGTGCTATTCCTATCTCAGTTGCAAATTTAAAAATCATGATTTCTTCAAACATTTTTTCTGCCCCTTATCCTCTGTTTAAAAACAAAGAGAGGATAAGAGCTAAGTCTCCAAAGTTATTTTTTCTCTCTGTGTTTTTGTTTAAGATAGTTTATACTGTGCTGTATTCGGGCTCATGATTTTTTCTATCTTACGCAATGTGTAATCTACTATTAATCCAACCCAGTGTATTTTTATCTTAAATATTGTAGTCTTCAACTCTAAAAGTTCATTTTGGATCTTCTTATATCTTATACATCTCTACTTAATATGTTCAGTCTTTCACTTTTTGAACATATGGAGTACTTAGTAAACTGTCCTTTTCTGTTAATTATAGCATCTTTGCAAGTTTAGGTCAGTTTTGAAGTGTTAATTTATCTCCTCTTTATGGGTCATATATATATGTATTTTTTTGAGATGGAGTTTTGCTCTTGTTGCCCAAGCTGAAGTGCAATGGTGTGATCTCGGCTCACTGCAACCTCCTTCTCCCAGGTTCAAGCAATTCTCCTGCCTCAACCTCCTGCGTAGCTGGGATTGCAGGCGCCCGCCACCATGCTGGGCTAATTTTTATATTTTTAGTAGAGATGAGGTTTCACCATGTTGACCAGGCTGGTCTTGAACTCCTGACTTCTGGGTGATCCACCTACCTCGGCCTCCCAAAGTACTGGAATTACAGGCATTAGCCACTGTGCCTGGCCTTATGGGTCATATTTTACTGCTTTTTTGATGGCCTAGAAAATTTCAATTGAATGCTAGACATTGTAAATTTTACCTTGTTGGGTGCTAGATATTATTTTTGTGTTTCTAGATATTAATATTTTGTGTTTCTATAACTAGTTGAGCTGTGTGCTAGGATGTGATTAGGTTACTTGAATACAGTTTGATCCTTTCAGATTTTCTTTTAAGATGGGTTAGGTGGGAACAGAACAGCATTTATCCCTCTACTAAGACAAGACACTGTGTACTCTACCAATGCTCCATGAAATATGAAGTTTTCCCACCTGACTGGTGAGAACAGGCACTGCTCTTGGCCCTGTGTGAGCACTGGGACTTTCCTGTCTCTTTTTAATGTGCTTATGTTCTTCTCTACCTTCTTTAACATATAAAATAATCATAACCATTTAATGTCTGCCAATTTTATCATATGTATAATTTCTAGGCCTGTTTCTGTTGATTGCTTTTTCTCTTCATTATGAATAATATTTTCCTGACAATTTTCAAGGCTGGTAATTTTTTAATGGATGCCGGACATTTTGAATTTAACCTTGCTGGGTTTGATCATATTTTAATATTTCTTTAAATATTCTTGAGTTTTGTTCTGGGACACAGTTAAGTTACTTCAACATGGTTTCATTCTTTTGAGGCTTCCCTCAACGTTTTGTTACGCAGGTCCAGACAAAGCGGGCAGGTTTTAGTCTCAGTTAATTTGAACTTATTATTGAGGAAATATTAACTTGAATACTCCATATGTGTTATAAGGTTGTTCCACTCTGGCTGGTGGAAACATAAAAGATTCCTGTCCTTGGGTGAGCTTTGGACATCATTCCTTCTGTTCTTTTCCACATATTGAGTAATATCCTTACATGTATGCACTGATCAGTACTCAGCTAGTGACGTCAGGGGAATCTTCTGCAGATCTCTGGAGCTCTCTCTCTCTGTAAAGCTCTTTTTCCCTACAACTGTCTCCTCTCTGATACTCTTGCCTACATATCTGTGTTAGTGTTCCTAAATTTTCAACTTGGTTTCCTCAACTCAGGTGAACGCCAGTCTCTGTTGAGTTCTGCTTCCTTGTGCTGCAACTATGCCCTTACTATGCCCCTTAGTAAACTGGGGCAATTGTAAGACTCAGCTCATTTCACCGCTTTTCTCAGACACCACTATCTAGTGCTGTCTGTTATCCAATGTGTAACAAACAATGCTTTGTATATTTTGTCTGATTCCTAAGTTGTTTAATGTGGAAGGGCGTATCTGAATCTTCTACTTCATCTTGGCTGGAAGTGGACAGAAGTCAATCTAGCCCTTGACTTTTGCCACTTATGTAAGAGTCCACAAATAATAGCATAGGGTTTAAGAGCATGGGCTCTGGTTACTAATTTTAGTATCATTCTTTTTATTTATGTAACCTCTTCTTAATCTGTACCATGCAGCTAATAATTATATCTCTTTACATAATTATGACAAGGAGCATTTGAGCCAACTCCTAAAAACATAATTAGCCTAGTGCCAGACCCACAGCAAGTACCCAACAAATGTCAGCTTTTATTAATAATTAAGCACTTTTACATGATTGCTCTGGATATTTTTCAAAAAGCGTTTTAATATTTTGGTGGATTTCTAAAATGCCATTACTGGGCCAATGCTTGGCTGTTTTAAATTTTTTTCTAGTCTTTTGTCCTTGGATCTTTCAAATCTGTAGCTATTAATACATGGCAGGCAGCCCTGCACACCTATGGCCACATTTCCACCTGTTGCCTTCAGCCAAGCAGAGGCCACGTTAGTGCATCCGCTGACTGTGCTCCTGGTTAGGAGGGAAGGGGGCAGGTGATCCATGGAAGGACAGGGGCTAGAAAATCAAGTGTGAAACTCAGAGCCTTAAGCAAGTTTGTCAGCTTGGTCATTGGAAGATAATCCTCTGGTGGTTCCCAGCCCAGGCTGCACATCAGAGTCACCCAGGGGGCATGCCATTGGACAGCAATCCCATTCTAGGAAAGTCTGTTTAGCTATAGGAGGCTGAATCCTAGGATCTGTACCCTTTAAGCACCCTAGATGACAGCCAGGTTTGCCTTCTAACAATTTCTCACACCTGGTAGCACCTTGGATCTCTGTCCCCCAAACCCCATCTCAGGATCACCAGACAAACTTTGAGAAATAGCAATCCTGAGGCTCCACTCTTAGGGACTCAGGTGAACAAGTGCTATAGGTGATTCTGAAGAGCAGCTTGAATTGACATCAATTTGTATAGGACAGAGTTTCTCAGGCTTTAACTTGCATCAGAATCACCTGAAGGACCTGTTGAAATAGATTGCAGGGCCCCATTCCCAGAGTTTCTAATTCATACATAGCTCTGGAGGACCTGATAATTTACATTTCAAACACGCTTCCAGTGATGCTGATGTGCTGGACTGGTGGACGGCACTTTGAGAATGACAGGTTTGGAGTTTTAGAGTTAACAAGGCACTTGTACCTTCATTTTCTCTGTTAACCCTGAAGTCAAGCCTGCAAGGAGCCACAATGAGCCCTGACTTACGGGAGCAAGAGAGAGGCTTAGGTGAAGTCACTTACCCAAGCTCTTCAGTCCTTCAGCCAAGGACCTTCTCACACTGACTGGGCGTGACAGCATCCTGGTGCAAGGAACTCAGCTTAAGGTGCTAACACTGCAGGTGGCTGTGGATGAACTTGGCCCTGTTACCTGTTACCAGAGAATCCAGAAATCTGCTATCTCCCAGAAACTCAAGCTAGGAAACTCTCCAGATTATCCTGTTGGTGAATGTGGCTAAATCCTGGCCACCTTCCCAAGGAGTCTGTACTGCCGCTCCTGGTGGGTTCCACCCAAACCCTCCTGGGACCCTTGAATCCCCTTCTCTGTCCCAGCCCATACCAGAGGCTCATTCATCCTTCATGCAGTTAATAGGGTGCATTGGAGCCTCACTCAGTGTACCCTGGTCCAGGAATGTCTATCCTGTGTGCGTATCTGGAGCCTTCAATGCAGCCAACACTGGCTCCAGTCTGAGAGGTGATAGAATCACTGCTGTGCCCCGGCCCAAGTGGAGGAGTGTGGGGAAGGGAGGGCAGGACCCAGGGAGATTTCATGCAGCAGTGAACATTTAAATTTAATGATCCTCCTCAGTTTTGAAGTCCATTGGCCAGCAGTCTGTGTATTGTTTTTGTAAGTGTATGTGCTATGTTGGAGGAGGAGGGAATATGAGTTTTCTCAGACTTATAATCTTACTGCTGATATCTGTCTTTGAAAATGGGGGTGAAATTATTTTCTTTATCCTTGTTTGCATCAATCACCCAGGCCATCCTCATCTCTTGCACTGTAATTTTGATATGGCTTTTTGCATCTTCTGCTCCAGTTCCATCCACTCCTCTCCACCTCCAGGGGCTCTTTCAGGGTGTCTCCGGAATGCTTGGTTCATCCTCAGCATGTTTCTGCACCTCTTCTTTAACCCTTCCCTTCACCCTCCTGCTCTTACTGAAACCTGGCTCTGCCTGAGAGTACTGCTTTATCTCAGTCCTTTCCAGGGGTGGCTGTCTTTTTTCCTCCCTTAACCCTTATGTCACAGGGACCAGGGATGGGGTAAGGTCCTCCTTGATGCTTCCAGATCATTCTTCCTCCTCCAATTCACTGCTGTAGCTCCAACTCCCGCCGCCCTCTAGTGTGCCCTCTTAATGGCAGTCATTCACCATCTTCCTGTCCCTCCCCTTCATTTCTTGGAGGGTGACTGTCACTTGCTGCAACAGAACCCTGTCCCAATCCTTGATGGTTCAATACACACTAGACATTCTTTTTAATAGGACAGCCTCTCAGGTCTTTAATTTTCTTCCCTCCAACAACCTTGTAATGATCCCCCAGCTTAGCCACTTACTGCCAGATCATTACCAATAAGTCCAGCCCCTATTTAATTCTAGTTTCTAATATCCTAATCTGTGACCTCACATTCCAACCTCTTGATTCTTATCCCCTGAGCCAAAAAATCCTTTGATCCATGCAATCCATTAAGTCATCTACCTTTTCACCATTCTTCACCCCACTAGGGTTCTCATTCCTTTATTACCCAGATGAAATTCCAAGGCCTGTTGGAATCACTCCCTTGCAGCCACTGTCAATACTTCTGCCCCTTTTACTTCATCACCCTTATGTGGCAAAACCACAGCCCTGGTTGAGTCCAGCCTTATCCCTGCTCTATGCTGGCACCCACACACACATGGCTGATGGAGGTTGGAAAAATCCACACACGCACAGGGCCCTATGTGTCAATATACGTTTCCAACCTCCTGCCTTGCATATGCCTCAGTGCTCCTGGCAACACATTATGGGTTTTCCTTAGTTTCTTCAGTCTCCTGGGTTCCTAGGTGAGTATCTCACACATTCTTCTCTCTCTGCAAACCTCCAACACCTCCACGTCACTTTCAGCTGATGACTTTGTTTCCTATTTCACTTGAAACACAGAAGCAAACATAAACAAATCCCACCCACTGCCACCACTCTGCCCATCTGCCAGCATGGCACCCCCCAATCTAGGCCTTTCCTGCTGTCACTTGGGGTGAGCTGACTATGTTCCATCCAAGTCCTTTTTACTTATGCACTCATCCTGTACCCTCTCACCTGCTCAGGATGTGCCTCTAGCAAGTCCCCTCATGCTCTGCCAACATCATGGTTCCTCTTCAGCAGACCAGTTATAGTGGCACAAAGCATGCAATTGTTCCTCCCATTTCCACCACCCTCTCCATCTCTCTTTCCATGTTGCACTATCCTTAATTATAGCAAAACCCATAGAAAGTGTTATAGAGGCCCCCCTTTCCGTAATTTCTCCTATTCTATTTTAAACTCGCTCCCAAAGTACACACCAAAGTAGCTGTAGTCTCTGCCACTGCACCTAAACTGCCCTTGCTGAGGCCATCACCAGCCTGCACATGGCCAAACCCAGTGCTGTCTCTGCTGTCCTCTTATTTGACTTGTGAGTCATGTGAGCATATAAATGATTCAAACTGCAACACTCCTAAGAAATGGTTGTACCTGGACAAGAGGTATAAATTGGGGCCGTCTTAGGAAAGCAGATATACAGCCATCCTACCTTTAGGCACTCACTGTTGAATGCAATCGGTCACCTTTCCTTGGGATCTTTCCACCATTGGCTCCACTATCCGCACTCTGCTGGTTTCCTCCCCTCTGGCCGCTGTCTTTGGTCTCCTTTCTGATTTTGCTGCGTCCTCTGTCCTCTGAATGATTGCTTCTCCACTACGGGGTGATTTTGCTCCCCAGGGGACATTTGGCAATGTCTGGAGAGGTCTATGGTTGTGTTTGAGGGTGTTGCTACTGCCATCTAGTGGGGAGAGGCTAGAGATGCTGCTAATGCCCAGGACAGTCCCCGTAACACAGAATTATTCAACTCAAAATATCCATAGTGCCAAGATCAAGAAACCCTGCTCAAATATTAGCATGTGCTGAAGGCCCTTCTCTTTCCTTTATCAGTATCTGCCTCCTTAGGGATCTTTTCTAGTCTCAGGGGTTTAACATTTAAAAATCCCAAATTAGGCAATAAATTAGGCCCCAAACTTCGCTAGTATAAAATGTAGAATTGTATTATTAGAAGGCTAATAAAATGACCTGGTGAGCATCTGCAGCTAGCCTCTGAGCAATTCTGGGGATCACGTGCAAGACAAATCCATCTGTTCCCTCTCTGTAATGTGGCGCCACCGTGTGGCAGTTTTTCCTCGGGTTAAATATCTTTGGGGATGCAACTTGTCGTGGTTAATGGCTGTGTGAGGCCAGCGCGTGGTGATAAAGGAATTAATCAAGAATTTAGAAAGGCAGATTTATTTAGAGAAGAGGAGAGATACGTTGCAAGGGAGCAACGGGCAATACAGCAGAGGGAAGACTGTCTGCAAAGAGGCAAGGGCTACGTATGACATAGGGCTGCTTAGGCTGAATGCTTGCAGACAGGATGCTTGTGTGCAGGTGGGCTGTGAGCTGAGTGCTTGTAACTGGATGCTTGGGTGCTAGTGAGCCATTGGCGGTTGACCCTATTTCTTGGAAAATTCACTCCCTGCAAGCATTTTAATACTAAACCACCAGGTCAGTTTGAATTTTTTTTTTTTTTTTTTTTTGCCTTTAGTAGGACCTGCCATTGTGAGACTATCTGAGGTAAATTAGACACCGTCCTGGTTTAAGTCACTGCTCCAGTGACTAGGCAGGGAGCTCTTCCTTGTGGGCAGTGGGTACTTCGCATGCTGTCCACACCAGGCGAGCTGTTGCTTCAGGGCCTTTGCATTTGCTCTTTTCTTTGCCCAAAATGCACTTCTCTCAGTGTTCACATGATTTTACTCCCTCTTCTTCTTTTAGTCCTTGCTTAAATATCACCTTCTAGGAAGGCCTTCCCACACCACCTCTTCGAGATTTGAGCGTATGCACCCCCACCCCAGCCTTCTTATCCCTCTCCACTGCTTTCTTCTCAAAGAACTTGTTACTTTCAAATAAAATAGGTTACTTTCTAGTTCTAATTTTACTTTTTTTGTTTACTTCATATCCATACCCATGTAATCTCTGGAAGAAATGTTTCTTTTTATAGTGTATTTCTAGCACCTAGAACAGTACTTGGCACATAGCAGGTGTTCAAAAGTATTTGTTGATTATTTTCTCAAAGGGCATGGAGTCTTACAAGTTTGAGAACACAGTTCTAAGCACAGCTGTTTAGAGACTATGGATGATGCTAATGGCTGTATTCCCAGTAGGTGGGGCAATCTTCAAATTGACCTGGAATCCTTGAGATCTAGGGACAGTCACCAGGCACTGGGCTCTGTGGGGAGAGATGTGCTGGTTTTTAGAGAGGAGAATGGCATCCTGGGGGACTTGGCCCCAGAGCTTTCCTGTCCCAGTCTCTTCCCAACTGAGTCCCAGAGGCAGGAGGCCTTGTCTGTGGCTGGTCAGTCCTGTAACTGTTTCCCTCCCATCTACACAGATGCAAAGAAGGCTAAGAAAAGCAAGCTGTCAGGTGAGCAGGGGCCCTGACTCCTCCCCAGAAGGCACTAAGAACTTCCATAGGGCAACTGGAAAGAAGGTTCTACTTCCTCACTGGCAGCTGTTGCTGGGGAAAAAACCAGCCTCAGCCCCTACCCTGTGCTGAGAACCTGAATCCAATATCAGGTTCTCCAACAAACTTGGATCCAGCTGACCCTCACAAGGGGTCAGATGCAACCTTGTAGCATATGGAAAATGGCAGCAAGGTCCTTGCGTGGACTATGCCTAGAATCTAAATTAAGACAAGGCCTCAGAGGGGCTAAGTGACATCTGTCTCCAAAGTTTCACAGCTAGTGTGTGACAAAATCTTGATTCCACCCTCTCAGGTTTTACCACAATCCCAAAAAAGGTTGAAACAAGAAAAGTTATCTTTGGGCAATTACCTCTTTCTGTTCCTTGCTTTCCCTACTGATATTCTAGGCTCACCCTCTGGTCTGTAATCTCACTGAACTGACAGATCCCACATGGCCTAAATGGTTTTCACACTGGGTTGACTAGGCTCTCCCATTGCCTGTCCTACTGTCTAAGCCACCTCCTGGGTAGGGTGCCCAGGGTCATTCTGATGCTGCCTGACTTTCTTTCCAGCTACTTTTGAAACTTGGTATCCATGGCAGAGGCTTAAAAGGCATGTTCCAGGTACTTTTATTTCCAAATTCCTCAGTGGCATCAAGGAAATCAGCATCTCTAGATAGCTCTACGAAGGCTTAATTCTCATTGTCCAATCTAGCTCCTGGGTCATGGAAGGCATTCAGGAAATATTTGAGTGTAAGAGTGAGTTGCTTTACCTCCAGAATATCCTTCCAAGAGCTCTGAAGCAGGCTGTGGAGTCCTGCTGGCTGACCACAGTTCATAGGTGGCTCCCAAACCTGTGGTCTACATCCATCCTTTGTCAGTGTCACTGCCATTGTCCCACAAATGTCATTTGGGCCTAGCCCTTGGGATAGTAATCAGTCTTTACATAGATATATGTTGTGCATTACATTCACAGTAATTCTGAGTGGACCTTAAAATAAATTCCATGTCGGGGCTCACCAGCCCATGGGTTACAGATGGGGTTACCTTTTAGCCTTGTAAGGTGCTCCATTTTTGAGTGTAGACATGGACCCACAACGAGTCCAGTCCTGCTTTTCCTCTGCTCTTGCTGAGGCTGCTGCTGCTGCTCTGCAGAGGCTGGCCAGCTATGGTGCCTGAGGCACCTGCGTCTTCACAGCACCAACTTGCATGGTGGCCAGGGTGTAGTTGGAAAGGGATGCTCAGATGGGAGGCCAATGGGAGCTGCTTCAGGAGGCAAATCCAAGTCACAGAGATCGAGTCACAGAGAGCATAGTAAACTCAAAATCCCTTCTTTTCCTTAATAACTGAGATGCTGTCACTGGGTTAACCTCACCAAGCCTTGTTTTGTCTTCCCTTAGAGTGATTTCTCTCTTAGAAGGCTCCTCACATCCTTCTGGGGAAGCCTTCTAGTGAGTCCACAGATAGCTGGACCAGGCATGTCCAGAAATAATCTGATTCTCACATTTGAGTTAGCCAGCATTCCCAGCTGTATCCCCATTTTGTGTCTATATAAGTTACCAAAGCCCACAAGCATATTAGATGGCTCCTTAGTTTGCTTTATGGTTATGCCTTGTGTGTGTTTGTGTGTGTGTGTGCGCCTATGAGGATTCCTTCTCTCCCGCTCCTGCCATGGGTTCTCTTCCCCACTGATGGGCTGTAGTTCCCTGTCCTTTTGACTTTGGGCTTTATCATGTGACTTTTTTGCCAAGGAAAAGTGGGAAGAAGTGACTGGGAGCCAGTCCCAAGCTCAGGCCTTGGGAAGCATGGCGAGCCTATGCCAGCCCCCTCAGAACTCCTTCCCTTGGCCATGAAAAGAGAATAACCTGGATTGTACCTTCAGCCCATGTCCTAGAATACAAACATGGAGAATAATGAACTTGACTCAAAGGCTGAAGGGCAGCTGAGCCCACATGAGGTCAATTGAACTGCAGCTACCTACAGACCTGAGAGTGAAATAAACATGTATAAGTCTCTAACATTTGGGGTTTGTTTATGTAGCATTATTGTAGCAGAAACTTAAATAATACTGGGGGGCTAAATATAGTGGACCAGTGACAGCACAGAATGGTAAAATGGAGTGATGGTTACTTACATCACAACTCTTCAGCTCCGTTGATGGACACTAAAATCAAAGTGGCAATTACTGAGAGTTGGGAGTCATTGAGTTGCACCATGATTGTTTAGAATCATTGACAGTTTGAGCTCTAAGTGATTACAGAGATGGTTTCCTCAGCTACAGGTAAATAAACAAAGGCACAGAGAAGTAAAGTGACTTCTAGAGGGCTTCATTGACATTAAGCAGCAGAATCAGAGCTAAACAATGAGTCTCTCATCTCCAGCCTTTCTATTCTTGTTTCCTAGGTTGGGATTTTGGGAAATAGTGCAGAGAGATTAGCAGCAGTGACATGGAACAACGTGAGCCTCAGCTTCCATCCCTGAGGCTGCCTTCATCTGCCAGGGAAATGTCTCTGTATGCAGCCTTGCCCTCTGCATACAGTGTGTATGGCCACCTGAATGTGTCCTTTCATAGCGACTAATGGATTAAAATGGGTGCTAGAGCAGTGCTTCTAAAAACACCATGTATAAATCATCTAGGGGTCTTACTAAAAATGCATGCAGATTCTGATTCAGTAGGTCTGGAGTGGGGCTTGACATTCTGCAATTCTAACACATGGACCACACTTTGAGTAGCAATGTATTAGATCATTCCAGTGGAAGCATGTATGAGTGATGGAATGAACAGATATAATTAATCCAGGTCAGGTAAGTGAGGTACTGATACATATTAAGTTGAAGTGAATTTCACATCAAAAATAATGGTTGCACAGTGACTTTTACTGCCCCCAAATTCTTTCCTTTTGAGTGGTTTCAAAGTGAACCGAGCCAGCCAGGTTAAGTCCCTGGTTTGTTGTGTGATTAGAAGATTTGATCCAGCTTTCTGCTCCTTCTAATTCTTTAAATATGCAATGGCCTTCTAGAAACTTGTCTATCAGGCTCCCCATGAGCCACCTGTGTTAATATCCTCCCCTCAGGACATTTCCTGGGTCAAGGAAGGAATCAGGGACTAGGAAAAGTGGAAAGGTTGCTTGACAGTGAGAAACTTTTTGCACTCCTATTTGTTCAGTTCTAAAATGTGGGTATTGTTGGGGCTTCTAATTTGAATCTAACCTGAGATTCAGGCATTTCTAGCTATATATGACCAAGTATTAAGATGAGTTCACTAGAAGCCTATTTTCAGGAGAGCAGTCAGTTAAATTGATGAAAAAACATGGGTTGGGGAGGATACCTCATTAGTAATAGCAATGTTTTTGAATCAGAGAAGTGATTTTGAACACACCGTAATAGTTTTCTCACTTAGACTTATCTCTGGGTCAACCCTTGTTGGACCTATATTAGAATCATTTAGTTAAGAAAAGGTGGGTGTCATTAGGAAAAGAGCCATTTATTAAAATGTCCTGTTTGACATTAGGGCACTGGCAAGACTACAGAATCAATAGATATTTAAAAACAGCCAGGTGCGGTGGCTCACGCCTGTAATCCCAGCACTTTGGGAGGCTGAGGCGGGTGGATTGCCTGAGCTCAGGAGTTCAAGACCAGCCTCGGCAACACGGTGAAACCCTACCTCTACTAAAATACAAAAAATTAGCCGGGCATGGTGGTGTGTGCCTGTAATCCCAGCTACTCAGGAAGCTGAGACAGGAGAATTGCTTGAACCTGGGAGGCAGAGGTTGCAGTGAGCCGAGATCACACCATTGCACTCCAGCCTGGGTGACAGAGTGAGACTCCATCACAAAAAAAAAAAAGTATAGTGAAAAAATGCCCTAAAAAATTCAAAAGCCTAAATGAAAGAGGCCAATACACATCAAAGAAACTGAAATGGCATTCTAGAGTATCCTTTTCCTAAAAGCCCTAGATGGGAATAATTTTCTGGATGATTATTATCAAACTTTCAAGGAACAGTTAATTTCTTCTATACACAAATTGTTTCAGAAAAAAAGAACAAAAGTTGCCCAACTTACTGTATGAGGTGAGTATAATTTTGATTTCAGAACCAGAAAAATATAATAGTAATAGACACTATAGTACCATTTCACTTATAGATGTGACTAAAAATGTTCTAAATAAGGTGTTAACTCTTCAAATCTAACAATGTATTAAAAGTATTTTATTATCCCATAGGATTTACCCTACAAATACAAGGAAGAGTTGGCATTAGAAAATTGGTCTAATTCATTACATTAATAGATAAATAGTAAAAAGCCATATGATTATCTCTATGGATGCATAAAAAGCATTTGATAATGTTCAACATCTATTTATGATGATTTTTTTTAAAAAATTAGGACTAGTAGGAAAGTATTTTTTTTAACCTGTGAAAGGCTATATATCACAAATCTATATCAAGCATAAAACCTGACACAGGAAATTTAAATTTATTCTCCTTAAGATCAGTAACAAGACAGGAATTCTTATTACTATTTAATGTTATAGTGGAGATCCTTGAAAATACTTGGGGATAAAGAAGACTGAGAGATATAAGCATTGGAAAGAAAGTTATAAATTTGTCCTTATTTGCAGATTATATTATCAGAAAAAAGAAAGATTAATTAAAAACTATGAGAACTAATAAGAGTTCAGCAAAGTTGTTAGAAACAAGGTAAATTAGAAACACCAGCAACATTTCTCTCTGTCAGCAATAACCAACTAGAATACATGGTAAAGAAATACTACTCATAATAGCAATAAATACTGCATATATCTAGGGATTAACAACCAAAAATACACAAAACCTATATGAACACATTAAAAAATCTTATGTAGATTTTCTGATATAAAAATGATATAGAAGAGAATCTGAACAAATGGAGATGTTGCAGGACAATTGATTCCAGGAAATGCCATGGATACCAAAATCTGAGGAGGCTCAAGGCCCTTAAATAAGGTGGCATAGTATTTGCATGTAACCTAAGCACATCCTCCTGAATACTTCAAATCATCTCTAGATTACTTAAATACCTAATACAGCGTAAATGCTATGTAAATAGTTGTTATATTGTATTGCTTAGGGAATAATGACGAGAATAAAAGCACACACTTGTGCAGTACAGATGTAGCCATTCTTTTTTTCCCAAATATTTTTCATCCACAGTTAGTTGAATCCACAGCTGTGAAATCCATGAAAACAGAGGGCCAACTGTATTATCATGTACTTATATTTCTCCCAAATTAATTTGCAAGTTTAAAATGATCCCACAGTTGAATTCTTTAACAAACTCAGTAAACTTATTCTAAAGATCTCCAAAAAGCTAAGTCAATTTTGAAAAGAAAGAGTAAGTAGAGAGACATATTAATTAAATCATTAAGTGGGGGACTGATAGCCTTAGGGCTTCAGAATATTGTTTATATTTTCAAAACATTGTCCAAAATTTTATTGTATTTAAATCTTGTGAGTAATTTAGAAATTCTATTGTTGAATTAAACAAATTTATTATTATATTTTAAGTTTTTCAAATATTTTATGCAATTTGCTTTGAAACGTCCTTAAGAATAGAGAAAACCTAAATTTTTAGGAATTATCTGAATCCATAAAGGCCTTTATGTACTTTATATGTAAATAGACCTATTGTTTTATGGATATTTATTTTCTGGCCAGTATAATAGATAACTTTTTATTAAAGCTGGGAGTCTCAGGTTTATAAGGTGACCACTGTTTGTTTTGTTTGGAGAAAACCAAGAAGAAATTAAAAATGTAAATCACTGATTAGGCGATATACTAAAGAATTCCTCCATTTGGATCTGCCTTTCCTGATAATTCTTCTCCTCTTTAGCCTAAATATCTGTTTGCATGGAAAATTATCCAAACAATCAATATATCAAACCAAACACTCTAGCAGTTTACTATAATACATTCATTGTGTTTTCTTTTTTTAACTTTATTTTGAAATAATAGTTACTGAAAAAGTTGAATGAACAGTGGAGTTCATATATATCATTCTCCCAGATTCCTCTAATGTTAAAAACTTAACCATAGTATAATGATCAAATCCAGGAAATTAATATTGGTACAATACTATTAATTAAACTACAGAATGTATTAGAATTTCATCAGCTTTTCCTCCTAATATCCTTTTTCTGTTTCAAGATCCAATCAAGAATGCCATGGTTCCATTTGTGTATTTAGTTGTTGTATCTCCTTAGTCTCCTCAAATCCGTGACCGTCGCCTGGTTTGTCTTTATAACCTTGACAAGTTTGGAAGTATTGGTTAGTTGTTTTATAGAATGTTTCTCAGAATAGGTTTGTCTGACGTTTTCCTTAATTACATTAGAATTCTGTTTTTGGTAAGCATACTGCAGAAGTCCTGTGTCCTTATCTGTTTATCAGATTGGGGTCCAGTATGTCAACAAGCCCTATTACTGGTGATGTTAACCTTGATCACTTGGCTAAGGTGGTGTCTGCTGAGTTTCTTCACTATACACTTGTTATGTTTTTTTTTCTTTTGTAATTTATAAATAGCATGAGATATTTGGAGACTATGTTAATATCCTGTATCTCCTCAAACTTTTGCCTACTGGCTTTGGAATTTATTGTTGGATATTGCCTGTAATGATTATTACTGTGGTTGCTTAATGGTAACGTTGTATTTCCCTAATTCCTTCTTCATTTATTAATCGAAATTTTTCTGTAAAGAAGAGCTGTTATTTCTCCCTCCATTTATTTATTTAACTATTTATTTATATCAGTATAGACTCGTGGGTATTTGTTTCCTTCTATGGGTTCTATTACTCTGTTTTAATTTTAAAGTATGAATAAAAGTTTATAAGTTTAAAAAGTACCTGCAAGAACAAAATAAGAAACACATTTCTTTCATGAAATTGAGCTTAAGATGCTAGTTATGGAGTGCCACCATTAATAGCTAAGGGCACATGGCAAAATTGCTCATTTCCCAGTCTGTGTGGTAGTTGTTGGTACCATGCTAGGGACCAATGAAGTAAAGGAACAAGAAAAAGGTGCCATCTGGCAATAGTGCTATTGGTAGACACAAAGCCATCATGAAAGATGTTTATACAAACAATAGAATTCCAAAGACTAATAGGTAAAAAGCATTTCCTGTGAATTTATGAATAAACAGATATTAGTATTACTCGGTTAACAACACTGATTAGAATTATTGAAAAGAAATGCTTGGAAGCACATCATTTATTTTGTAAGGAAGTACCAAATAAAACTCCTGCACATGAAGTATTGAAAGTGATAAAATATTGAAACTCTGAAACTAATAAAATATTATAACTCTGTTGGGATCTGTGTACTGGTGGTGTGGCTGCAATGACAGAAAAGTGTAACATTATATTTGTCAATAAAAGAAAGGAAAGAGGTATAGATTTAAAGGATAATTGTACCCTGAAAGCACAAGTTAAATGTATCAAACCATCCAGAGTAGTGGCAAGGAAGATTTCACCAGGAAAAAAATGATAAACACGGCCAGGCACGGTGCCTCACGCCTGTAATCCCAGCACTTTGGGAGGCCAAGGGGGGCGGATCATGAGGTCAGGAGGTAGAGACCATCCTGGCTAACACGGTGAAACCCCGTCTCTACTGAAAATACAAAAAATTAGCGGGGCGTGGTGGTGGGTGCCTGTAGTCCCAGCTACTTGGGAGGCTGAGGCAGGAGAATGGCATGAACTCGGGAGGCGGAGCTTGCAGTGAGCCGAGATCACACCACTGCACTCCAGCCTGGGCGACAGAGTGAGACTCCGTCTCAAAAAAAGAAAAAAAAAAAGATAAACACCCTGCCATTTGCTACCACTTACTTGTGTGAACAAAGTTTCTTATTGATGGTGGCATCCGAAGAATTTGAAGAGATAGATCAAGGTTTAAAAGGCTTGATTAGACCTTTTAAGTGTAAAATCTGTTTTAAAATAAATATCTCACAGAAGCAAGCTCAAGTTTCTCACTAAAAATTTAGAAAAATATTTGGAATATTTATATAAATTCAATATTTAGTGCTTTCCATAATACTTTGTATTTTAATTTAAAAAATACATTTTTCCACAAAGTTTATATAACTATTCTTGAATCCCCTCGAGTTATTCCCCATGTTGAAACAATGCAAAAAGTTGGGGAACATTGGCCTTCAAGTCTGGAACCCAGCCCTCTGGTCTTGAGAGCAGAGGTGAAGACCTCTCTTTGTGAATTTGTGAGTAACCTTGGACGATTACATTGAGTAGGAGAAAAAACAGAGGCAATGATGTTAACCACTGTGGACTCCAGACCCTTCCTCAGTTTTCTAGTGGTAGAGAGAACCTCAGTGATGACTGAAATTTACCTTCCCTTTTATAGGTTGGTCACTGTGGGGGATGAGTGAGCAGACTTAATTTGATTTAGGTAAATGAATGTAACATTTCTTATAGCTGAATGTAGAATGCAGTAACACTACATTATCATGGTGGCAGGAGATAATGTGCAGGTGGATTGCAGGGCAACAGGAAGTCAAGTGCTCTGGTGACAATGGTGATTTTACAGATGATGGAGCCAGCTGACTTCTTTGGACAGGTTTGGAGACCATGCAGGAGAGAAAGACAAATAAAAAACTGTGAATATCTCATTGAGAACAAAGTAGACAATCAGCAAGACTTCGTGGCAGAAGGAATGCCTCATTTCTTGCAGTTCCAGGGAAGAAATAAATGAAAATGAAGCTTAGTGCTTCCTGCTAAGTGCTACAGTTGTGCAGGACCGATTAATCACTTAACCTGCCAGGTTTGTTATGCCGAAGTCAGGGCACTGATGGGGAAGGAGTTGACTCTGAGACACCATATGGGGACGTTTGATCAGACATATATGAATTGAGAACTTTGAAACTTCATATGTCCTTGAGGCTCCATTGACAACTGAGGTAGACAGTCACTATCCTTTCCCACTGCATGTGAAGCATTTGAGTGTCTGCACCTGAGCCAAGTTGCCTCACAGGCTAATGAGAGATCTCCTCATGAACCCCATGGAGCACTGACAGGAAATTTACAAGGCTACTGTGAAAGGAAATGGCCTAAACTCCAAAAAAGTTAAAGAAACTTGTCAACCGGGTATTGTTCATCGAAATATATTCTAATTGTGTTCAAACAAGATTGGGCTGAATTTGTCAATAAGCATGGGCCCATCGAGGATTTGGGATGCAATGTATTGATTTGAGTAGCTGGAGGTAATGTTAGTTTATTGTCTGCTAGGTTGACTAACGGATGCTTAGATATGGTGGTGGTTTACAGTTAGTAAGGCTGAAATACTATAATTTCTTTGACATAATGTAATGATCCTTAAAATTGGAGCTTTAAAAAACACTGATGCTTGAGTGACTCCCTGGAGATTCTTATTTAAGTGGTTTGTGTTGCCATGTGGACAGAGGGATTTAAAGAATATACTCAGGTGATTTTCACATGTTGTTAAGGTTGAGTGATTTCTGTACAAGAAACTCAGGGATGAGGATGCTGGAGTACATCTCTTATGTGCAATCCACACAGCTGTCCATTAATCATACACCTCAGGAAGACCAAGGGACTAAGAAGAAATGTATTGGTGAGGGGCACACTGGCATCCAGGAGAGCTCACTGGTAGCTTCCCTCTCGAGGCTGGAGGTGATGGTGTGGGTGCTGCAGCAGGTTTTCAGCTCTGATGAGAATTAACAGGATTGCAGAGTGGAAGAGGCCAGATTGTGGCACCTCTCATTATAAACAAGGTGAGTGAAATGATCACAGTTAACCACAGGGGCAGGATACTAACTAGAGTATTTGAACTTCAGGACCCCGTGGCAATGACAAATTCATCTCAGGGTCTGTAGAAATGAAATACATGGAAAAGCTTCTAAGGTGTTTCTTTTTTTTGTTGGTTTCTTTTGTTTTTTTGTTTGTTTTTTGTTTTTTGTTTTGAGACGGAGTCTCGCTCTGTCACCCAGGCTGGAGTACAGTGGTGCAATCTTGGCTCACTGCAAGCTCTGCCTCCTGGGTTCACGCCATTCTCCTGCGTCAGCCTCACGAGTAGCTGGGACTACAGGCGCCCGCCACCATGCCCAGCTATTTTTTTTTTTTTTTTGTATTTTTAGTAGAGACGGAATTTCACCGTGGTCTCGATCTCCTGACCTCGTAATCCGCCCACCTTGGCCTCCCAAAGTGCTGGGATTACAGGCGTGAGCCACCACGCCCGGTCTCTGAGGTGCTTCTTAACACATATGGGAGGAAGATTTTTAGGTCTGGTGTACAGAAAAGAACTCAAATTGCTGTAGTGGAAGTGCTTTTTACCCAATTTCCAGGTCTAAGGAAGATCGAAGCCCTAGCTTCCTCAGAAGAAGGCCAGGTCCAGTTGAGGAGGAACTTTGCATAGTGGCATGTTATGGTCTGAATTGTATCCCCCTCTTAATTTACACGTTGACGCCCTAACCCCTAATGTGACTACTTGGAAATAGGGCTTTTCAAGGGGTAATTAAGGTAAAATGAGGTTATAAGAGTAGGTCCCTAATCCGATATAACTTTACAATGTGAGGAAGAGACACCAGGGATGCACACAGGGTCATGTGAGAACAGAGAGAATGTGGCCACCTGTGAGCCAAGGAGAGAGCCAAACCTGTTGACACCTTGATCTTGGACTTCCAGCCTCCAGAACAGTGAGAAATGAAGTTCTGTTCTTTCAGCCACCCAGCCTGTGATACTTTGTTATGGCAGCCTGAGCAGACTAATACATGGTGACTGGTATATAGTAAGAATCTTTCCCCAAGCCTTCGCCAGACATACTTATGGTCATTTATCAGGGCTGTGCCCTGGGAGAGCGAAATAGTATCTGGGGGTTTCAGATACTGTCTCTGTATTGATGGAAATCTCCAGGGGCAAAAAAATGCCACAATGGTCCATCAGTCACAGCAGAGGATTATAAAGCAGAGGAGACAGATGGACTCTGGGTCTGATTTTGTCTGAAGAGGCAGCCTGAGATTATTTCTTTGGGCTCAAAATATACAGTGCGACAAGATAAATTTAGTGACTGGCAGGATGTCCACATCGGGTTCCTTCTTACAAAGTGAAAGTTGTTATGGAGAGAGGGTCAAGGGGAAGCCCCTAGAATTTCTCCTGACCCTCTGCCAAGATGATAAACCAGAAACCCAATGCAAAACTCCATCCCTGGGGGAGTGACTAGAGTTAGTGTCACCATCACAGACTTGAAAGATATTAGGGTATTAATTTCATATCCCCGCTTAATTTGCCTTTTTGCTGGTACAGATACTACATGGGTTGTGGAGAATGCCAGTAAATCACTACAATTTTTTTCTCTTTTTTTTTGGTTATTTTATTTTATTTTAGATTCAAGGAGCACACATGCAGATTCGTTACCTGGGCATATTGCATAATGGTGAGGTTTGGGCTTCTAGCGTATCCATCACCCAAACAGTGAACGTTGTACCCAATAGCTGATTTTTCAACTTTTGCCCTTCTCCCACCCCACTCCACTGTGGAATTTTCAGTGTCTGTTATTTTCATCTTTATGTCCATATGTACCTACTCTTTAGCTCCCATTTATAAATGAGAACATGTAGTGTTTAATTTTATATAGATGGGCAGAAAGGGATCACCTTACTGGCTGGGCTGATTGATCCTAATTGCTCAGGGGAAAACTGGATTGCTGCTACTCAACAGAGGTAAATAGGACTATGTCTGGAGCCCAGGAGTTCCCCCGGAGCATGTCTTGTTACTCCAGGGAATCTCTTGCTTCTTTCATGTCTGGTAGTTTCAGTCAATGGAAAATTGAAGCACCCAATAAAGAAGACCACTGAGGACCTGGATTGCACAGAAATGGAGGCTTGACTCAACTGTAAAGTGAAGAACAGCATCCAGCAGAGGTTCTGGCAGAGGGTAAGGGGAACATGGGATGGGTGGTAGAAGAAGGCAGCTATGATGACCAAACTTGGCTTTGGTGAGTAACTACAGAATCAAGGAGTCTCGATGTTCTGTTTAACTGTTTCCTCCCTATCCCTGCCTTTTTCTCTAACCACCTTACATGAGTAACACTGGGAGTGGCTTTTACAAGTTTCAGACAGGAGTATGATTACATTGACCTAATGTGATGATTCAGAATTTCACCTGTGAGAGGGAACACAAATGTCTTACCCAAGAAAGAAGAATGTGGACCTGAGGGGCAAGAGGCATGGACTACGCTGGATAACTTCCAATTACCTTTCCAAATCCACCCTCCATGCATCTCTCCTGGCTGTCTGCTCAGGAGGCTGACCTGCATCTGTGGGCTTCCTTGCCTTCTGGCTCCTGGTTGCCCTTGGCTTCTGGGTTTGGCCAAGGGGGAGTAGTGAAAGGAACTTGGAGAATGGGAAGTGTCATGTCAGGTTCAAATCAGTGTACTTGTGCTAACTTGAATGGGAGTGGGGGTGAGGGAAAGAGGTTTCACAGTGACTCAATGGCCAATTAGATGCTCACGAATTCATGGCTTGTTGCAAGGCTTTCATACACTAGCAATCATGCAAATATATTTTGCAGGGGGTTGGAGATAGGTGGTTCTCGTTACTCTTTTCCCGGTAGGGCTCCTGGTGGCGATGCCAGATGGAAAGAGGACTCAGAGTTCTCATCAGCAGAGCTTCTACAGGCATCTCGCCATGGCCAGTTTCTTTGTGGTTTTTATGGCCCTGCACAGGAGTGTTCATAGCCATGATCTCAGCAGCCTTTGGCTTTGCTTTCTTGTCCAGTCTTGGGAGTGCCTAACCACAGCAGGTATATATAACATTATCCCCTCAGATGCATATGTTTATCACTTTGAGGGATCAGCAATTTCACTGTATAGTATCATGCTGTACAGGTTTGTACAGGAGCAATAGGCTGTACAATACAGCCCAGGTGTGTAGTAGGCTGTGCCATCTAGATTTGTGTAAATACACTCTATGATGTTTGCACTGTGAAACATCATTAAGCCATGCATGACTGTATTCCCTGGTTCCTTTCCTATGGGGTCACTGCAGGCTATTTTTCTTGATGAAGGTCACAGCTCCTATTAGGTGGCCTTGTTCACAAAGTTCTTTCTCTCCCTGAGTTCTAGTAACCTCCTCTTGCCCTTTCAGGCCTAGGGGCGGCCAAAGGTATACCCCACTTTTAGTAGCCTGAGGTTCTGTACTATGCCTTGGGATTTCCCTGTACTCTACCCATATCTTTATAAATAACTCCTTCACTCCAATTGCCAAATTTGAACATGTCATCTGTTTTTTTGTTAGCACCCCGATTGACACAGCACGGCTCCCAAGTTGGCCCAAATAGACTAGAAAGACTTTGATAGTTGTAGGGGAGACATTCCTTTTTTCTACAAGATGTGAATGACTGAGCACACGGTTCTGATTGACATACGCAGCCCTCTAATGGCCTGGGAGAAACCTGGCCTTAAGTTATGAATTAAACTTAAGGCCAGAGAGAATTTTTAAAAATACTGGTCCTTGCTCACCTCATACAATTATCAGGTCAGCAACTCTGATAATTAATAATTCTAGACTTCTAATTATGTAACCTAGTAAATATTGTTTTAGCCACTTTGAATAGGATTTTTCAGGTTTTGAAGCTGAAAATAACTTAAACTGATAGACTCTTATAAGTACACATATGGGGCCAAGGGTAAACACATTAACATTTTTAATAGCCTCTACAAAATTGCTTTCCAAAAAGTCTGCAATGATTCACACGGCCATCCATGTGGTGAGTGAATCTATTGTCTCACACTATTGCCTACTATCTTTTTAATTTGTGGCTTCCTGATGGGTGGAAACTGAATCTCAGTATTGCTTTGATTTGCATCTTGCTAATTACTAGTGTGGTTTAGTATAATTACTTATATTTATTGGACATTTATATTTTCTACTCAGTGAAATACTCTTTACGTCAATTGCTCATTTTTCTATGGAATTATTTGCACTTTTCCCGCTGCTTAGTAAGAATTCTTTACAAACTTTGGATATTAATTATTTGTTAGATGTGTTACAAATATTTTATCTTGGGTAGTCTGTCTTTTTAAATTCATTTCATGATGTGTTTTGTCCAAAATTCTAAAATTTGGGTGATACTCAATTTATCATCTTTTTTTTTTTCAGGATTTTGCACTTTGTGTGATTTGGGGCAAAGAAGGCTAAGGGTTCTCTGTCATTTGGCTCTTTGTCTAGGAATTTCAAACTCTAGGCGTTTAACCTAGACCCCTTTCTCAGGAGTTGCACTATGGGCTGTCTAATTAAGGCTTTTTATTGCTTTAGTTCTTTGTTGTTGTTGCACATAAACAACAATTTAACCAATACCTGTTTTAAATTTAGAGAAATATGCCTTTACAATAGTCCTATATGGTATGGTTCTTTTGTCTTAACTCTTTTAATGTTTCTATTTATCACTGCCATTTTGATGAGTAGCTTTGGGGTTATTTTTGTTACTCTGTCCTTCATTTAAATATCGTGTTGGCCCATGTGCCAAAGTCTGGGGTTTCGTAGAAACCAGCTTCAGGAAGATGTAATGGATCAGCTCATAGGAAGCAAGTCTTCGATGATGGGCTTGGGCTATGTGGAGGAGCAGAGGCTTTCGGCCATGTCCATGCACATCATTCCATCTACATTGGGTAAAAGCTTTACCACAAAGCCTATGCCAAGAGCTTCCTTGGCATTTTCCCAAGTCTACTAGAGTACAAATGGCCCCACACTGGTCTCTGTGGTTCATGGTACACGCCATGTTGCCCCACCAATTTAATCGAGATGAATGCCAACTTCTTTCCAGTGGCAATCTTCAGGCCAGGTTGCCAGCCTGCTTGTAGATAGCCCTTGATAGGTAATAGGCCACATGGATTTGGTCCTCTTTGGAGGCCCCAAGGAGGACCTATGACTCCAGCAGAGAGCTCTGGATTTGGAGTCCGGAGTTATAGATTCTAAGTTTAATTCTACTACTAAGGTGATTTTTTTTTTTTATGGTTGGCAAAGGTGGGGGCTGAATAACCTTTACTGCTCCATGGCTCCCTCTGCTTTGTTATGATTGTGTTCCTGGTTTCGTGAAAAAGGTATTGTAGAGATTCTAGAGATTGTAGTGGTGGTCAGTAATCAAGTTCTCTTACCCTACCTGCATTTCATTGATATTCCCTCAACTTAATAAGGTAATGAGCATCTTAAGTGAACAAACCAGTAGCAGGGCTTATTACCAAATGAATGTAGATTGACAGTGTCATAGAGCTTGGAAATTAGAATCTGGACTATGTATTTTCTTAAAATCATTTTCATATCTAGGGAATTTGGCCTTGTCAGTACTTATGGTAATTAAATTCAAGCCACACTTAATGATAAGCATCATTGTCATTGTTCTCCATGATAATAAATTGTTGATAATAAATAAAACAATCAATGATAATAAATAAAATATAGCAACGCTATGTTCTTTACTTTTTATAACCAGAATCAATATTGATGGTTTTCTCAAGTACAGCTAGGGTATTATGTAATTATAACATCCATCCCTTCCACTTTAAGATAAACGTTCGGGGCCATTTCTTCAGTAGATGTGCTCTCTGCTCTTTACTGATCAACCCCAGTGATTCAGTTCTCCCCTTTTATCATCATCACTCCTACTCCCTCCAATTTCTCTGGTACTTATTCACACTAACAGTTAAACTAGGGACTTCAGGATGGATGCTGAGTGCTGGGAATTCTAGGAAGGACTGGATTCTCTGAGTGCTTGGAAGCTATTGAAGGGTCAGGACCAAGTGGAATGAGGGCTGAGGCTGAAGAGGACACATGTCACCCTCTTATATAGTTTTTGCAACCTTCATCTGGGCATGAGAAATTCTAGCTGTACCCACAGGCTTTTGAACCAAAGAAAATTCAACTGTTAGAGTTGTGTCATGTGGGCCCTCTGAGCATCCTCTTGTTGACCCCTCCCCTCCACCTTCATGCCCCAAGCACTGACCAGACTGTACTCTCTTTTCAGAGGTCTGAGCATCAATTTGGCAGAGAACACCTCACCTCCAACTCATATCTAGAGATAAGTCCTACAAAAGTGCTCCTTTGAGACCTAGGTTCTTTTGCTCCCTTTTGTTTCCTTCCTGTAGTTGTTACTATCCAAGATACCACAGCAATCCCTTAATCTTCTTTGGCCTTCCAACACATGTGTATCTAGTTCCTTTTATTCAATTCCCTTTGTTTGCAATTCCTAGCATGTATTCTGCTTTCAGAGGGATCCCAATTGGAAACTCAGGCTTAAGGAATTTGGGGGGTCAAATGATAGGAATTTTGGATGCTGTTTTGTGGTGAACATCCCAAGAAAGGAGTTATGTTGACTGATGTGTAATGGAGGGGATCTTTAACAGGGCAGAGGAGACTCAAGTGAGGTGGCACTGGCTCAGGTTGACTTTGAACAAAAGTGCACCTGACATTACCACACTCTTTCCTAGGGTCACAGAAACGCTGGAAGCCAAAAGTGATAGAATTGGGGCCATGGCAGGAAAGGATCATGTTCTTCCAAGGCCAGAAAGGAGATGAGGATGAAAAGTAAGAGACGTTGAGTCAGGAGATTCTTTGCAGGGCTGGGAAGAGGGGCTCATGGATGAGCTTATCTGGGAGGTTCTGTCTCATTCTTTGTGCTTTTCTTCCTTATAGATGGGTAAACCTGAAGCTGTTAGTGCTTCAAGTCTGTCTCCTAAAACTCACTTCACTCTAGTAGTTAACTTATACCTCAGTAAATTTTTAGGCTTGGCTACAGCAGATAGGATGGGGTGTATAAACAAGATATAAAAATAACTATTACCACTGATCAGGAACTTAGGGCAGAGGGTGGGGGGATAAGCTGGCATCTGGGGCTCAGATTTGGGAGAAATCGCTGCCCACCTCTTTACTTCCTTAGGCGATTCTGGAGTCCACTGCATTTTGAGGGTACCTGAGACCAGGATTGCCTCAGTTAAAAGATCAGTCTGCATAGTCCCTGTGGCTCCCCATGTGGATGGAGCTGAAAGAGTGTTAGGTAGGGGAGCTCTACTGCCTGGCTTTCCATTCAGGTGTGGCCTTAGGTGGGGTAGTTGAGAAATGCCATAGGGACCTTGCCGAGATGTGTGGCTAATTTTACTCTTACAGGTTGCCTTTAGTCTGACTGCAGAGGGCAAGGTTCCCAGTCCCAGGAGATGGAGTCCCTGACATGAGAGGGCCTGGCATTTCCAGTTCTAGCTCCAGAATGACATGACAGGAGAGCTGAACTCCGGGGAATTCCCTTAGTTTCCCCTTTATGAGAAACCTAGGATCTGTCATCAACCTCATTTCCTTGTGGTTGATTTTGTGCGGGTTGGCTCAACATTTATTTCGCAGAGAGACCGGATGGGTGATACTTGTGCTTATTCTGTGATTTCTTCCTCCGAGCCTCACAGGATCTTCTGGTAGGAGGAGCTGGTTTTCTTTCACGTCATATGTTTCTCATGCCCCACCCAGGAAGCTGGGGCCTCCCTCTCTGCTCATCCAGATAAATGATCCAGGCTCCGTTAGAGCCCATCACTGCCCTTGGAAGTTGCTGGAGTCACGATTCAGTCCCCTGGACTGTAGATAAAGGCCCTTTCTTGCCAGGTATAGTCAATAGCTGGAAAGCCTCTTCTCCCTCCCTCTGGAGCCTTTCCTCTCATCTGTGCTTTGGGGCTTAATGAAGGGAAGGGCCACATCAGGCTGGCTCTGTGCTTTGTCCTGTGTGGCACTGTTTCTCACTGGGGAGTTGCTGGGACCCTGGCAGAGTGGCCCTGGCATGGGACCCTCCCCTGCTCCTAGGCAAAAACAATGCCGACCAAGGGGTGGAGGCTTCAGAGAAGAGGAGGCAAGGCATCAGGTGCCTGTGGGTTATTTAAGGTCAAATTTTATGCCTGGCCTTTGAACTCCTAGGAGAGACACTATCATACTATCTGGATCTCCAGGTGGAGGAAAATTCTACCTGCTCTCCCTTTGCTGATGCTTCCTTCAAGTTTTGTCCCAGATGTGGCTCAGAACTTCTGACCAGAGCTTCGTGTCAGGCCAGGTTTCCCAGCTCCCTGTCTAGAATGAGGGCCTGAGGAGCTAGTGTCCTGGAAGGTCTTGGAAACATCTCCTGTGGTTCATCTCTTCTATGTCTGCCTTCACAGGTGCTGAGACAACCACACTATGAGAGGCACTCCAGGAGACCCTGCCGGTGGAGGAAAGGCCGTCTATCAATCAAGTGAATCAAGTGCTGTTGGGATGGGGCTCTGGAGGCTTAGGCCCTCTGCACTCACACTATCTCCTGTGGAAGCCCCAGCCTTCTCTGCTCCTCTCTGTGCACTGCCCTTCCCACCTGGTGCTGCCCACCTACCACTGGGCCCTGGGCTTCTGGAGGGTGGGAGCTATTGCTTAGTCACTGCTCCAGCTCCAGTCCCCAGCACCGGGCCAAGTACTGAATAGGCACAAAAGAGGGAAGCTGGGCCTTGGCACACAGGTTCTGTGAGACAGCTCATTGCCCTCTGTCTTGATACTTTGCCCTCTTAAACCAGTGTCTTCCCTTGGTAGCCCTTGCCTTCCTCACCAGAGCTCACAGCTTCACTAAAAAGAAAGACTGGGCTGATGGGTGATGTGAGTGCTGCCAGTTTGGGGATGCAAACCCATACCTCCCTTACAAAATGGCCTGGGTTAGATACTTTTCTCCTGGGTCTAGTAAAGCAGCCTTGATTATAATATTTCTTCATTTTTTTCTCTATCCCAAAATCAGTGTATAAACCTATTACTGGGACTATTAATGATTTGAATCAGCAAGTGTGGACCCTTCAGGGTCAGATCCTTGTGGCAGTTCCACGAAGTGACAGTGTGACCCCAGGTGAGTGGTCACCCTGTGCCTTCCCCACTGTTTGCACTGCTGTGGCTGGGAAGCTGGCACCAGCCTTTTGTAAAAGTGTGACTTTACAATAGGGCCCACCTGGAGTGGGAGAATTTCACACCTAATTGGGAAGAGAAGTCAGGGAGAACTTTGTGTTTCACTAAGATGAAGAAGCCAGAGATGGTGGAGGAGGCTCCTAGGGAGTAGGAAAGCTGCTTTCAGTCATCTGAAGCCCTGCCTTATGGAAGAGGAGTGTCTTGTTCTGCATGACTTCAAGGTGTCCTAAAATGACTAAATGGGTGAATACCACAGAAAGGCAGGATTCAGCATCACATTGGGAAAAACTTGCAAAAAGGACCGAGCTCTCCAAGAATCAGAGGGGCTGCTTGGTGTAGGAGCTCCCCATCTCCACGTGCTCAAGCAGAGGCATGAGAATCTCAAGAGCATACTCTGCTGTCTGCTTAGCTCTCTGTGTTTGCTCATTTACTAGGGCAGTGATTGGCACATGGTATGAATGAATGAATGAATGAATGAATATGGGGGTTGGCCATTTGGTGGGTCTAGTTGGAATTACACTCTTCAGCTCTCTTCCAGATCCACTTGAGGATACTGCCTTGTTAAATCAAATAATCTTTTCTGACTTCAGAAGAAAACTGATACCATCTCTCCTCTTATCTTTACAGTCACTGTCACTGTTATCACATGCAAGTATCCAGAGGCTCTTGAGCAAGGCAGAGGGGATCCCATTTATTTGGGAATCCAGAATCCAGAAATGTGTTTGTATTGTGAGAAGGTTGGAGGACAGCCCACGTTGCAGCTAAAAGTGAGTAACTAAGAAAAATATTTTAAAAGCCTTTCCTTTTAGAAGCGTTTGGTTGAATACCTAATTTTAGGATTAAAAAAAGAAATAGTCTCATCTTCCTAAGCATATTTATTCCCAGCCTCTTTTAAGTTATGTGCATGCAATACACTTTTCTTTTTATCCTGGCTGTCAGTAGTTAAGGTCCTTGTTTTGCTTTTTTTTTTTTTTTTCCAAGCCAAACTGTATCCAGCTTTATTAAAGATACTTTCCATAAACAGTCATGGTATTTCAGGCAGGATATGGGCAGACAATCGTTAAGAGTATACAGCAAACTTCAAACTCCCTTCTTCAATGGACTACCAAAAATCAGAAAGCCACTATAAAACTCAATGAAGTCTTCATCTGATGCTCTGAACAGGGAAAGTTTAGAGTGAGGGTTGACGTTTCACATTTAGCATGTTGTTTACCAACTTTTCACGAGTCAACCCTGACTTTCAGGAAGTGAAATGAAAATGGTAGAATTTATCTGAAGATCCACAATCTAGAAACGGAACCACTGCTCTTTTGATAGGTGCCATCTCAGTGGCATCACTGGAAAGTCCAGAGTGCCTGACATACTGGTAACCAATGATTGAGGGTCAGGTCCCGACAGATGTCTGGGCTTAAAGGAGTTAACTCTATGCTGAAAGATGGAAAGGGAGAAGAGGACACAAAAATGAATTTGTTTTCCATACCACAGGCTTTTGTGCCAAGGTGGCCATGTGTGTCAAAGTCAGAGAATCCCTCCTCCTGGGAGCCAAGAGGAACTCTCTCAAAACTAGAAGGGAAAGGTGTTTTCCCCACATCGATCCAGCTTCGGAGACATTCTATTAGTGACATATGCCCCTTCCCCCAAAACAACAATGAAGTGTTCTGTGTGCTAAGAACATAGCTTTTAAAAAGAAAAGTAAAACAAAATTCTACATTTTTATAAAACTTGATAAAAAATAGTATTTCAAACTGTACAGTTACCAGAAGTACACAGTTATCAAAAATGCACACGCTACACTTGGCATCTGCAGCACCTTCAGCTTTCTGTGCCTTCCCTGTTTTGGCATCTCCATTTTCTGCAGGGTTATTCCCCTCCTTGCCAGCATCAGCTTTTCCCTTTTTCCCTTTGGGTACCTTCTCTCCCTTCTTTGCAGGGGCATTTTTAGGCTTGGCCTCTGGATTTGGAGTAGCAGGTTTAGCAGACAACTTTGCGGGTCTTCTCTGTGGTTTGTCCTTCACCTTGGCTTATCTCCTTTAGCATCCCCTTCAGCCTTTCTCTTGGGCATGGTGGCGGCGACCCCGGCGGGATGTAGGCACTGGGTGTGGGATGCAGCAGTGTGTGGGTTTTGGTCAGTCTGGGGGCTGTTCTTGCCTCTTCTTCACACTGCTCCATCTTTCTTAACCTTTGATATATTCTTGGCCTTCATTTCTTCAAGTATATTCTCACCCTTATTTTCCTTTTGAAATTCCTATTCATCCATCATGGAAAGTTATAGACCTCACTTCAATATCTCACGATATCTCATCTAACTTTTTATACTTTCTATCCCTTCATTGCTTTTTAAAATTTTGGTGTTGCATCTGGAAGAATTTCTTGCTTTGCTCTGCCAGCTCATGGTTACATTTTCAGTGTTGTCCCTTCTGGAAATCATCCTTTTGTAGCATTTCCTGAAATTTCAATCTTTACTGTTTTAATTCCCAAGCTCTCTGGTTTGTTCTTCTTTTATTTTTTAATGACTGTTTGTCCTTGTTCCACAAACTTCAGTTTAATTCAGTTTGATTCAACACAATCCAATTCAATTACCACACGTATGGGCACTTCCTGGCCTCCAGCACTGTGTAGATGCTTGAGATATAGCTCTGCACAGAATGGCAAAGAACCCTGACCATGTGGGGCTTGGATTCTAGTGAAAGGAGAGAAGTGGCAAACAATAAATGTAATAGTAGGTAAATTTGTGCTATGTTAGAGGTCTTTACCTCTCCTAGAAAAATAAAAATGGTTACAGCAGGATAGATAGACCAGCAGTACCAGGAACACAGGCGGGGTCAGGCTGCAGTGGTGAATAGTGCAATAGGCATCATTGCCTAGGTGAGATGTTAGTAGAGAGTAGAAAGAGCTAGGGAAGTTAGTTAGCAGGTGTCTAGTGAGGGCACGTCCCAGGACCAGTGAGGACCGGTGTGCAGGAGTGAACTGAGGAATGAGCCCAGAGAGATAAAGGCAGACATGAAAGGCTTGTCCTTTGCAAGGACTCAGCCTTGCAATCTGAGTGAAATGGGAAATATTAGAATGTTTTGAACAGAGGAATGGTGTGAAAGGGCTTAGGTCTAAAAAGGATCTCTCTGGATGCTTGTTGATCTTAGACTGTGGCGGGCAAAAGTGAAAGTCCTTCAGGGGACTTTGAGGTGATCTAGGTGTGATTTGATGGGCCAGGAGATAGCAGCAGAGGTGCGGAGAAGTGAGTCAGATTCTGGTAGTATTTTAAGTGGAGGAAACAGGATTGTGAGTGTGATCAATAAAGTCAGGACTGAGAATGACATTTGCTACTTTGTCCTGTCAGCTAAGTCACCCTTATGTTGTGCGTTTGTTCTCAGATGGGGACTAAGAATTGACCATTGCGTTTGGCAATGTGTGGGTCATTGGGGACCTTGGCAGGAGCAGTGTTGGTGCTGTAGTGGGGGCAAAAGCCTGGATGGAGTAAGTTTAAAGGGAGGAATTACAAGAAAGAAATCAGAGACAGCAGATATGGACAGCGATTGCAAGAAGTTTTCTGCAAAGTGGAACTGGCGGCGGTGGTGGGTAAGCAAAGTAGTTATTTTGTTTAAGATGGTATAAATGACAGAAAATATGCTTATGGGAATGACTAAGAAGAGCAAGCAAAATTGATGGAGCACAAGAGAGCAGGGAGAATGGCTAGAGGGATGTCCTTAAGTTGCAAGTGCAGATAGGACCTTTCACCCAGTCCTCCTCAAGCAGGGAGGTGCAGATATGGGCGCCATGTGCTGGGAGCCCATGTTATGGTGTGGTTTGTACAAGTTGTCTTCTAATTACTTCAATTTTATCAGTGGGTAGGAAGTTGAAGATGATGATGGAGGAGGTATGGGAGTTTCAAAGGAGGAAGCACTCTTCCATTTATTAAACAGCAAATCTCTATTGAGTAGAATGCCGGGGGCTTTCCTCTGTGTTGAGGAATACAGTGATGAACAAGTCTATCATTCTGGGATTGATAAATAAATATGCTAAGTTTAGATAAGAGTTGGTACTAATGAAGAAAATGACTCAGGAATGTGATCACAATGGGTGGGAGGGGGGATTCCAAACCGATTTCGGCTGGGATGGAATGTTCAGTGAAGCTCTCCCCAAGGAGGAGACCGAGGTGATGAGGAGGAGCTGGCCATGGGAAGATGTGGGGCTGGTGTGAGGTGCAGCGATAGTAAGTGCCAGGACCCTGGGTGGGAACAGCTTGGTGTCTTGGAAGGCAAAGAAGAAGACAGGTGTGGTGGGGGCAGAATCAGCATGCAGGAGAGTGGTAAGAGGGCAGGGCAGCAGGTAGGCAGGAGCTGGGTGGCGTAGAGCCTGTGGGCTTTGCTGAGAAGTTTCAGTGTAATAACAATAGAAAATCATGCAAAAGCGTATCATAATCTTATTTATTTACTTCAGTTTAAAGTTTGCTTACCTGCCTTGTGGAGCATGATTATTAGAGAATAGAGTAGGTTCAAGGAGAATGTTTAGAAGGTCACCCTAATTGTTCAGCTGAGAGGGTGATGGCCTGGATTGGGGTTGACGCTGTGTGTGGAGTACAAGAAGTGACTCGATTCAGGAAATATTTTGGTATTTTGGAAATAGAGTCCACAGGCCTTGCTCCTGGGTTAGATGTTAGGGGATCAAAAAAAAAAAAAAAAAAAAAGAAATGTCAAGAATGACTCCTAGGTTTCTGGCCACCCAAAGAATCAGATTAACTGGAAGCCATTAATTGAGTAAAGGAATCCTGTGGGAGAAGAACTTCCCACTCACGGTGGAATGTGGCTGAATTACAGATCATTTCTGTGTCTCTCTTGAGATCTTGAACACTTGCAATTTACTTAGAAATACTTATTTTACCTAATATACAACGCACGTATATACAAATACATAGACATACAGAATATAGTTCCATATACAATATAGAAAGCATTTTCTGATTGCTCCATTTACCTTCTTCCTTTGATACAAATCCTTTGATTTGTTAGATTTTCTTGTGTCTTTTTCATTGGTATTTATCTTTCTCATGTATGTGGCAATTAGTCAGAAATTCATACCCTAACCTGGCTGTCCTTTGTCACGCCAGTGGTTCTTGCAGGGTAGTGACTCTCACTGTTGTGGTATTGGTAAGGGAGGTAATTTACAATTTCTTCCTTTTCCTAAGGGTCCCCTCAGCCTCTTGTGTGAGAAGAGTTCTAACTTGTTGTTGAACTGTGGCTGCTTGTTCATTAAACTCTCCCTTGTAATCTTCCTACACCATCTCTGGATTTGAGGGTGGGGGCTTGGAAGGTAAAATTTCATGTATGTTTACTCTGCTGCTCCTTCAAAATGTGTGTTTCTCTAGGCCTGCTCTAATAGATGGATAAGGTTTTCTGGAACTTTGGAACGTATATTGAATTATTATGAATAACCTTGAATATCTCAAACAGCTTCTGTTTCTCCTCATGGGTACTTGTTCTGACATTTCAGGAGCAGAAGATCATGGATCTGTATGGCCAACCCGAGCCTGTGAAACCCTTCCTTTTCTACCGTGTCAAGACTGGTAGGACCTCCACCCTTGAGTCTGTGGCCTTCCCGGACTGGTTCATTGCCTCCTCCAAGAGAGACCAGCCCATCATCCTGACTTCAGAACTTGGGAAGTCATACAACACTGCCTTTGAATTAAATATAAATGACTGAACTCAGCCTAGAGGTGGCAGGTTGGTCTTTATCTTAAAGTCTCTGGTTCCCAATGTGTTTTTGTCTACATTTTCTTTGTGTCATTTTCACGCTGGTCCTGAGATAGGAGCAAGGCTGCTGTCATCATCTCATTTTATAATGAAGAAGAAGCAATTACTTCATAGCAACTGAAGTACAGGATGTGGGCTCAGAAGCAGGAGAGCTGGGTGGTATAAGGCTCTCCTCTCAAGCTGGTGTTGTGTAGGCCACAAGGCATCTGCACAAGTGACCTTAAGACTCAAAGACCAAACACTGAGCTTTCTTCTAGGGGTGGGTATGAAGATGCTTCAGAGCTCATGCGTCTTACCCACGATGGCGTGACTAACATGGAGCTGATCTCTGTTTCTGTTTTGCTTTACTTCCTTTTGGGATAATATCATCCATAGTCTTTATATGTTGCCAATATACCTCATTGTGTGTAATAGAACCTTCTTAGCATTAAGACCTTGTAAACAAAAATAATTCTTGTGTTAAGTTAAATCATTTTTGTCCTGATTGTAATGTGATCTTAAAGTTAAATAAACTTTGTTTATTTATATAACAATAAAGCTAAAACTGATATAAAATAAAGAAAGAGTAAACTGAAATTAGCAAGAGTAGTTGAATAAAGCCATTGCAGTGGGTAAACCTGGGACTGGGGCTAAGCTGGGGACAAAAGGGCCTTCCTTGGTGGATAGTGATGGGGTTGGGGGTGAGAAATTTGATATGTAACAGGGCTCTTCTATTTGGCTCCTTTCTTTATGGTCCAATAGCCTTGGTTTTTCCCTGCTTCCTCTAGTCTTTTCCTTTTAGACCATCTCACCATTCACATACTTTTTTCAAAAACTTCAGTAAAGGTGTCTTTTTTTTCTTCGTGGAAGAGAAAGCCTTGCTTTCCCAACAGCCACCTTTAGAAGATATATTCTGACTAAATTAAATAACTGACTGATATAGTTTGCATGTTTGTCCTCCTCCAAATCTCATGTTGAAATGTAATCCCCAGTGTTGGAGGTGGAGCCTGGTGGGAGGTGTTTGGGTCATGAGGGTGGATCACTTATGGCTTGATGCTGTCCTCAGCATAGTGAATGGGTTCTCACAAGATCTGGTTGTTTAAAAGTGTGTGGCACCTCCACCCTCACTCTCTCTGTTGCTCCTGCTTTTGCCATGTGATGTGCCTGCTCCCCCTTCACCCTCTGCCTTGATTGGAAGCTTCCTGAGGCTTCCCTAGATGCCAAGCAGATACCAATACCAAGCTTCCTGTAAAGCCCGCAGAACAGAACTGGGAGCTAATTAAACCTCTTTTCTTAATAAATTACCCAGTCTTGGGTATTTCTTTAAGCCATGTAAGAACGACCTAACACAGTCACTGTGTGTATAATTGTAGAAATATATACCTCAAATCTGATTCTGCATATAATAGATTTCTTTATTTTTACTCTAACACTGAAAATGCAGAACATTCTGTTTGCTTAAGTACATTCTTCAAAATAGCATAGCAACTTATTTTTTTTCTACTTTTGGGCAATCAGACTGCATCCACTACTAACAATTACAATAAGCAATCAGCAAGCATGGATTTAATGTGATATCTCTTTATTCTTTAACTTTTTCTTTTTGGGGGGTTATTTTTAATTAAAAATTTAAAAATAATTTTTAAAGCTCAATTTTTATGTATCTTTTTAAATTGACAGATAGCAGTGTATGCTTTTATTGGGTACCACATGATGTTTTGAAGTACATATACATTTGTGGAATGGTTAAATCTAGCTAATTAACAAATGTACTGCCTCATATGGTTATAATTTTTTGTGGTGAGAGCATATAACATCCACTCTCTACATTTTTTGAAAGAATATATCATCATTTACTATAGTCTCCTTGCTGTAAAATAGGTCTCTTGAAATTTATTGCTCCTACATAACTGTAATTATGTAGCCCTTGGCTAACATCCCCCCATCCCTCCTCCTGCCTAACTACACTAGCCTCTGGTAACTACCATTCTACTCTCCACCTCTATGAGATCAACTTATTTTAAATTTCACATATGAGGGAGATCATGTGGTGTTTGTCTTTCTGTGCCTGGCTTGTTTCATTTAGCATAATGTTCTCCAGGTTCATCCATGTCATCACAACTGGTGGGATTTCAATCCCTTTTTATGGCTAAATAGTATTCCATTATGTGTATGTACCACATTTTCTTTACCTACTCATCTGTTGATGGACACTTAGGTTGACTCAATACCTTGGCTATTGTGAATGGTGCTACAATAAACATGGGAGTGCAGATATCTCTTTGACATAAAGATTTGAATTCCTTTGCATAGTGTGATTGCTGGATCATATGGCAGTTCTATTTTTAATTTTCTGAGCTTCTATAATGTTTTTCAGAGTGGCTGCACTAATTTAAATGCCCCCCAAGGGTGTATAAGAGCTCTTTTTTCTCCACATCCTTGACAGCACTTATCTTTTGTCTTTTTGATGATGGCCATTCTAACTAGGGGGAAGTGATATGCCATTGTGATTTTGACTTGCATTTCTCTGATTAGGAATATTGAGCATTTTTTCATATTCCTATTGGTCATTTGTGTGTCTTTTTTTTGTGAAATGTCTATTCAGGTATTTTGCCTGTTTTTCAAACAGGTTATTTATTTATTATTATTATTATTATTATTTTTTTGCAGCTGAGTTGTTTAAGTTCGCTATGTATTTTTGATATTTACCCCTTGTCAGATATATAGTTTGCAAATATTTTCTCCCATTCTGTAAGTTGTCTCTTCACTCTGTTGTTTCCTTTTCTGTACAGAAGCTCTCTTGTTTGATATAATCACATTTGTTGATTTCTGATTTTGTTTTTTGCCTTTGATTTTGAGGTCTTATCCAAAGAATCCTTGCTCAGACAATGTTTCTCATATGTTTTCTTCTAGTAGTTTCACAGTTTCAAGTCTTACATTTATGTATTTAATCCATCTTAAGTTTTGTATATGGCGAGAGATAAAAGTCTAATTTTATTTTTCTGCGTGTGGATATCCAATTTTTCTAACATCATTTATTTATTTTTTGATAATAATAATGACAATTACAGCATTTACTATAATGACTTTTAGTACTCTAAGATGTGTGTATGTGTCTGTGTTTCAATATTTTACAAATTGTCACAAAGGCACTCAACCCCATAGAAGATGTAGTATTTTTTAGTGTAAAGCAATTTTTATAGTCTTGACAAAAATCATTTAAAATTCAGTCACGAAGCAAATTAATTTTCTATTTCATGAATTAAAAATTAAAAGAGACTAATAAAAAGCTTTATTTGTTTTAAATCATGTTTCCCTTCTTTTTTGGGGACAAAACAATATCTACTTTAATTAGGTAAATCTTCCTCAGACTTTGATGTTGTATTATAGCATATATCATAATCTTACCCACTATGTTTAGAGATTGTTTTTTAAATTAAGTATGTAATAATGCCCACATCTTTATTAACTCTGTTTAGCTGCATTAGTTATGATGATGCTAAAGTCTCTCATATTTCATTTTTTCTTGATGTCATTTCATCAGACCATTAAGACTCATGGTTAAAATATAATAAATATATAATAGAGGCATATATTTAACACAATGCTTGTTGTTAGTATCATGTTCACAGTGGTGGGAGCCGTGACTAATTCATCAGTGTCCCCAGTGCCTTGGCAGTAGGTCTTCACCATTAGATCTCATGTTGTAGAATTACTTTATCACTTGCTTTAAAAAGTGTCACTTGCTTAATAATTTGCTTAGAGTAATGTTTGCTATTAGTGTATAAAAATGCTACTGTTTTTTAGCAAAGACTTTGGACCAACTGAAATGTCCATCAATATTAGACTGGATAAAGAAAATGTGGCACATATACACCATGGAATACTATGCAGCCATAAAAAGAATGAGTTCATGTCCTTTGCAGGGACATGGATGAAGCTGGAAACCATTATTCTCAGCAAACTAACACAGGAACAGAAAAAGCAAACACCACATGTTCTCACTCATAAGTAGGAGTTGAACAATGAGAACACATAGACACGGGGAGGGGAACATCACACAGTGGGGCCTGCCAGGGGATGGGGGGTAAAGGGAGGGAGAGCATTAGGATAAATACCTAACGTGGGGCTTAAAACCTAGATGATGGGTTGATAGGTGTGGCAAACCACCATGGCACATGTATGTAACAAATCTGCACATGTATCCCAGAACTTAAAGTTAAAAAAAAAATGCTACTGTTTTTTTGAATGTTGATTTTGTAACCTGCAACTTTACTGAATTAGCTTATTAGATCTAACAGCTTTTTTTCGATGTTTAAGACTTTTAATGTATAAGAGCATGTCAAAAGCAAGCATGGACAATTTAACTTTCTCCTTTCCAATTTGGATGCCCTTTACCTCTTTCTTTTGTCTGGCTCTGGCTAGGACTTCCAGTACTATGTTGAATAGAAGTGGTGAAAGTGGGCATTCTTTTTTTCTTCCAAATCTTAGAATAAAAGCTTCAAACTTTTCCCCATTCAGTATGATGTTAGCTGTGGGTTTGTTGTATATGGCCTTTCTTATGTTCAGATACATTCCTTCTATATCTAATCCACTGAGAGTTTTTATCATGAAGAGATGTTGAATTTTGTCAAATGTTTTTTTCTGCATCTTTTGAAATGATTATATATTTTTTCTTTCATTTTGTTAACATGATATATTATATTTATTGATTTGTGTGTATTGAACCATCCTTGCATACCTGGGATGATTGGCTATGGTGAATAATCTTTTTAATGTGCTATTTGAGTTTGGTTTGCTAGTAGTTTGTTACGGAATTTTGCATCTATGTTCATTAGGGATATTGGTCTGTAGTTTTCTTTTTTGGTGGTGTTCTGGCCTGGTTTTGGCATCAGGATTATGCTGGCCTTATGGAATGAGTTTGAAAGAATTCCATTCTCTTCACCTTTGTGAAATAGTGTGAAAAGGCTTGGTGTTAGTTCTTCACTAAATGCTTGATAGAATTAATAGAATTAAGGAATGAAGCCATCAGTCCCTCGGGTTTTCTTTGATGGGAGACTTTTAAACTACTAATTCAATCTCCTTTCCTATTGATCTGTTCAGTCTTTTTATTTCTTCATATTTCAATAGTGGTAGGTTTTATGTGTGAGGGCTTTTGTTTTTTTCTGGAGAGCCAGTTATTAAAAATGTACTAGTATACCATTAAGTGAACTTGATGATCATGGACCTGTTTCAGCTCTTCCTTCACTATAGGGCTAGTGTTTTGGTTAGATGCTATGTTGTTTTGGACTCCCTGGTTGGATGTTGTATTGTATGGGATTCCATAGGCCCCTAGACAGTGGTTACAGCTGAGGTTCTGAATGTAAGAGAGCAAACCCACACCCAGACTATGTATTCATCCCTGTGAGGACAAACTGCTTTCCTTCCAAGAGGGAGGGGCCTGATATACTTAACCTGCCACCACAAGTTTCTGTCTCAGAACATTCTTGATTTTCCCTTAATCTGAAAAACTTAAGAAATTTTGAAGATTATGAAATTCCATTGGAAGGTTTCCTTTCTGCATTTTGAGATACTATTCTATTGTCTTTTGACTTTTATTGTTGTAATTGAGAAGTCAGTTGTCAGTCTTTTGCGCCCCTCGAAGGTAATGAATTCTTATTATCTGCTACTTTTACATTTAATTTTTGCCTTTGGTTTTATAAAATTTCAATCTTATGTGTTTAGAAGTGAATCTTTAAAAAATTTGTTATTTGAGATTTATTGTGTTTTTTGAAACTGAATCAGTGTCTTTATTATTTGAGAATATTCCCAGCCATTCTTTCTTCAAATAATTACTCTGCCTTATTTTATCTTTCCTCCTAGGACTCCAATCAATATCTTGCACCTTCTCACCTTATTCTCCACATTTTTTCCACCTTCTTCTGTATTTTCCGGCTTTCCTGTGCCTGTGCTCCAATCTGGATTTCTTCTCATTTGTCTTCAAATTTGCTAATTCTCTTTTCTGCTGTGTGATGCCTACTGCTAAATATAGCTATTGGCTTATTTAATTTAATTTACTTATCATACAGTCATAGAGGTTCTGTTTGACTCCTTCAAATCTGTCACTTTCCATAGTTTTCTGTTCTAGAAAAATATTTTCATGTTTTTCATTTGTTTCTTAAACATGGTTAGGATGGTTGCTTTAAGCTGTGTGTAAAAAATTACAAAATGTGAAGTTTGTGTAGATATGTTTCTGCTATCTTGTTTTGTTTGCTTTGTTTCTTTTTTCTTGTTCTTGTTCTTGTGACCTTGTTTACTCATATGCCTGGTAATCTTCAACTATGTTTGGCTTGTGCCTTTGAAAATGTATCTGAGTGACTCTTCCCTCCTCCAGAGAGACTTTCTTTTTGCTTCTTGTGGAATGAGTTTAGCCTACATGAAATTGAATACAGTTTGAGTGTTTTTAGCTCAATGAAGCTATGAGTATTCAGTGTGAAAATCTTTGTGAGAGTCTGTCCCTGGCCACAGCCCTCCAGAAATGCTTCTTTTCTTTTTTTTTTTTTTATTATACTTTAGGTTTTAGGGTACATGTGCACAATGTGCAGGTTTGTTACATATGTATCCATGTGCCATGTTGATTTCCTGCACCCATTAGCTCGTCATTTAGCATTAGGTATATCTCCTAATGCTGTCCCCGCCCCCCCCACCCCCCACCCCACAACAGTACCCGGAATGTGATGTTCCCCTTCCTGTGTCCATGAGTTCTCATTGTTCAATTCCCACCTATGAGTGAGAACATGCGGTGTTTGGTTTTTTGTCCTTGCGATAGTTTACTGAGAATGATGTTTTCCAGTTTCATCCATGTCCCTACAAAGGACACGAACTCATCATTTTTTATGGCTGCAAAGACACAACCTACCAGAATCTCTGGGACACATTCAAAGCAGTGTGTAGAGGGAAATTTATAGCACTAAATGCCCACAAGAGAAAACAGGAAAGATCCAAAATTGACACCCTAACATCACAATTAAAAGAACTAGAAAAGCAAGAGCAAACACATTCAAAAGCTAGCAGAAGGCTAGAAATAACTAAAATCAGAGCAGAACTGAAGGAAATAGAGACACAAAAAACCCTTCAAAAAATTAATGAATCCAGGAGCTGGTTTTTTGAGAAGATCAACAAAATTGATAGACCGCTAGCAAGACTAATAAAGAAGAAAAGAGAGAAGAATCAAATAGATGCAATAAAAAATGAAAAAGGGGATATCACCACCGATCCCACAGAAATACAATCTACCATCAGAGAATACTACAAACACCTCTATGCAAATAAACTAGAAAATCTAGAAGAAATGGATAAATTCCTCGACAAATACACCCTCCCAAGACTAAATCAGGAAGAAGTCGAATCTCTGAATAGACCAATAACAGGTTCTGAAATTGTGGCAATAATCAATAGCTTACCAACCAAAAAGAGTCCAGGACCTGATGGATTCACAGCTGAATTCTACCAGAGGTACAAGGAGGAACTGGTACCATTCCTTCTGAAACTATTCCAATCGATAGAAAAAGAGGGAATCCTCCCTAACACATTTTATGAAGCCAGCATCATCCTGATACCAAAGCCAGGCAGAGACACAACCAAAAAAGAGAATTTTAGACCAATATCCTTGATGAACATTGATGCAAAAATCCTCAATAAAATACTGGCAAACCGAATCCAGCAGCACATCAAAAAGCTTATACACCATGATCAAGTGGGCTTCATCCCTGGGATGCAAGGCTGGTTCAACATACGCAAATCAATAAATGTAATCCAGCATATAAACAGAACCAAAGACAAAAACCACATGATTATCTCAATAGATGCAGAAAAGGCTTTTGACAAAATTCAACAACCCTTCATGCTTCTTTTCTTTTTCTTTCACTCTTCTCCTTTGTTCAGTGCCAAGACAGCCCTCTCCATGGTTCTTAGAGGTTGGAGAAAGGCAATCTAGATTTCATGAGCTTGCCACCTCCCCAGCCCCAACCCTGTGCACTGACTTGTTTATTTTTGTGCTGGTGTGACTACAGTACTGAGCATAAGGTGTACTGTATCAGCAGAGAGCGTATAGTGGTTTTACTGTTTCTTTATTTTAGATCCTGGTTCTGTAGGTCTGGAGTAGGACCTGAGATTCTGCATTTCTGGCAAGCTTCAAAATAATGCCAATGTATCATCCATAAAGTACACCTTAAGTATTAAAGATGTACACAACAAGGAAAATTTTATCTAATGATTTGGCAATACATGAATAATAGTAGCCAAAATAAATGGTGGAAATTGTGCTATAGGGTTTGGGAAAGATTTGCAGGGTAGAGGTGACTATATTAAACCTTGAAGTGAGTAATGAAGGATAGATAGGGATGGACAAAGGAATGAAATCCCAAGACAGGTCTAGTTCTGCATAGCTGAAGAGAGAGAGAAGGCTACAACTCTAGGCTTTACTCCTGTGGAATTCTTTTCTTGCAGAGCGAGAAGTTTCCTTCGTCATATTTGGCTCAGTGTCCTTTCTCAGGAGCATTCACCCTTTTGGCTATAAAGGATGTTTTCTCCATGCTAGAGAGAAATAAGTACAGCTCTTGAACAATCTGGTATCACCACAGCCCTCACCACCTCCACTGATGGCACTGTGGCCTAAGTACCCAGGCCATATAGAGCTCCAAGTATCTATGGGATGAAATAAGAATTTTAAAGGACCTACATCTTAGCTGTTGTCACAAATGAGTTTGCATTAATTTGTGCAGCATCCAAACAAATGTTTTGTCTGTTTGCATCTTCATACCTGTGGAAGGACCTTGGGCCTTTTCCCCCAAGATATTCATGTGGGTTCAGTTCTGTGTAGAGAGAGTGGGGCTGATGTCATAGGCTCTGAACTTTCTTCTTTGGTATGGAAATCATCTTATGCTAATGGAGACCTGAGGAAGCTCCTCTTTATAAACTCAGTGTGATTCCAAAGTCTAATTTTGACTCAGGAATACCTGCTACACATTTAAATTTGGGCTATACATGATTTCACACTCTTGAGGAGATGACTGTGGGGCTACCTGGGACAAAATTTTAATGGCCTTTTATATCATACCATGCAGTAAGAATACCTGGGAAGGAGACAGGGTGTAAACAGAAGGAAATTCTCCTGCTGGCCAGATAGGTCATTGATGAAGTTGCAAAAAAACCAAGATCTGAGATGATCTATTGGTAGTCACAGCAAAAATGCTGACTGAGCTAAACAGGTCAATCTGGGGCTTGGTGACAGACATAGGGGACTCATTAGGTCAGTTGCTCCAGGAAGCTGTCACTTATGGAGAGCTTTTCATGCTCTTCTTTAACCCACATAACAGCCCAGCAAGGTGTAATGCATTTCATATTAGTCATCTGAGGATCAGGGATGTGATAGAATTTCTCCAAAGACACAATTCCAAAAGTTGCAAAACCAAATTTTGAATGCACATCTTTTGAATACAAGTATTTTGCTTTTGAACACCAAACTACTGTGTTAGTTTGGGTTCTCACCAAGGCAGATCCTGGATGCAGGGAGCTCATTCAGGGGATTATTCCAGGAAATCCAATAGAGAAAATGCTAGTGATCTTGTTACTATTATGGGACAACTCTGAGAAACCTTAGTGTTATCGTATCAGAGGATGGGGATGCTGAACATTTGTCTACCAGTTTCTTTCACCACTTACTGAAGTTGCCCCTGAGATGGAAGCCCTAGAGGTGTGAAGCTGACAGATGCTAGGATCTCCAACAGCAGTTGTGAACTCAGGTTTTTGAAGGTATGGAGGAGAGCATCAACAGTATTACCTCAGCTTCCTTTTGTTGAAGACCTAATGTCAGGTACTGTGAGCTCAGAGCACTGGGGCATCTGGCAGCCAGGCTTCCTTCCCTGCTGTATTAGTCAGGAGCCTCCAGAGAGATAGAATCAGTAGGATGTGTGTTTATGCACACAAACACACACATATATACAGAGTTGGCACTTTGTATCTGCAGGTTCAACCAACCAACATTGAGGGATGCTGAGCCTGTGGATAAAGAGGGCTGACTTTTTGTATAAGTGGGTTCTGCAGGGTCAACTGACAAACCTGTGTAGAGACGGGGTTTCACCATGTTGGCCAGACTGGTCTCAAACTCCTGACCTCAAGTGATCTGCCTGCCTCAGCCTCCCAAAGTTCTGGGATTACAGGCATGAGCCACTGTGCTTCAACTTTAATTTTTTTAGTCATAATTGTGTAGGCTGAACCAATTGAGATGTCTATGATATTGGCTATCGTTTCCGCTGTTAATGTTGAGTCCTCTTCAATTAGGGCACAAAAAGATTAGTTTTTTCCTTGCAAAGTGATGTGGATGGTCTGCTGCTTCAGGTGCTATTTTCAATATTGTCTCACTTCTTAAAATGAGTTATGCATTGTAAACTGCTGATTTCTTTGGGGGCATTGTCCCCACAAACTTTTTATAAGCCACCAATGATTTCACCATTCTTCCACCCAAGTTTCACCATAAATTTGATTTTTGTTCTTGCTTCAATTTTAGAAGAATTCATGTTGCTCTGATAGGGGCTCTTTACAAACCGATGTCTTACCTTTCTTAGTGCCTCAAACTAGATCCTTTTCAAACATCTTATAACAAGTTAGTAGGAGTTTATTTTGGTGCAAAATAATTCAAAATCCGTGCAATATTTTTTCATAATATGCATTTTCCATGAACTTTTTGATTACCCCTTGTATGAAAGGGGGTTTATTAGGGGAATAAGCTCATGCAATTTTGGAGGCTGAGAAATCCCATGACAGACCATCTGCAAGCTGGAGACCCTGGGATGCAGGTAACATGCTCAGTTCAAGTCCTAAAGCCTCAGAACTAGGAAGCCAATGGTGTAATTCTCACTTTGGGATAGAAAGCCTGAGAACCCAGGGAGATGCTGATATTAAGTCCTGGAGTCCAAAGTCTGGAGTTATAATGTCCAAGGGCAGGAGAGAATGTCCCAGCTCCAGGAGAGACAGAAAATCACCTTTTCTGTGAAACCCCACCTCAAATAAAAATACAAAAATTAGCTGGACGTGGTGGTACATGCCTGTAATCCCATCTACCCAGGAGGGTGAGGCAGGAGAATTGACTGAACCCGGGGGGCAGAGGTTGCAGTGAGCCAAGGTCATACCACTGCACTCTAGCCTGGGTAACAGAGCAAGACTCTGCCTCCAAAAAAAAAAAAAAAAGTAAGAAATTTTAGGAATACTTTAATTGACTAATCTCATTTATGTTTACCTTTTTGTGAGTGAAAAGAATACTAGATTATAAATATATGTCCTTAAAACAGCTCCATTTACATGTATGTTTCTAAGAAAGTATTGTATTGTAATTGGGCAATTTTTTTTTCTTTTTTGGTAGTACATAAAATAATTGTACATCTTACAATCCATGGCATTTTTCAACGTAACATGATATTGTCAACTGCTTTTTTTGTGTTAACATTTGCTTGACATATATCTTCATTGGGCAATTTTTTTTCTTTTTTGGTAGTATATAAAATAATTGTACATCTTAACAATCCATGGCACTTTAGAGTCAATGTAACATGATATTGTCAACTGCTTTTTTTGTGTTAACATTTGCTTGACATATGTCTTCATCAATTCCTACATTTTCAACCTTTTTGAATTATTTTCCTTTACACTTACCTCTTATCAACAGCATAGAGCTAGACGTGTGTGTGTGTGTTTGGTTTAACAAGTCATCTGATAGTCTTTTTATTGAATTTGGCCCATTAACCTTTATTTTGATCACTGGTATGCAGAATTAAATATGACATATTTTCTGTCTTTTTCAGTTTGTCCTGTTTTATTTTGCTTTTCATTTTCTTCTGATAGTTGAATCTGATATACTTTGGAGTATTGTTGTAATCTACACATACCTACTAGTGAGTTCTTACTTGTTAAGTAATTAGTTTAGTTTTTTAGTGCAGAAATTGTGATGTATTACATGACATGTCATTATAGTACAGGAGTGTTTTGGTGATATACGGGGTATTAATTTGGATTTTTAGGTGAACTCGTTATTTTTTCAATTTGAGGTAGTGAAATATATGCCGCAGTATCTGAAAATTTGCTATCCAACATGGCTTTAGGATCAGATTAACCACTTGAGTTTCTGCTTTGTGAATTACTTGTTCATTGCATTTGCCCATTTTCTTCTCTTGATGCTATTATATCTTTCCTTTTTCTTGTTGGTTTGCAGAAATTTATTATATATTTTTAAGTCTTAATTCACTGTTTCAGTTGTTGCAACTATCTTATTTTAACTTGTCATTGGCTAACTTTTTCCTATGGTGTCTTTAATAAAGAGAGAAATTCTTATTGTTTGCTGTCATCAAATCTATCTTTTTTTTTTTTGACAGAGTCTTGGTCTGTTGCCCAGGCTGGAGTGCAGTGGCACGATCTCGGCTCACTGCAACCTCCGCCCCCCGAGTTCATGCCATTCTCCTGCCTCAGCCTCACAAGTAGCTGGGACTACAGGCCCCCACCACCACGCCCAGCTAATTTTTTGTATTTTTAGTAGAGACGGGGTTTCACCACATTAGCCAGGATGGTCTCGATCTCCTGACCTCATGATCTGCCTGCCTTGGTCTCCCAAAGTGTTGGGATTACAGCGTGAGCCACTGCACCCAGCCAAATCTATCTTTTTTAAAATGTAGGGTTTGAGCAATTGGATCTTTTTAGTCATTTTTAAAACAACATTAAACTTTACCAAATTATTAGTATGTCTTCAACCTTACCTACTGAATATTTTGAATAATCATCCTGGATTTATTCTTCTGCATTTGGAGTGCTTCCTTCAAGAGGGATTTCAGTAGCAGGCTGTGTGGGGCAAAGCTTCTGAGCCTAGGAGGCTCCCTGAGAACAGCTTTTATGTTTTTCTGTATGATGATAATTCCAGGAAAGGTGATTTTTAGGGGACTGGTATGCTGGAGAGAAAACAAGGTCATCAAGAATTAAGGTAGCCTATAATAAAATTGAAGTTTGGAAAGAAAAAACAAATGTTAGGGAAAGGTCAGAGTGACCTAGGACCCCAGGAGATGACTAACTCAGTATCCAAGAGAAAAAGCAAGAGAGTGGAGAGATGCAAATGAATTTCAAGACAGAGGTAGGGTGACACTAATGTAGTTGGTCTATACGCACTTTTTCTGCTGAATGAATAATGTGCTGAGCATATTATCCTTCTTAACCACAATACCCACCCTGAAAATTATTTCCATTTTATAGAAGGGAAATCAGGGACTCAGAGCTGTGAAGAGATGACTGAATCCATACAGCTAGAAGCAGGCAACTCCAAAGTTTGGACTCACAGGTGCTGAATACAAACCTTATACATTGTAGGCAATAGTAATCACAAGTATCTTCCATTGAACCCCTCTTCATTTCCAGGCACTGGGAATTGGGAAAAGGGCACTGGGAAAAGCTGAAAGTCAATACTTCAGGCTTCAGAAAGATGCCTCCCTCTTCTGGAATTCTGAAAGAGGGAATTTGAGTCTATTGTTAGGGACCAGGGTGCCCACAGTGGTGGCCTGCCCTGGGCTCTGAGTTACAGAGGCTTGTTAGGTGGAGCCAACTTTGTTCAGCTCTAGGAGGTGTACTCTTGACCTCAGGGAGTGCCCATGTTCAGATGGAACAGCATCCGGGAACCTGACTTGGGAGAGTCCGTCAAAATGTTGATGTAATCCCATTTCTTTATTTTTACTGTCTGGGGATTTCCCTCACCTTCTTTCCTTTAGTATCTCTAAGCAGTCTGACCTGTGCTACCATTGATATTTCCCCACCCAAAGCCTCAACAGGAAGCAGCTTTCTAGAGAGAGAGAAGCCTTTCCATGCTCCTTTGGCTAAAGGAGCACAGGGGCTACTAGAGAAACCACATGTCCACTGGAACATGGAGACCCCGATCCACACGGGTGTCTGGACTGCTTGGCCCAGCTCATGCAGGAAGCTGCTGGCCTCTGATCCCAAGCTCACTGGTGGGCCTTTGGCCTGGCCCTGGCCATCGATGAGGGTCTTTGCTTGTGCTGGAATCAAAGGGACAGCTGCTTCTTGTTGGACAGTGAGTTGGTGGGACCATGCTCTCTGCTCCCCACTGGATACACTGTGTTTAGAAAGTAAAAACATGAGGCTGGAATAACAAGGCACAGATAAAGCACACTGCAAATTAACAAGTAATAATATTTCTCCCAATAACATGCTGCATTCCTCTTCTTTGAGTGGCTACTATTTTTTTAATCACTAAGAGACTTTGTTCTTTACAACCATGGACAACTGGACATTTGACTTTTCAAGTTGTATGAACAAGAATGAAGCATCCCAATTTTGCCTGAATAATATAAATCATGTTGACACAGAAAAGCAGCCTCAATCTCCTGCCTGTGAACAGAGCTTCAGATAAAAGGTTTCCGGTCACAACCTTCTACATGTATCTTAACTTTGTAGTTTCACAGGACACAGACCCTAGATCCTCTTTACACTTCTGATCTAATGTGGACCCCTCTCCATACAGTACTTTTTGCTTTGAGCCCATCTAAACATTGCTTCACTTAAATTTTGCCTAAATATTACTTTTCCCCCCAATCCTATAATCACTGTCTTTCTTCCTTGGTATGGCTCAGGTTCCTGATGGACAGTCTCTTTTACTGCAGTAAGTCAAAAAATCTGACTTCACTGGACTACAGAATTGTTCCTGTTGACTTTAGGCTGATGGGGTGGGGACAATGTGATAGTCAAGCACAGGACCTTCCCAGACGGATCCTAAATGGCAGACCCAGTGCACATCATATTTTAGATGAGTGACTAAAGTATGCATTGCTACCCCTATTAATGAGCCATTTTCCTTCACCAGCACTGCTGTGCCACTTGGGCTTAGTCATTATTTCAGACTGAACCCCGCTATTAGTCCTGTCTGGGTTAGGAAGCGCCCATTGATACCAATGACCTTGGCAGTGGATGAAGAATTGGTTTTTGCCACGTTAATTGTTAGTGTTCGAGGGGAGGGGTAATAGGGGTAATCCCTGTCTCCCACTTGAGTTATGAACCAATTGAGAAGCAAGACAAAGACTTTTTTTTGTTTATTGATACATTTATTATTGATAAAGCTGATATTGATTGTGGATTCTTTCTGCAAATGAATAAAGCACAGAATGAGACGATAAGAATTGCAATCACACATGTCACAGTTAGAACCACAGGGAGGATGGCTCTCATAAAAGTATAAATCATGGCTGGGCACGGTGGGTTGCACCTGGACTCTCAGCACTTGGGAGGCTGAGGTGGGGAGATTGCTTGAGTTCAGGAGTTTGAGACCAGCCTGGGTAACATAGCAGGACTCTGTCTCTTGGAGGAGGAGAAGAAGAAGAAGGAGAAGGAGAAGGGGAAGGGGAAGGAGAAGGGTGAATCATAATGGAACAGAGCAAAATGAAAGCTTTCTTCAAGTAGGTAGAGAGCAGTTGGACCACACAAAGGAAGAAGAAAGAAGAAGAAGGAGAAGAAGAAGAAGAAGAAGAAGAAGAAGAAGAAGAAGAAGAAGAAGAAGAAGAAGAAGAAGAAGAAGAAGAAGAAGAAGCAGAAGAAGAAGAAGAAGCAGAAGAAGAAGAAGAAGAAGGAGGAGGAGGATGAGGAGGAGGAGGGGGAGGAGGAGGAGGAAAGAAAGAAAAAAGAAAGAAAGAAAGAAAAAAGAGAAGAGAAGAAAAAGAAAAGAAGGAGAAGAAGAGAATAATAAGAAGAAAAAGGATCTGGAGGAGGAGGAGGAAGAGAAGGAGGGAGAAGGAAGGAGAAGGAGAAGAAGAGTGAATCATGATGCAACAGAGCAAAATGAAAGCTTTCTTCAATTCTATTGGTTTTCAATGGAAAGTAGGTAGAGAGCAGTTGGGCCAAACACTCTTAGTTTCTCATAAGTAGTATGACCATATAATTTATATATAAGGTGTCATTTTTAAGAGGGGAAAGGGTGGTATCAGTAATGACAGCAGGACAATAGGTGTGCAGCAGGATGTATGGGTTTCTTTTCACTTGGTTGAGGTGAATAAGAGCAGGAAGAAAGCCGGGTGTTTAATAGAAGGAAACATGAGGAGGAAAGAACTGTTCTTCCTTTGGAGGTTTATGTCAAAGGGAAAGGTGAGGCTAAAGGGGGCTGAGACAACTGCACTCACAAACTGAAGGACTTGTGTGGACCTGGGAGTCCCTTCATTCTCTGCGACATCAAGTCTGAGGAACAGGAAGACAAATTTTATTCTGAGTGAGATTAGTTTTGTTAAAGAAGGTGGACTCCCTGGGAAGAAAGTCAGTTCCTCATTTATTCAGTTATTGATTTATTAATAATTAATTCAACAAAAATTATTAAACATAGACACAGTGCTAGGGGCTGGAAATACAATGGTAAACTAGAAAAATATCACTTCCCTGCAATCAAGGAGTTTATAAGGTAATGGGGGAAGGAAAGAAAGATAAAGGCAAATCAATAAAGTGATTACAAACCCTATGAAGGAAACAGTCAAAAGCTGATACAAGAGGTAGAAGAAGGAGATTACTTTAGACATGGTGACCAAAAAGTCACATATAGGAAGGTGACTTGAAGGAGCTAGAAAGGGAAAATATGAGAATAAACTAATACAGGTAAAAGGCTGTGCATGAACATAGCATATGCAAAGGTCCTGGGGCTGTGAAGAACTTGGCATGGTTAAAGAGCTGAAAGATTGGAACAACTGAAGATAGTGATGGAAAGAAAGAGTTATCTGGAAGAGGGGTTGGAGGTAGGGGCCAGACAATTCAGGCAAGCCTGTAAATGATGGTAAGGACTTTGCATTTTCTTCCAAGTGCAAATGGAAACGTTGAAGGGGTCTAAAGATTGGACTGACATGGCTAAGATTTCCATTGGTAGAGATAATCCTGGCTGTCTCATGGAGAATGGATTTAATGGGTGCAGGAGTAGATGAAGGGCACCAGGCAGGAGATGGATCCACATTCAGGTGAGCCTTGGTGGTTGTCTGGCATTCAGTGGTGGGTGACAAGGAAGTTGAAGAGAGATGAGTAGATTCAAGACATATTTTGGAGGTAGTCTGCTTTAGATACAGCCTTGTTAATAGGTTGGATGTAGGACGTCAGTGAAAGGAGAAATCAAGGATCACTCCTAGGTTTCTGTTGTAACTGAGACAGAGATAACTGAGTGTTGGAATGTGCAGTTTGTGGAAGGATCAAGCGTTCTACTTAGGACATATTCAATTTCCAAGTTCAGAGACAGTTCACATTGGTAGCTACAAATGCGTATCTGGAGTTTAGAGGAGAGTTCTGGGCCAGGGATAAAATTGTCAACTGATACGGCTTGGCTGTGGTTCCATCCAAATCTCACCTTGAGTTGTAATAATACCCACATGTCAAGGGCAGGACCCGGTGGAGATAATTGAATCATGGGGGCAGTTTCCCTCATGTGTTCTTATGGTATGAATAAGTCTCATGAGAGCTGATGGTTTTATAAATGGGAGTTCCCCTGCACAAGCTCTCTTGCCTGTTGCCATGTAAGATGTGCCTTTGCTCTTCCTTTGCCTCCTGCCATGATTGTGAGGCCTCCCCAGCCATGCTGAACTGTGAATCCATTAAACCTCTTTCTTTTATAAATTACCCAGTCTTGGGTATGTCTTTATTAGCAGCATGGGAACAATCTTATACATCCACATACACTTGTTCATGAAACAAATAGTGTCATCCAGTGAAACAGTATAAAGGAGAAGATGATTCAAGGGTGAGTTCTGAGGAACTTCAACTACAAGAAGTCACATGAGGGGGAGCCAGTAAATGAAAGTAAGAAGAAAATTTTGGTGAGTCTGAGGAAAGCCCAGAGATACTTGTTGCACAATCCCTAGTATGTGCATGTAAAGATGTGTGGGAGCAGTGGAGTGTGCCTAGTGCTGATTGAGATTAGGACAGCAGAGTGCCCACGGCATCAGGAAACAGGCAGGGGTGTCATTGATGGTGCTCAGAAGAAAGGTTTTGGTGGAGAAGTCAGATGTCAGAGGTCAGACTGGAGAGTGCAGAATACTGAAGAACTAATCAGTAATCAGGCATGTGCAAATGAAAATAACAGTGAGAGATTATCCTTTATATCCGTGGTCCCTAAGTTTTGTGGCACCAGGGACTGGTTTCATGGATGACATTTTTTCCATGGACCGGGGATGTGGGTGTTCTTAGAAGATCATCAGGCATTAGATTCTCATAAGGAGTGCACATATAAATCCCTTACACACACACTTCACAATAGGGTTCATGCACGTAAGGAGGCAGATCTCAGGCAGTACTGCTAGCTCGCCTGCCACTCACCTTCTGCTGTGCAGCCCGGTTCCTAACAGGTGACGGACTGGTAATGGTCCATGGCCCATGGCCTAGGGGTTGGAAGCCCCTGCTTTATATGCTAGAATAATAATACTTTTTAAATTTTTAAAAAGTAAAAATGTAGGGCAGGGAAGAATGAAAACACCATTGGAAGTGTAAATTTTAAAAAAATTTTGAACCATGGCCGAGGAGTTGGAAACTCCTGCTTTATATGCTAGAACAACAATACTTTTTAAATTTTTAAAAAGTAAAAATGTAGGGCAGGGAAGAATGAAAACACCATTGAAAGTGTAAATTAGAAAAGCCACATCCAAGGGCAGGTAGTATCTATTGAAAATAAAGAATGCACTTACTCCATGGTCAAGCAATTCTTTTATCTATTTTTTTCAGCTATCTTGTCTAAGATCACTTATCTATTCCAAAGAAAGTCTTGCATGTCTGCACAGAGGGCATACACTAGAATGTTCATTGCCACATTGTTTGTAAAAAAAAAAAAAAAAAAAAAAAAGTAGCAAAATACGGAAACAACCTAACTCTCCATCCATGAAGGAATGGCTAAACAAAGGATGGTAAAACCGTTCTGCTGGGTGCTCTGCAGCAGTTGTAAAGGAATGAGACAGCCATCCATGCCAGTGTAGACAGATATTTGAACACATTGTTCAGTGAAAAAGTGAGTTGGGCTGGGCGCAGTAGCTCACACCTGTAATCCCAGCACTTTGGGAAGCTGAAGCAGGTGGATCACTTGAGGTCAGGAGTTCAAGACCAGCCTGATCAACATGGTGAAACCCTGTCTCTAGTAGAAATATAAAAATTAGCCAGGCATGGTGGCGGATGCCTCTAATCCCAGCTACTTGGGAGGCTGAGGCAGGAGAATCGCTTGAACCTGGGAGGCGGACATTGCAGTAAGCTGAGATTGCACCACTGTGCTCCAGCCTGGGTGACAGAGTGAGACTCTGTCTTGAAAAAAAAAAAAAAAAGTGAGTTGGAGAAAAATATGTATTTTATTATTTCAGTTAGAGAAACGTGCATGCACATGGACACATACATACAGATGCAACAGGGGCACACATAAAACAACATTGTATTCTTCCAATGGAGCCTATGAGTATGTAAATGCATAAGAAATAGCCAGAGTGACACCAATACATAACAGTGGTTATCACTGGGGTGGAGAAAGAGGAACTAGGATCTGGGGGGAAAGAATTTGGATTTATCTGGTATATTTTAACTTTATTTCAAGATGAATGTATCGATGTATTAATAACTGAAAAATTAACATTTTTAAAAGTGAAAAGTGTAAACAGCATGTGAAGAAAATAGCTTTAGCAGAGGCTGTGTTTCTCAAACGCTGTGGTCCCTGTTATGTTCTGTATGCTTGAAAATTTTCTGATACAATAACTAGGTGTGGTGCTGGGCAAATCAATGGATGAAAGAGTGGATACCCAGTGTGGCTACTTGGTGGCTACAGTAGGAGGCCTAGACTATTACTATTCCATTGTAAGAAACAACTGACTGTCTTTTCCATGGCTATAATCCCTAACTTTTTGTTGCTGCATCTTTTGGGAGAAAACAACTCATTGGGATCCTATTACATAGGAATGGAAATACATGGTTCTGCCCATGGTAGATAAAGAGCAGACCACATGGGAGCTAAAGGCAAAAGGATGAAGAAAAATAATATACTATAAAAATAATATCATATAGACTCGATTACATGGGAAAAACTAGTTTATTTTACCAGCGTAAGATTATAGAATTTTTAAGAAGAAATGTCTTTCAATTACTTTTAATTGTATGTGTTCCTTTTAAGTTATACATACTAAACAGAGCATTTCACTGCTAATGCTCTAGTGAATAATTGCATATTATGTAAATAATTTTGAATAATTCTGCTGTTTCTTCTGTAGGACTTAACCTCCATACATCAAGAAAAGAAATAACAGATTGAGCTCTAGTAGCTTGTGGCTCTGTGGGAATTCAGGAGCAATGTTGTCTGATCTTCCCATTTTTCATGAAAACCTTGACTTTACAATTTTTTAAAAAACACTCTAAGGACTGGACAAAACACATCTACAGGCTATGTAGTCCAAATATACTCTTAAAAAGACTCCAACCTTCTCTAGCTTTACAGGTATGATTTACCAACTCTTTAAAAATACAGTGTCCTTGTTTTACAAACTCTCCAGAACCCAAGAAAAGAGAAAAAGTTCTGCAACTTATTCCGTTTGTAGCATTTCCTTGATACCAAACCCACTCAAAGATGGTAGAGATGGGAATCGTCCTCCTCTTATTTCTGCATCCTTCCTGGCATTCCTATGTTGGTCTGCATGGATGGGAAAACTTTGTCGTTCTTCCTGAGATGGTGATGTTGACAGGAACTCTTCCACTTCTTTCCACCTGCAGGAGAGGAGAAGTATCTCCTAGGCTTAGCAAGATGTGGACATTTGCTAAACCACCAATTGAGTAGGGGCTAAAAGGGCAGATTCTACACTGAGGCTGCCTGGAGCAGCTTGGAGTTTGCATTCCACTCAGCCTTACTCACTTGGTTCTGCTGAAGAGTGATGGATTATTACAGTGGCTGGAGAAAATGAAATTAGAGTTGGTGGGCATTCTTTTGGCCCCAAAAGTCTAGATTGAGGCCCCAAAAGACTAAGAGGCACCTCTCACTTCCCTAATCCAGCTGTAACAATAATAAAGGCATTGCTATGATTTTGATTTTGGCATCAACATAGTTTCTAAGTGTTTGAACGTGGATGGGGATTGGAAGGGGGGACTGTTACCTACAAACCTTCAAAATTTAATGTCAGTTCCAAAAGGATGGCCATATTTTCCCGTTTTTGTTTACTACTATGTCCCCAGCACTTAGAACAGCATAGGTGCTCAAAACATATTTGTTGAATAATTCAAATTATTGATCCTGACACTTCCTTTGAGATAAACACAAGCTTTGTTGTTTGGGGTTCAAACTACACTATGAGTTTGGAGAAGCCATTGCTAGTGGCTTTGGCCTTGGTCAGTTAGATGTGGCTTTTATTATGGCCACACTGCTATTATAGGCATAGATAAAACTGATTTTAGAGAACTAGAGCTGTAATTGGCAAAATTTAACCTGCTAAACTGTACAAGCAATAGAGAACATCAGTGTATGGTTTTTGATCTTTTGATGTTTGCTATTAGATATAGGGAGGTGGCACTCTGTCAGCTGCACAGTCTTTGCTAGTCTGTATCTCATTTTTAATTGCATCCTTAGTTAAGGAGAGAACCATCAAGGGAATGACATTATGTAGTTTATTCACTTATTTCTGGTGTTACTTCCCAACCATATGGCCTAGAGTTGACTTTGAAGTATTCTTTTTATAAACAGAAATCTTCTACTTGTAAGTGACTCAAACTAATAAGGTAATTAACTGATCAGTTCTTTAACTGCATCTTTATCTCCCTTTCCTTCTTATTGACAACTCAAGTGTTGTTTTCTTGCCCCTAATTCACATTAGATCATCAACAACATTAAAATAAACTTATTGATTTAAGTGAGAGACACAGATTCTCAGCTGCAAGCTTGTAGAGCTTTTTACATTTTCTCTTCTGAAGAATAAAGGAAACAGAAGTTGAGGAAAGGGCAGGGCAGATATGCATGCTGACAGAAATCGAAGAGAAAGGATGGGTGGAAGCGAGCAGGGATCTCTGAAATGGACTTGCATTCAGGTTTCTGAATGGAAGAGATTCAGGGGACGAACTGTCTTTGAGTGTTACAAGGGTAAACTCCCTCTCTATCACCCTGTGAAAAACCCATCATCCAATAGTCCTGGGCCTGAGGACCGTGACTCTTGCTTAAGAAAGCAACAAAAGCATCAACATCTCCTTGAATATTAGAGTTACCTCACTGGCTTGAAAAAAAGGTCATAGGAACTAGTGCTTCAGAGACTGAAACAGGGGGAATAACACTGCTCGTGCTCTTTCTCCAATTGTCGATATTCTATTTCGTGTGTGTGTGTGTGTGTGTGTGTGTGTTTGTGTGTATGCTGTCCTTATTTTTTCCATACTACAGATAGACAAGGAATTAGCCTACCTTCTTGCAAGGTTTAGGAAACCCACGTTGTTTGGGAAGTGCCTTCTGATACTGATCGAACAGAAGGCACAGGAAGTGCCTTCTCCTGTGGTTCTTAGATTTAAGCAAAGAACATCAAAGCTCTCGATCCAGGAGAGCAAATAAAATATTTGAGGACACCCCTTAAGTCTTTCTGTGGTTTCTCCTCCTCTTCTTCCTCCTTCACCACCACAATATTCTCACTCCTCTGGCAGAGGGCACAGGTGGTGTGATGTAAGGTGGGCTGGCTGTGTATCTCTTGCTCATATTCAGTGCCCCTGGGATAGCTGGGAAGCTGATATTTATAAGCACAGTGCAGGATTACATTGTGTTTTTCATCACCATCTTCCTATAGATTCTTTCTGTACATTTAGCTATGTACAGAACTCACATTCTTTGCAGCCCTTCTCAGAAAACCTATGTACTACATATCCAAGTACATTGTTGCAAGTCTCTCATGGCCATCCTTGAGGCCATTTGTGCTTAGTCATGACCTTGTCAGAGAAGACATTTGCAATGATGAATTTCCCCGGTCTCCTTCTCTTGTGCCCCTACGCTGTTGTGCATATGCATAAATACATGTGGGGAAAGGCTTGGACAAAGTGCAAACCCTCAGACTATGCACGGAGCCCTCCAAGAGGGAGGCAGAGGATACTGGCTAGAAGCTCCTGGGGATACTTTTGGTTATGTTTCATTTCTGCAGCCATCTCCTCCTGAGTGGATGCCCTTGTATCATCACATTCCCCTGGGGCCATATTGGCATATGGAGAAGAGGAGGAAGAATTGAGACAGGGAAGTTTCTAAGCAGCCTTTCTATGTTTTCCTCTCCATATTCTGTGAGAAGCTTTCCAGTTCCTTGGACCCTTCTTGAAGTTGAGGGCTGCCCTGGCCATGACAATGCAAGATTCTCCCTGACACACCTTGGTATTAATGGGAAGATGCTGATACATGAAATGAAAATTAATTTGCTTCAACAGTATTCTGAGAAACTGCTAAGAGGGAGGGAAGATTTGGTAACTAAAGGGAGTGCATAAATGAAAGAGACAAATTTCTGCCTCTATGTACCTAGAATTTGGTTGAGGAGAAGAGAGCAAATGGGCCAAGACAAGGAGAAGAAGCTATAGCACAAAGCCTAAGAAAATAAATGTCCCATGAGAAGGCAAAAATGCTATGGACCTCGCAGAAGTTAAGATGTTGCCTTTGGTTGGGAAGATGAGGAGAGTCCCCTAAACAGCTGGAAGGGATTTAGGATGTTAGTAAGACATAGGCAGCAATGAAAGTGATTGGGATGTGTGCAAAGGCATGAGCAGGGACATAGAGGGAAGAAATCCAATGTGTTGGAGGTGGCTAGTTGAGAAAAGAAGTTGGTTTTGATAGAATCTGTCTTAGCTAGGTTTATACCAGAAAGCAGAGCCTGAGACAAGGGTTTGCATGCAAGATAATGACAAGTGACCCTAGGGAACATGAGAAGGGGCTGGGAAAATTGAAGCAGGGAAATGAGAGAAGTCAATTCAGGATGTGTTCTTGAACTTAGCCCTGCCATGGGTGATTATGTCTCAATACTGCTGGGATCCTCTGAGGAACCATGAAGAATGAATGCATCTCGGAATTGTCCACCTGTGGGATGGATAAGAGAAGTTGCTCCTCACCCACTCCTATTCCCCATTGGTCAAGGGTTCCCATGGAGCAGCTCCGGCTCACATCCAGGTTTATGCATGTGTGAATTCCAACTAGGTTCCAGCAAGTGTCCTTCCCTGTGTTATCTTGGGAGCCCTGAAGCTGGAAGAGAGAAATGTTCAATGTTGCTGAGATAATACACTGCCAGGTTACACTGTCTCAAAGTTGGTTGCACCGCAATGACTGGAGTAAAAGGCCTGCTAACAGCATGTAAGATGGGGTTCAAGGAGTATCCCAAACAGAATAGGGGGAACTAAAGCAATAAGAGATAATGCCAGAAGCATAGGTTTGGGGACAAATTATGCCTGGCTGAGAAATTTGAATTTAGCAGTGGGTACCCACTGCAAGACCCAATATGCCTGCTTGTCATGTGCAAAGAAGGACAAGGTCTCTTGAGAGAAGACAGCCTGTTATGCTCATGTTCATGCTCAGGATATTATGGTATATTTATTGCAGTCTACATGTACTTGGTTAGTAGATTTGCAGATTATATTACAAACTTTAATTAAAATAACCCTGACAAAATGGACAACTGGCTTAAAAGTATCCCTATAGAGGAGTGGTAGATTGAATGTATACTAACAAAATTCCAGAAAATATAATAATAACAAGAAAGTATCATAGCTGATGCTTCTTCTTCCAGCGACTTTATAAAGTAAAAACAAAAAACATTCAGTTCTAGAAGTTGTCTGAAAGAAATTAAAAATAATATAAATGATTTTTTAAAATCTGGATTGGTTTACATTCACCATGGTTAGCAATTGATCTTAACCAAAGTACAGTTGACCCTTGAACAACATGGGGGTAGCAGTACAGTCAAAAATTCATGTATAACTGTTGACTTCCGAAAAACTTAACTAATAAGCTACTGTTGACCAGAAGCCTTGCCAATAACATAAACAGTCATTTAACACGTTTTGTATGTTATATGTATTATATAATGTATTCTTACAATGAAGTAGGCTAAGAAACTCGTAAGGAAAACATATTTATTATTCATTAAGTGGAAGTGGATCATGATAACAGTCTTTATCCTCATTATCTTCACATTGACTGAGGAGAAGAAAGAGGAGGGTTTGTTTTTGCTGTCTCAGGGGTGGAGAGGCAGAAGAGGTGGAGGAGTTAGAGGGGGAGGCAGGAAAAGCAGGGACATTTCGCGTAACTTTTATTGAAAAAAATCAATGTTTAAGTGGACCTGTGCAGTTCAAAATTGTGTTGTTCAAGGGTTAAGTGTATACACTGTGTGTCAAATTATTAATGAATGACATTAAGAATTCATTAGGATTATGAAGACATGCAAACCTTTAATTTCACATTCATCTCATTCTTTAGTTTGAATTAAACATTGAAGTTCTGAATACAGGGAAAGAAGCTGAGATGGACTGACTTTTGATGGGAGGAAGGAATATTTCCCTGTTATTAGAAAAGAGGATGCCAACTTAGAAAGCTGCATAGGTTTGGTGGTGGAAAGATGATGGAGTTTGAATCTGAGGACATAGGTAGCAACGGTTGGAACCTGAAGGAGAGAAATTCCAAGGAGAAGGTTAGTTTTTGTTTGAATGGATAAGCCCTTCTAATCTGAAGATATTTTCTTTTGGTAAGAGGAGCTGTCAACCCTTCACACTCTCATTTCTAGATATGGGATTCCCTTTGTGGAAGGGAATCATAGTGTCCTTTCTCACTTGACCATCCTGTGGCTGTTGGGCTGGTGCCTAGAAGTGGGCGAGGTCCAGGGCCAGGCTTGTGCAAGCTCAGCCTCATTCCTGGTGAAGCTGGCATCACCTCAGGAAGCAACAGTGGGTTTGATTTTCACTCACCAGGCTTAATGCTGCTGCTAAGAGGAGATGCTATTAAAGAATTTCCACTCAGGACCCACACCATCTGTTGAGAATCACGAATAGCATAGCATTTGGGTGCTGCCTCCCCTGCCAGATGACAAAAACGCACAAAATACATGTGAGGTTATCAACTTCAGGACTCCAGTTGCATCCTGGTATTAATGGCTTTTGAGTTTCTGGAGAGAGTCTCATTGCTCTGAGAAGTAGTGGCTATAACAATAAATGGAGGAGAAATAGGGCAGGGACTAGTCTGTGAATCAAAGCATCTGAAAGGATCTACGTGCAATCACAGTCCCAAGATTCACCTTTTTCTAGGGCTATTAGTGACTTGTCTTTTTCCGAATGATAAAATGTCTAGGTGGTAACAAAATCCCATAATATTTAAATTAGTTATCGGTATGTTGTTTTAAAAATCCTCTTATCAAAATAAACAAGGAATTCTAAATACAGATAATAATAAAAGAGCTAGATGCCCTGAGATTTTCAAAGGCTGTTTTATGAACTGAGTGTTTTAGCAAGGGCAAATACATTTATAGCTTAGCAAATGATAGGGGTCCTTCCATTCTGTTGTCTTTGGTGAGGTCAGGTGGAGATATTTCCAAGCTGATTTGCAATTCACCACTTACTTTGTGGGTTCATGATGTCTTCAGAGCCTTTTGTGAAGAGAACAAGATAGATCAGATGGTGGTGAGGAGGTTGTTAACAGTTGGCCACATGAGAGAAGGAGAGAAGAAAAATGTTATGCTTTTTTCTCCTCTCCCCCTAAAATTTTACTGTAAAAATTCTTTAGAGAGAGCTGCCCTGAGAGCCTTTCCCAGATGTGTATTTGAGAATAAGGATGGGTACGGCATATTTCAAGACCAGAAAGCCCTGAATGGAAGCTCCCGTCTCTGCTGTGGCTGGCATAGTCCTGCTTCTCCAGGCTGTGATGGTCTTGGCATGCTTTCCATTCATCTCATCTGGGATTGTTAGGAGGTTCCAACACATCACCACAGGCACCTTCTAGTGCTCAGAGTCTCTGGGTTGAGAGGAAGGAGAGAGAGAGAGTGTGTGTGTGTGTGTGTGTGTGTGTATCTCCATTTTAGCCCTCCACAAAGCAGGTTAATCACCACTTTTCCTGACTTGAAGCTGAACACTCCTAAGTAATTGGTAGCTAACCTGCCTCACTGAGCCCATCTTCCTCCATCCCTCACCCAAAGAGACATCTGTAAGGATCCTGCACATGGCCACTGATGGGCCCCACAAGGTGCTTTGACTATTAGGGGTCATCTGCCTCTGGTTTTCTAGTTAGGGCACCAGAACAGTCCCCAAGAATATCACAGATGCTCCACAATGAGAACCTGTTGTTCACAACCCTCCTTCCCTCAGGATCCTTGATGTCTGATTCAATAATTGTCCCTACACAGTGGGTAAGCAGATCACCAACCTGCACCCTTGTAAGCAGCCCTGGCTCCCTCAGTACTCTGCACCTTTGACAAGACTCCCAGAGGCACCTTAAGGCTAAACACAGAGATGTGAAAGAAGTTCCCCATACCTGGGTTCTGAGCAGCAGAAGCTACCTTCAGCAAGAGATGGTCTTGTCCCTGGTATCAAAGTCAAGGCTCTAGTTGCATGTAAGTGTTCTGAAAAGCTGGTCCAGGACTCCCAGACCCCCTAATGACCAAGGAAAGAGCATTCTCTCCTGCCCCTGGGTGTGTTCATTTTGGCAAGAAAGCTGACACGGCCCAAAGGTCTCTTGGGGCTCTGGAGGAGTGACAGTGGAGCAACACAAGCATGACTGGTCTGCGCTTCCTGATTAACAAGATCAGAGCCAACATCAGAAAACAGCAATGAGGAAATGTGGATTAGGCGAGATGCTGAATTGAGGAGAACGCCTTTACTGGTCCTCCTTGGAGGCAGAGGTGTGGCTGTCTTGACCCACTAAACTGCATGAAGCCATTGCTGTGTTTGCATGTGATGTTAGGCCAGTCACAGTACTCCTTGCAGGAGTTTTACACACCCACTATGTCACATTTATATTGTACAAATATTGAGAGCTTATTCTGTTTCTGATAAAGTTGTAAGAGCTTTACCTGAGTAACCTTTTAATCTTCACACACAACTCTTTTTTTTTTTTTTTTTTTGGAGGCAGAGTCTCGCTCTCACTCTGTCGCCAGGCTGGAGTGCAGTGGCGCAATCTCGGCTCACTGCAACTTCTGCCTCTCAGGTTCAAGTGATTCTTCTGCCTCAGCCTCCCAAGTAGCTGGGACTACAGGTACCCATCACCACGCTGGGCTAATTTTTTGTATTTTATATTTTAGTAGAGAAGGGGTTTCTCCGTGTTGCCCAGGCTGGTCTCGAACTCCTGAGCTCAGGCAATCCACCTGCCTCAGCCTCCCAAAGTGCTAGGATTACAGGCGTGAGCCACTGCACCCATCCCACACACAACTCTTTAGTGGCCATTAATTTTATTTCTCATGTAAGAAAACAGCGGCTCTGAGGGATGACAGAATGTGCCCAAAGTCATATAGCTACTAAGAAATATAGCCAAGTTAGAAGCCAAGTCTCTCTATTCTTAACTATTATGTGACATGCCTCCACTGGGTCATAGTCTCCTGCATGCTGCACTAGCTGGAACACAGTCTTACATTCAGTTGTGGATACTGAAAAATCTATAATGTGGCCAGGAGAGGAGAGGAGAGAACTTGGAGGTCTTGTGGCTTCCTAACTCTGAATTAGGAATCAGACTTGGCTTCAATGTTGGCTATGAAAGAAAATCATTAATCTTGAAACCGAATTATTTTTGGTCAGTCCTACTCCCAATCACTCTTTGTGGTTCTGCTCTCTGAAATCCACCATTGACTCTATCTTCTGGAGTATTGCAATAGTCTCCTTGCTTCTGTTCTTACCTCCCTAGAGTCAGATGCCCGCCTAGCAGTGACCAGAATCAAAGATGTAAATACAGTCGTATGACTGTCTTGTGCAGAACCTTCTAATAGCTTTGCTTTATGTCCCAAATAATAACCAAAGCCCTCACCAAGCTCACATGATCTGGGTCCTCCTTATCTTTCTGCTGCCTTCTATCCCTGCCCATCTGACTTCCCTGCTCTGGATGCACTGGATTCTGCTGATTTTCTTGCCCTGCAAGCTTATCTTCGCCTGCAGGGAGCCTTTCCTGTTCCTCTGAAGGAATAGGCTTCCCCAGGTGAAGAAGTGGTCCACTCTCTTCTTCCATACATAGGCAAAAAAGCCAACTTCTCAATAAGGTATTCCCCAGCCAGCCTATCTCCAAGAGTCCCTCACCCATGTCCTAGCCCCTTATTTTGCTCAATTATTTTCTTCATAAAATGTATGTTTCCATGGTTTTGGAAAATGTATGTATGTATGTATGTATGTATGTATGTATGTATGTATGTATTTATTTATTTATTTATTTATTTATTTATTTATTGTCTCCACTACCAAAATGCCAGTTCTGTGGGGCCAGGGAACCTGTTTTGTCATGAGGCCAGAGAACTATGTGCTCAGTGGCTGGAACGGTGCTGACCTCCTACGGGAACTAACAAATTTTTTTGATAAACAAATGTATGTAGTATCTCATGAATAAGAGGAAGACAGGGTAGAGAGAAAGGGAGTGGGATGCTTTGCAGGAAAGGCATCACTTGTGGTGAGAGGTGAGTTCTTGACCTCCTCATGGAGAAGGGCCAGGGGATGCTCTCTTATCGCATATCCAGGATGGAGACTCTCAAGAGAATCACTCAAACAGACAGTGGGACTGGGAGCTTTGCCCCCATCTGGATGACTGGCGCACCTAGAGACCCACAGGCTCACCTTGGCTACTTGGCTAGGGCAGCGTGTGGTGAGGGAGTTCAGGGAGACCCTGATGTGATTTTACTGAAGTGTGGTGTACTCTAGAGATATATGAAGACAAGGCTCTAACCTTCCCAGCACCAGCAGAGCCTAAAGAAACTGTGGGGTCACATTCCTTGGAAGAACTTGGCAGAAACTCCCACCCCAACTCAGAACTTTTAGACACTAAAGGGTAGAAGACTGAAGGCTCTCATGACTCCATGCAAAGAAGCCAGTGGTTGGCAGAAGGGTTGGAACCATGAGATTCTCCCCAACAGATCAATGTGTCAAGTGATGGGATGTCCAACCATGGAAAGAATTTGAACCTGGGAGCTATTCAAGTCCTGAGAGCGCTTCATGATGGAGACAGGCAGGGTGACACTGATGATCAGTCACACTGTCCAAGAAATTACACACACTATGTACTGAAATCAAAGGAAATCAGACTGTACCAGAAAGTGTGGAAACCCCTCCCTCTGCAAACCCAAAGCCAGTGCTGCAAGAACTCTGCCTTTCCTGTGCTTTTTCTTGGCCCCCAACATCTCAGCACTGGTAGGGGAACATGATGCATTCGCCTATGCCCACCATCTTGAGAAGCTCTTCTGAAAAAAAAAAAATAATAATAATAACAAGAAAGTTGTGAAGTTTGACAGGGATGCTGTTAGAGGACCTGATATCCAGTGAGAAAAAAAGCAAGTGCACATAGCACCATCGAAAGTAGAAATTAAAGAAGAAGAAAAGGAAAAAACAGAAAAATATTTTGATGTTTATACCTAGATGACTTGATGGCAAATAAATGGGTTAAATAAGTAAATGAGTTAGAAAGAGAAATAGATTAAGAGGAGGGCAATCCCAAGAGTCATGGAATAATGGCTTCACCCAGGGAGGGGGTGTGAAGATTCCCACTATGAAGCTGTGTCTCTGGCATAGACAATGCCTTTTCTGACTGGATCAGAGGATTGGGGTAAAAGAAGGGAAGTGGTTGCCTCAGACGAGTGGGATTTGGTGGGGAAGAAATGGGCAGGGCTCTGTTGTTTGTAATTTTGCACTTTTTGATTCTTTTTTTTTTTTCTTTTGCTCTGTCGCCCAGGCTGGAATGCAGTGGGGCGATCTTGGCTCACTGAAACCTCTGCCCCACCCGGGTTCAAGTGATTCTCCTGCCTCAGCCTCCCAAGTAGCTGGGATTACAGGCATGCGCCACCACACCTGGCTAATTTTTGTATTTTTTTTGTAGAGATGAGTTTTGCCATGTTGGCCAGCCTGGTCTTGAATTCCTGAGCTCAAATGATCTGCCTGCCTCGGCCTCCCAAATTGCTGGAATTCAGGCATGAGCCACTGCACCAGGCCTGATTCTATATTGTTTTTAAAGCAATATGAATGTGTTGTTATAAAAAAAGATTAAAACTAATTAGTCACGTTCCATGTCCTCATTTTATTTATCTGAAAACATCTTGCTTTTTTTTTTTTTCATGGAGTGGGTGCTGAGTCTCCTTTAAGGAGATAAATATAGGAAATTTAGAAGGGTGTATTCAGACACACCCCATGGCATCTTTTCTCTTTTCGCTCAGAGAGAAAAACCAAATATCTGATGAATGCAGCTGAGGGCACTCAATCCTTGATATGAAGCTCAGTTTTCATTCCCGGGTTGGAGATTCTGCCTTAGTCTCTGTCCTTCCTGGTGACAAAGTCAGTAATGAGCAGGATTTTCCTCTTCCTGCCCCCAGGAAGAACACATTTCTGTGGGTGCCAGAATAGCTTAATTCCTGGATAGTCCAAACTCAGGCTTTCAGAAGCCTGTGAGCCATAGAATGAATAAGCATTTGATCCTGCCCAGAGTACCTTATCCTGAGTCTTTAAGCTGAGAGCCCAGATATTCCTTTCCTGGTGTGAAGGTAGGTGGGTGATGTCGGAGGCCCAGCCTTGGTGATTCAGCCAGTCAGAAGGGACTGCATCTGGGCCAGACAAAATCTAGGACGGCACTGCCCTGTGTAGCCTGCCTATCTTGCCTGCATCCTGCCCGCAGGGAATTTGCGCTGCTCCGATTCTCCAGTCTGGGGAATGTAATAGAGTCACAGTAACTGTGGCAGCACAAGTGCTAAGATCCAGTCGAAACTATGGAGTTGAGGGAACCTTGGCTTTGAATTTCTCCTTTCACTCTTAGGTGCGCTCAGAAGTGCTTAAGAACCAGGTGGCCGCTCCCTCTGTGCCTTTCCATGATGAGCGTGAGCATCTGTGTGGATCAGCGACCACAGATGGAGGTACCTATGGCTCTCAACGTCCACAAGGCTGTTTGTCCACCTGTCCATGTCCTTCTCTGTCACAGGCCCCAGGGATGTTCCCAGCATAAAGTCACTTTCCTGTTACTTGGAGTTCCCTGATACTCTTTTGTGGAGTCTCTGGAACAGAATAGAAAGTACAACTTTGTGGCTTTTTTAGAAGAGCCAGCTCATTTAGAAAATCCAATTGAGGCTGGGCATGGTGGCTCACACCTGTAATCCCAGAACTTTGGGAGGCCAAGACAGGCGGATCACCTGAGGTTGGGAGTTTGAGACCAGTCTGACCAACATGGAGAAACCCCATCTCTACTAAAAATACAAAATTAGCCAGGCGTGGTGGCACGTGCCCGTAGTCCCAGCTACTCGGGAGGCTGAAGCAGGAGTATTGCTCGAACCCAGGAGGCAGAAGTTGCAGTGAGCTTAGATCACGCCATTGCACTCCAGCCTGGACAACAAGAGCAAAACTCTATTTCAAAAAAAAAAAAAAAAAAATCCAATTGGTCTATACTTTCTGATTTTGTACAGTCTTTATGTCATAATATGAATGATAGAGGAGTTTTCTATATCCTTATGATTGACCTTTTATGTTTTCTGTCATTTTGTACACATGTAAATACTTTTTAGGCAATTGGCCTTAATAACCATCAGATTCTATGCTGTAGAGGTAAATTCTCATCAAATTATATACTACATTTTATGTGTTGATTTGAAATTAGGTCAGATTAATTAAAGAAGTGGGTGGCTGATACTACTAAATTTGCATAGATAATTTATGTGTCTTTCTTTAATTTATGCTTCACAATTAGGGCAGATCTGAATAACAGGAGTTTTTGACGAGCATTTGACGCTGACATTTGAAGTCTGGTAGTATTGCTCCTCCTTAGGTTAAATTATAGCTTCAAAGGTCCTTCCCTGGAATTTACAAAACCTTAAGTGGGACTGAGATATTTCCAGACGACAGATTGTACTGATAATTTGGGCCAGGAGGTAGTTTGGGATCTGGGCTTTTCACTTTCCAGACAAGGATGATGCTTTTCTTCTTGCTACAAGTTGTTGAAAGAGAGGCCTTCTAACAACAGGACCCCTGGACCAGATCCTCACTCCCAGTTCCAGAGTGCTCCTCACTGCTGACTGGGCTCAGACATCTGCCCAATGTCTACTATGGTCATTCTGGACCAGACTTCATCCTGTGCCACTTCTATTTCTGTGAAGATAGATGAACCTTCATACTAGGAAGTCTGAAATGGTTCTAGGTTTTCCCATGTGCTTTCAGCAAATCTCTCCTTCATGCTTCCTCTTTAGAAGGTCCAGTTCCGAAAAGTAAGTATTTTTCTGGTAGGAGATCTCAATTGCAGCTGTGACTGCTGGTTGCTCCACTGTGGTAGTTTGTGCAGAGTGAAATGTGTGGTTCTGGGTGACATCCCCAAGTCCAGTCCAATTTGGCCACGCACTGAGGAGGTTGGTTACTGTAGGGGCAGATAAAGAGTAGTAATGACTTCAAGCCTGAAGCTCAGATGGCAGCCTGTGGGGTTAGTTATTTTTGGGAGGTATAATCCCAGAGAGCTGAGAGAATATGTAAACTTCATGGCTTCAAGGACTAGTGGTAGCAGAGGGAGACAAAGAGACAGAGATGAGGACAAAAGATTGAGCTGCAGAGCCAATTATTAATTCAGAGACAATCCTGGAGAGAGGCTGTCCTCTCATTGCCTGATCTCCATCTGTGCTTGTTTCAGGTGATGGGTTCTACAGTGAGAGTGACTCAGTGGGAGACTGTCAGTTGCAGACTGGATTAACCATGTTTTCCCATGTTCCTTTCTCACCAGAGTGAAGGCAAGTTGTCGTGGCTTCCATCCTTTAAGTTTAAGGGATGAGAAGGAGGAAAAGTAGGTTGGCCTTGGATTTCTGCATCCAGCCTCCTCTCTCTAGATTGAGATATCAGCATAGTCCAGGTTGGTCCCTGGATATGTGACTCACTCTGGTCATCTTGGGAGTCCAAGGATATAGTCAGTGTCTGCTGTGAGGGATGAGACAGGCACAGAGCATTGGAACCTGCTCTTGCTTGACCCCTCGCTAAGATCATTATAAGACAAAAAGAAGATCCCCAGTGTGTCCCAGTCACAAAACTCAGGGAACACCCAAAGAGGGAAAAACCAAATACTCCAGGAAGTGGCCACTATCTCATCCCTGCAACCACCCTCACCGTGGCACAGTTCCCTGACTTCAAGTACTGATTAACTTTGTGTTTAGTTAAGTCAAAGAGAACTGATAAAATAGAGTTTACAATATTACAGTCTTAGGCTCACACTGATTTCTCATCTGAAGAGGCCTAGAAATAAATATACTAGCCATTATGTATCAAATTGATGGAGAGTATATAACTTCCAAACTAGAGGGGAGGATGAACAAAGGAAAAACAAACAAAACCACCTTACTCAATACAATGGAAGGCAAAAAGGGAAGGAGAAACAGGAACAGAAAAAGAGGTATCAGGAAAAAAAGCAAAGAAAAAATGAAAGCATGGTAGGAATAAATCCACATATTTCAGAAACCAGAGTCCACTTACATGAATTTAATTCTCCATTAAAAGAGACCTTCTTAAAACAGAAAGGCACGAGTTTATTTTTGTATCACTGAGTTGGCTTGTATTGGATCAGAACTTTTACAAAAACAGCTATAAGACCTGGGTCAGATAGGGAAGGGGTGGGAAACTGCTGACATTGGTGAATAAGCATAAGACAAGGCATGCAGGCAGGCCCTGGAGGGAGTAGTCACTTGGGGAAAATCATCTGCATGGGTCAATTTCCCATTTTTGAAAGTTTCATAAGGTGGGCAGGCTGAAGTTGCACAGTGTAGAAAATCCAATAGTCTTTCTTGAAGAATAAGGGAACAGATGTGGCTCTGCATCAAGAATAAAGATCATCAATGAAGACCAATGCTGAAATTGCCCAGACAAGAATTGTAAAGCAGAACTATATTAATGGAATAAAGGAGAAATGCCACCTAAATCTTTTAATAGATAAAGTATTAGGCCAAAGGTAACATCTACTTAGGATATAAACTCCCAGTAAACTAGGAATAGAAGAAAACTTCAACATATTAAAATAGCATCCAAGAAAAAAAAGTCTACAGCCCATACTTAATGGTGAAAGAATTGATTTTTTCCCTAAGATTCATAACAAGTCAAGAATGTTTGCTTTCTCCACTTTTGTTTAACATCGTACTGGAAGTCCTAGTCATTTCGAGAAGCCTGCTAAAAATACACAAGAAATAAAAATCAAAAAATAGGTAAAACTGTTCTCAATATGATTGTATATAGAAAATCCTAAGAAATCCACATAACAACTACTAGAACTAATAAGTGCAAGGCTGGAGGATACACTATTTTTTATAGAAAAGTTAATTCTATTTTTATATACTGGCAGCAGGCTATCAGAAAATGAAAGCAAAAATCAAATCCATTTACATAGCATCAAAAACTTAAAATACTTAGGAATAAATTTAACAAAGTATATAAAAGACCTGTGCACCAAAAACTACAAAATGTTGCCAAGAGAGATTAAAGAATATCTAAATAATTGAAAGTATATACCATGTTTATGAATTAAAAGACTCAATATTTTTAAGATGTCAGTCTATAGATTCCATGACATCTCTACCATAATAGTGCTTGGCTTTTTTTTTGGTTGAAATTGCCAAGCTGGCCAGTCATAGTGGCTCACACCTGTAATTCCAGCACTTTGGGAGGCCAAGGCGGGAGGATGGCTTGAGCTCAGGAGTTTGAGACCAGCTTGGGCAACTTAGCAACATCCTGTCTCTAAAAAAACACAAAGATTAGTGGGGCATGGTGGCTTGCGCCTGTGGTCCCAGCTAGTTGGGAGGCTGAGGCAGAAGGATGACTTGAGTCTGCAGAGGTTGAGGCTGCAGTGAGCCGAGATTGAGCCACTGCACTCCAGCCCTGGGTGACAGAGCAAGACTCTGTCAAAAAAAAAAAAAAAAGGAAGAAGAAAGGAAAGAAAATGCCAAACAAGCTTGGAAAAAGATGAGCTAAGAAATCACTATCTGTACCACTAAATGACAAAAATCAAGACAATGTCTTACTAGCAGCATGAGGAGTGATAAATAAAGCAATCAAATCGAATAGAAAGCCTAGATGCCAAAGTGATCCAGTGGGAGAAAGAGATACCTTTTAAACAAACAGTGCCAGAACAATTAGATATCCATGAGAAAATATGAATGTCAAACCCTACCTCACACATAATACTGAAAATTTAATCGAGGTGAATTACAGACCTAAACATGAAAGCTAAAACCTTAGCGCTTTTAGAGAAAAAAGGCTAATATTGCTTAAACTTGAGGGTGAGCAAAGGTTTCTTAGGCAGATCTCAGAAAGAAATAACCATGAAAGAAAATAAAGGTTAAACTAGACATTGTTAGGATAAAAACTTACTTATTAGGCTCATCAAATGACACTGTGAAGGAAACAAGTAGCAAGTCACAGACATATATCTGATAAACAACTGATATTCAACATATATAAAGAACTGGTATAACTGACAAATAAAAAATTCAACAATCTAATTTTTTTAGAGACGGGGTCTCACCTATGTTGCCTAAGCTGGAGTGCAGTGGCTATTCACAGGTGCAATCATAGTGCAAGGCAGCCTTGAACTCCTGGGCTCAAGAGATCCTCCTGCCTCAGCCTCCCAAGTTAACAATCTAATTTGTAAAATGCACTGGCTTTCTGGGATGATGGTGACGAGATCTCAGTGCCTGGAAACTGGGTGGCATTACCCTCAAGGATGCTGGGAGGCTTTTTCCAGGGAGCTGACAGTAGTGACAAAGGACATCTGATATGGAACATCAGGGGAAAGAGAGCAGGACTTCACCTCATAAGGACAACCACTAGGAGGTGCCTCTGACACCAGCCATGGGTTTCAGCAGCTGAAGTGTTTTGAGGGCTGTATCTGAGGCACCTGTTCATTCATCTGTCACCCTATGTTGTCGTATCCAGAATGGAACCTCTTTTAGGGCAGGAGTCTTCTTGCCTTTCCAAGCTTCTCACTATTTAGGGACACATAATAGGTCATTCCTAGAATGCCCAAGCTAGCTACATCCCTTAATCCTGCACTCAGGGTTTGAAAAAAATTTAACTTTATTGAGGAATAATTAGCACACAATAAATGGCGCATATTTAAAATATACAATTCAATAAGTCTTGACATATGTCTATGCTTGTGAAACCATCACCACAGTTAAAATCATGAACATATTCACCATCCCCCAAAGAGTCTTCATGTCTCCTGGAATCTGTCGTTCCCTCCCATCCGCCGTCTTACTCACCAGGAATCTACAGATCTGCTTTCTGTCACTATAGGTTTGTTTTCATTTGTTTTGTAATTTTATATAAAGCGGATCCCCCAGTATATAATTGATTTTGTCTGGCTTCCTTCACTCAGTGTACTTTCCTTGAGATTCACTCAAGTTGTTCCAATAGTCATTCCTTTTAATTGTTGTCCATTCAGTTTTTAATAGAAATTTGGTTTCTTCCACTTTTTGGCTATTACAAATAGAGCTATATGAACATTGATGTACAAGTCTTAGTATGGACATATGCTTTCTTTTCTCTTAAATTAATACCTAGAAGTGGAATGGCTGGATCATAGGGTTGGTATATGTTAACTTTAACAGAAACTACCTTTTTTTTTTTCATTTTACATTTTCATCACTATTATATGACAGATCTGGTTCTCTAATATTCTCACCAAGACTTGGTATAGCTACTCTTTTTAATTTTAGCAATACTAATAGGTAAGCAATACTAATAGCTCATTGCTATTTTATTTGCAGTTTCCCAATGACTAATTATATTGAATATCTTTTTGTAGGCTTTTTTTTGGTCATCTGTATATATTATTTGACACAAATATCTGTTCTAAGTTTTTGCCCATTTTAAAAATTGTCTTTTTTGTTTTCTTTTTATTAAGTTTTGAGAGTTCTTTATATACTGTGGATACAAGTCCTTTCTCAGATATATGCATTACAAGTATTTTTCCCAGTCAGTGACTTCTCTTTTCATTCTCTGAATAGAATCTTTCAGAAAGAAATTTTTATTTTTAATAAAGTCAAATTTAGCAATTTAAAAAATCATACGTACCATAATTTCTCACTGCATCTAAGAAATCTTTGCTTAATAGAATGAAAAATGTTTACTTCTATGTTTAATTATGAAGCATTGTAGATTATGTTTTCCAATTTGATTTATGATCAATTTTGAATTATTTTTCCATATGCTGCAAGAAATGGATCATAATTCACCTTTTTGCTGTCATTATATAAATATCTCATTGCTTTGTCACCATTTGTTGAACATAGTATTTTTTCCTCCACTGACTGTATTTGTTGTTGTTGTTTTTAAGACAGAGTTTTGCTCTGTCGCCCAGGCTGGAGTGCATGGCGCGATCTCAGCTCTCAGTAACCTCCGCTCCCCACGTTCAAACAATTCTCTATCTTCCAAATAGCTGAGATTACAGGCATACACCACCACACCCAGCTAACTTTTGTATTTTTAGTAGAGAAGGGGTTTCACCATGTTGGCCAGGCTGGTCTTGGACTCCCAACCTCAGGTGATCTGCCCACCTAGGTCTCCCAAAGTGCTGGAATTACAGGCATGAGCCACCGCACCTAGCCACACTGGTTGTATTTGTATGTTTGTTGAAAATCAGTTGTTCATATATGTGTAAGTCTATTTCTGGACTCTATCCTTTTTCATTGACCTATTTGTCTATCTTTTTGCCAATGCCACATGTAATAAGCAGCATGTCAATTTCTTTAATAAAAGCCTGCTAGGATTTTGACTGGGATTGTATTGGATCTACAGGTCAAGTTGGGGAAAATTCACCTTTTAATAATATTGAATCCTCTGACCCTTGAGGAAGGCATATCTTTCTGTTTTTTTAGGCCTTTCAAAAACTTTCTTTTAGCAATGTTTTAAAATTTTCGGTGTGTCAGTGTACTGTTAATCATTGTGAAATAACCTTCTTATCCTTGGCAATATTCTTTATTCTGCAATTTACTTTGATATATCTATATCTATATCTATATCTATATCTATATCTATATCTATATCTATATCTATATCTATATCATCTATATCTATATCTATATCTATATCTGTGTGTGTGTGTGTGTGTGTGTGTGTGTGAATTTAGAAACATTGCTCTGTTGCCCAGGCTGGAGTACAGTGGCATGATCATTAGTTCACTGTAACTGTGAACTCCTGAGCTCAAGTGATCCTCCCACCTCAGCCTCCGGAGTAGCTGGGACTACAGGCATGTGCCACCATGCCCAGCTATTTTTTTTTTATTTTTGTAAAGACAAGGTCTCGCTATGTTGCCCAGGCTCACTTTGTCTAATATTAATATAGCCACTCCAACTTGCTTTTTATTGGTGTTAACATGGTATATCATTTTCCATCATGTTCCTTTTAGCATAATTGTGTCTTTATCTTTAAAGTGCACTTCTTGTTGGTAGCATCTAGTAAGGTTTTGCTTTTTAATTCAATCTGACAATCTTTTAATTGGAGTGTTTAGGCTACTTAAATTTAATGTTGCTATTGCTGTGGTTAGGTTCAAGTCTATCATCTTGTTATTTGTTTTCCGTATTTGTCATCTGTTCTTTGTTCCCTTTTTCCTTTTTTCCTGAGTCCTTTTGGATTACTTGAATATTTTCTGATTCAATTTTATCTCCTCTGTTAACTTACTACTGATTACTAATTCTTTTGTTGTTTGAGTAGTTGATTTAGAGTTGTAGTATCCATCTTTAATTTATCACAGTTTACTCCCATAGTAAAATAATATACTTTCATTTCTCCCCTCCTAAACCATATCCTATTTTTGTCATTCATTTTACTTATACATATGTTATAATCCTAATGATACCTTGTTATTGTTTTTTAAATAATTATCTTTTAAAGGGATTTAAATATTAAGTTAAAAATCTCACATATGTATAAATATAGTTATCATTTCTGGAGCTTTTCTGCATTAAAATTCTTATTTCCATACAGTATTATTTTCTTTCTGTGTGTGTCTGAAAAGACATTTATTTCATCTTAATTTTGAAAGATATTTTTGCTGGTTATAACCGCAAAAGCATAATTGACAATGTTTTTTTCAGTAGTTCAAATATGTTGCTCTACTGTTTTCTTGCTTGTATTGTTTCTGACAAAAAATCTGCTGTCATCCTTATTTTTATGTATTTGTACGCATTGTGTCCTTTTCCCTCCAGCTGCTCTTAAAATTTTCTCAGTATCACCGGTTTTGAGCAATTTGATTATGATTTTGCTGCTGTAGTTTTCTTCATATTTTATGTGCATGGGGTCATCCATCTTCTTGAACCTGTGTTTATGGTTTTCATCAAATTTAGAAAATATTTGGCTAAGATTTGAAAAAAAATTTTTGTTTCCACCATCCTCTTTTCCTTTAAGAATTCCGTATATTAGGCCACTTGAAGTTGTCCCATATATCAATGATTCTCTGTTCTTGTATGTGTCGTATATCCTTTTATTTTTATTTTTCACTTCATAATTTATTTTGGATAGTTTCTATTTCTATGTCCTCAAATTCACTAATAATTTCTTCTGCATGCTAATTTCATGTAGTGTATATTTCATTCCAGACATTGCAGTTTTTACATCTTGGAGTTTGACTTGAGTCTATTTTAAAATCTTTCAATGTCTCTACTTAAACTATTAAATATATAGAATTTAGATATAACATTTTAATGTGCATTGGTTCATTTTAACATCTGTGTCAGTTCTGGGTTGGCTTTGATTAATTTTTCTCTTCATACTGTGTCTGAATTTCCTGTTTCTTTGCCTGTCTTGTAAGCTTTGGATGTCAGACACTGTAATTTTACTGTGTTAGCTGCTAGGTATTTTTTTAATACGTAATAATGTAGTCTTACTTTAGAAAGATTTCAAATTTACAGAAAAAGTGCAAAGATTGTATATTAACATATTACATTAGTTTTGCATATGTGCTACAATGAATACACCAATATTGACACATTATTATTACATAAAGTTTATATTCTGGTTTCTTCAGTTTTGTTTTTTGTTTTTTTTTTTTTTGAGACCAAAGTCTCTCTCTCTTGCCCAGGCCAGAGTGCAGTGGCACCATCTCGGCTCACTGAGGCTCCGCCTCCCGGGTTCACACCATTCTCCTGCCTCAGCCTCCCTAGTAGATGGGACTACAGGCGCCCGCCACCATGCCAGGCTAATTTTTTGTATTTTTAGTAGAGACGGGGTTTCATCGTGTTAGCCAGGATGGTCTCGATCTCCTGACCTCATGATCCACCCGCCTAGGCCTCCCAAAGTGCTGGGATTACAGGCGTGAGCCACTACGTCTGGCCTCTTCAGTTTTTATCTAATATCCTTTTTTTTGTTCCGCCATAAGACATTTAGTCATCACGTTTCCTTAGACTACCTCTTTGCTATAAACATTTCATAGGCTTTGTTTGTTCTTAATGACGGTTTTGAGGAGTACAGTAAATCGATGTGGATTTGTCTGATGTTTTTCTTATGATTAGATTAGGGTTATGGGTTTAGGGGAGGAAGATCACAGAGATAAAGTGCTATTTTTATTATATATCATATCTAAGGTACATACTGTCAACATAACTTATCAGTGCTGATGTTAATCTTGATTACCTGGCTGAGATAGTGTTTATTAGATTTCTCCACTGTAAAGTTACTCTTTCACCCCCATTTCCATATTATATTCATTACAGAGAAGTTACTATGTGTAGCCCACACTTAAAGCCTGAAGGTTATGTTGCAATTTCTTGAGAGTTGGATTGCTAAATAAATAATTTGGAATTATTTTGCATGGGAGATTAGTCTGTCTTATTTATTTATTTAGTCAGCTGGTGCTCACTGATATTTGTTTTATATTTTAAATTATAATCCAATGCTACTTTATTTATTTTGCTACTTAAGCTGTTCCAGCTTTGGCCATTGGAAGCACTTTTATTTAGCTCCTGTGTTCCTTTGAAATACCAATCATTGTGGATTTTTAAAAGTATTTCCTTACTTTTTGTTACAAGAACATGCTTAGGCTGCTCTTGTGTATTTTCTGTGCCAGTCCCAAATTCAGCCATTTTGCCAAGGGTGCTGGGTACTTTTGTATTACGGGTTGAGTATCCCTAATCCAAAAATTCAAAATTAGAAATGCTCCAATTAGCATTTCTTTTGAGCATGACTTTTGAGTGTCATGTTGGTGCTGAAAAAGTTTTGGATTTTGAAAGATTTCAGATTTTGAATTTTGAGACTAGGGAGGCTCAACTTGTACTATGAATATTCTTGAGCTTAATTCCGGAGTGTAATTAAGGCTCTTGGCAAGAATTTGATCCATTTGGGACTTGATTTTAGGATTTGATGGGTTGAACCTGAGAAGCATTTAGTTTAGGTGTAGTTATTTTCCATTACTTAAGCAAGATCCTTCTGAATACTGTAACCAATGCCTTGGGAATGATAAGGTTTTCCAGGCCAGACAGTGAGAACAGGTATTGTGACCTTTGAAATGTTATTATCCCCAGCCTTGTGGATAATGACAATGATAACGCAAAGTGTAGGAAGAAAGAATTGGAAATATATTGTTGTAAGGTTCTTGTGGTAGACTTCAAGTGGTATAAAAAAATTAAAGGTAGACTTTAATTAAGAATATGTATCGGAAGCCTTGGGCTAACCAATATAAATATATAATGGTATAATTAATAAGTCAATAAAAGAGATAAAATGGAATAATAAAAAATGTTAACTCAGGAGAAGACAGAAGAAGAAAAATAAATATAAAACAGATGGAACACATAGAAAACAGCAAGATGGTAGCTATTAATCCAACTATATCAATACTCAAATTAAATGTAAGTGATAAAAACATGCAAGGTAGAAGACTGAGATCGTCAGATTGGATAAAAATGTAAGATCTAAATATATAGTGTCTGTAAGAAACCCTCTTGAAATATAAAACTATAGATAGTTTAAAGGTAAGAAGGTGGAGAAAGATGTATCATGCAAATACTAATCACTTGAATCACTTGAGATCAAGAGTTCAGCCTGGCCAACATGGGGAAATCCTGTCTCTACTAAAATACAATTGTAATTGTATTAAATTGTAAAAATATAACAATTAGCCAGGCATGGTGGCATGTGCCTGTAATCCCAGCTACTCAGGTGGCTGAGGCAGGAGAATTGCTTGAACCCGGGAGGCGAAGATTGCAGTGAACTGAGATCTCGCCACTGCTCTCCAGCCTGAATGACAGAGTGAGACTCTGTCTCAAACAAAAAACAAAAAACAAAAAACATTCCCAAAATTATAGCTAAATTTGTGGGATACAACTAAATCATGCTTAGAAAAATAGCATAAATGTTTAGAAAAGAAGAAAGATGTCAAATTAATAATCTGAGATTCCACCTCAAGGTACCAGAAAAAGAGGAGTAAAACAAGCTCAAAGTAAAGAGTGGGAAAGAAATTTATAAGATTGGAGCAAACATCAATAGAATTGAATGCAGAATGCAGTAGAGAATATTAATGAAGCTAAAATCTGATTATTAAAAATCAAGAAAAATGAAAGGAGACTAATTACTGGTTTCATGAATAGAAGAGGGACATCACTACTGATTACACATATTTTAGAAGGGTAATAAGAGGATACTACAAACAAATTTATGCCCATAAATTTGACAACTTAGATAAAATGGACCTACGTTTGGAAAGCCAAACTACTAAAACCCACAGAAGAAGTAAGTAACCTGAGTAATCCAATTTTTATGAAAGCAATTGAATTTATTTTAAAAATGTTTAATAATTTGAAATATGCTAGCTATTGTTCTTCTTGATGATGAAGAGGAAGCATCACACAATAACAATACTGATGATGGCAGTTGTGTTGGTGGGTGATGATGGTGATGGTGGAGCAAGTGGTGATGGTGCACATGCAAAAGAATGAAATTAGACCCTTATATTATACTACACAAAAACATCAACTCAAAATGAATCAAAGACCTAAATGAAAGTTAAAGCCCTTAGAAGATAACATAGGGGAAAGCTTTATGACATTGGATTTGGCAATGATTTCTTGTGTATAACACCAAAAAATAGGCAACAGAAGCAACAAAAGAAAAAATGGATACATTGGACTACATCAAAATTTAAAACTTCTGTACATCAAATGACACTATCAACAGTATGTTAAGGTAACTCAGGGAACGGGAGGAAATAAGTGAAAGTCATATAAGGGGTTGACATCTAGAATATATATAGAACTCCTGTAACTCAACAACAAAAAAGCAAATAGCCCAGTTAAAAAATGGTCAAATGACTTGAGTAGACATTTCCCCAGATAATATATACTAATAGCCAATAAGCACATGAAAGGGTACTCAACATCCCTAATAATTAGGAAAGTGTAAATCAAAACCACAATGATATACTACTATTTCACACCCATTAAGATGGCTGCTATTAGAAAAAAATAGAAAATAACAAGTGTTGATGAGAATGTGGAGAAATTGGGTGGGGTGTGATGGCTTATGCCTGTAATCCCAGCACTTTGGGAGGCCAAGGTGGGAGGATCACCTGAGGTCAGGAGTTTGAGACCAGCTTGGTCAACATGGTGAAACCCTGTCTCTACTAAAAATACAGAAATTAGCCAGGCATGGTGGCTCACACCTGTAATCCCAGCCACTCAGGAGGCTGAGGCAGGAGAATCACTTACCTGAGAGGCAGGGGTTGAAGTGAGCTGAGATCACGCCACTGAACTCCAGCCTGGGCCACAAGAGTGAAATTCCATCTAAAAAAAAAAAAAAAAGAATGTGGAGAAACTGGAACCCTTGTGCACTGTTGGTGGGAATGTAAAATGGTGCAACCACTGTGGAAAACGGTATGGTTGTTCCTTAAAAACTTAAACATAGAATTATCCGTGTGATCTAGGAATTCCACCTCTGGTTATATTCACAAAGAATTGAAAGCAGAGACTTGAAAAGCTATTTGAACACCCATGTTCATAGCAGCATTATTCACAATACCCAAAAGGTGATGGCAACCCAAGTGTCCATTGACAGATGAACGAATAAAGGAAATGGGTACACACACGATACAGCATTAAAAGGAATGAAATTCTGATACATGCTACAACATGGATGAACCTTGAAAGTAAACTAAGTTAAGTGAAATAAACTAATAACAAAAAAAAATACTGTATAATTCCACGTATATGAGGCGCCTAAAGCAGTCAAATTCATAGGGATGGAAAGTAACATGGTGGTTGCCAGGGGCCGCTGGGGAGAGGGGAGTGAGGAGTTATTGTTTTGTAAGTACAAAATTTCTGTTTTTCAAAACGAGAAGAGTTCTGGAGATGGATGGTGGTGATGGTTGCACAACAATGTGAATGTCCTTAATGCCACTGAACTGTACACTTAAAAATGGTTAAAATGGTAATTTTTATATTATGTGTATCTTACCACATTTAATAACAATTTTAAAATATATCAAAAGAGGCAAATGTGCAGACATCTATCGAATAAATAAGTTATCAAAAACAGCAGAAAGGGACAGATAATAATTTAAAAAAAGATAGTTTCTGTTTTTGAGGAGCCCATGAAAGTCACACATCACTGAGAAAGCCAAGGAGAGCTGGGGCTTTCTCAGGGGTAGCCCTGGTGCAGTTCCCTTGCCTCGTCTAGTCCTGCTTTAGATGCTCGCTACTTGGGTGACGGGCTGCAAATCCTTGTGGAAAGAGACAGAAAAAGAGGAAGAGAGCTTGAATTGGAGGCCGTGCATCTCAGGGTGGCCTCCCGATCTAGCCTAGTGGAGAGCGCCCCCTACCGGGAGATCCTCGCCTGGCGCACTGAGAGTGACAGGCCCCGCCGGAGGGGCCAGCGCAGGATCCGGGAGAATGGAGCTAGGCCAGTGCGTCTTTTGACCTGTTGGCTTTTCCTTTACACACTGGGTTTATTTCCAATTTCCTGCTAGAGAGCAATGGTCAAACTACACAATCCGGGGGAGGTGAGTCCGCAGGCTCTGGAGGCCTCTGAGGCACAGACGAGGAAAGAGCCTGAATGTGAATCTGGGGTACGGAAGTTGCCGGTGGCTCTGGCCCTGTTCTTGGGACTCAGTCAGCAGAAACTGTGGGTGTGACACACACCGGAGCCTCACCTGCCCTGTGGACTGCCTACACGCTCTCTCAGATCCCGGCCTGTGCACCTGGCCCTTCCCCAGCCTCCCAGGCAGAGGGTGCCATGGGGCTGAGGGCAGGCAACAAAGCCACTGGCCTCTGGCTCAGCACCCAGTTACAGCGCTGTGGACCCTGGCCCACAGCCTCCCCCTGACTTCACTGGCATCCAGGGTTTCTCGAAAGCGCCATGAGACAAGTGGCACCCTTCCCTTCTGATGTGGCTGGGTTGGAGAGGGAGTCCTGGGTGCAGCTGGAGGTCCCCTTCTGCTCACGGCTCCCTGGAGGCTGTGTCTGTGCGTGCACACCATCACTCCTACTCCAGGAAGGACTTTCACGGATGTCCTCAGCTACCAAAAGTCACTCCAGGGAGTGATAAATTCCGTCCAACCCAAAGTGTGCCACACTCTGCCATGGGGCACCCCTTTGTCTCTGCACCAACTCTGTTGGTTTCTATTATCTTCTCTCCCTCTCTCCTTTTCTTTTTTTTTTTGAGACAGAGTCTTGCTCTGTTGCCCAGGATGAAGTGCAGTGGCATGATCTCAGCTCACTGCAACTTTCACCTCCTGGGGTTCAAGAGATTCTCGTGCCTCAGCCTCCCTAGTAGCTGGGATTACAGGTGTGCACCACTACGCCCAACTAGTTTTTGTATTTTTAGTAGAGACGGGGTTTCTTCATGTTTGCCAGGCTGGTCTTGAACTCCTGGCCTCAAGTGATCTGCCCATCTCTACCTCCCAAGGTACTGGAATTACAGGTGCGAGCCACTGCGCCTGGCTGGTTTCTATTATCTTCTTAAAAAGCCTGTTGGTCCTTTGTGCAGACTCCTTCATTCCCCCAGCCTCCAGCTCTGCCTTCTATTCTAAATGTGTGAATTTATAAGCATTACACAGCTTATTTTTTCATATTGGGGAATGGGTGTGAATTAGTATGAAATCAAGCTGCAAGAGTACCCATACCAGGTCCATCTCGTACTAGTTTTGTGACCTTAGGTGACTTAACCTCTCTAATTTTCATTTAGTCTTATCAGTTAAATGGGAATAAGCATAGCACTTACCTTAGAGGCCTGATGTGGCAATGAGGCGACATAATAGCTATATTGCTTTTAACACTGTGCCTGACACAGTGAATGTGTAACAAATGTTAACTTTTCTTGTCAGCAAATTTAAAACCTCACAGCATATTCTGTACTCATTAGGCCAGGCTGTTGGAGCTGAGTCCATGCCTTTTTCTCTCTGGGTTGGGAAAGCCATGCTGGCTACATGAATTTTTGGTCGTGAACCAGCCTTAGATTTAAGTCAATGTAAATTTGGCCTTTACTGTGTTCTTGATGCCTTCTTTACATACCTAGGAAAAGTGACGGAGAGGTGAGAAAGACAGAGTGGGGAGGAACCAGTGTCTGTGGATTTGTGCTAGATGCCAACCTGGCTTTTCACATCCTCTGTCTCATCCAGTCAAGCAGCCACACTGAGCCCTCCAGCATGAGAACAGCCTCCACAGAGCAGGAGATTCTGGGTCTGAAATGAGCAGAGAGCTCCAGTCCCACCAGTGCCCCAGAGCATACCTCAGAATGCTCCTTTCTCCTGGTGGGATCCGTGGAGTCTGCCTGCTCTTCTAAGGATGCCTCAGCCTTTTAAGTAAGGCCTAGGGAGGGGCCCTGAAACTACCAGGACCTGAGGAGAAGCAGGATTCTCAGCATGATTTCACAACACCCTAAGCCGCCAGGAATACTTGCTGCTCATTATCTCTCTATTGGAGTCTCATAGAACACATTGTGGGAAGTGCTATAGAATTCTAGGGACATAGTGGGCACCAAGTGAATATCAGTTATTTTAATTATTACTAAATGTATCTCCCTAACAGGAATTTACTATCTTACCATAATAAACTCTGCTTACATACTCATATAGGTGAATACACCTGCCCTAAGTCCTCATCTCTACAGCAAGAGCAGAGGCCACACCTACCTCCAGGGTTATTGCCATTCTCACAAAGGTGAGGATAAGTCACCGTGGGGAACATTGCTTCTCTGCGGGCTGTGACACTTTCTAGGGCATATAAAGCCCATGAAGAACTGAGATGTTTGCTGAGAAGAGGGCATACCCACTGAAGACAGTGGAAAATGAAAAAACAACAGGAGTAGAAACTTCCCAATAGTGATGTCAAAGTGTATTAGTTACTAATTGCTGTGTAACAAAGTATCAGCAAACCTAGCAGCCTAAAACAAAAAAAAAATTATTTAACAAAGACAGAGTCAGGAATAAGAAAACTGGCTTGGCTGGAGGGTTCAGCTCAGGGTGTCTGATTAGGTTGCAGGAAAGATGTCAGCCAAGGTTTTAGTCATCTGAAGGCTTGACTGGGGCTGAAGGATCTGCTTCTAAGATTGCTCACTCAGACCGTTGGCAGGAAACCACAGTTTCTCACCACGTGGGCCTCTACACAGGGGTGCTTAAATATCCTTATTACATGGCAGCTGGCTTCATCCAGGTGAGTGTTCTAAGAGCAAGGAGGAAACTGCAATGCCTTTTATGACCTTGTCTCAGGAGTGACATGCTGCCATGTTCACTGTGTAACATACTCATTAGAAAAAAGTCACTAAGTCCAGTCCGTACTCAAGAGAAGGGCAGTTAAACTGCCTCTCTGTATCAGTCTGTTCTCACACTGCTAATAAAGACATACCTGAGACTGGGTAATTTATAAAGGAAAGAGATTGAATTGACTCACAGTTCCACATGGCTGAGGTGGCATCACAGTCATGATGGAAGATGAAGGAAGAGCAAAGTCACATCTTACATGGCAGGAGGGAAGAGAGCTTGTGTAGGGGAATGCCCCTTTATAAAACCATCAGATCCCATGAGACTTATTCACTATAATGAGAATAGCACAGGAAAGACCTGCCCTCATGATTCAATTACCTCCCACTGGGTCCCTTCCATGACACATGGGAATTATGGGAGCAACAACTCAAGATGAGCTTTGGGTGGCAACAGAGCCAAACTATATCATTCCACCCCTGGCTCCTCGCAAATCACATGTCCTCACATTTCAAAACCAATCACGCCTTCCCAACAGTCCCCCAAAGTCTTAACTCATTTCAGCATTAATTCAAAAGTCCACAGTCCAAAGTCTCATCTGAGACAAGGCAAGTCTCTTCTGCCTATGGGCTGTAAAATCAAAAGCAAGTTAGTTACTTCTTAAATACAATGGGAGTACAGGCATTGGGTAAATACAGCTATTCCAAATGGGAGAAATTGGCCAAAACAAAGGGGCTACAGGCCCCATGCAAGTTCAAAAATCCAGCGGGGCAGTCAAATCTTAACGCTTCAAAATTACCTCCTTTGAGTCTCTGTCTCACATCCAGGTCATGCTTATGCAAGAGGTGGGTTCCCATAGTCTTTGGCAGCTCCACTCCTGTGACTTTTCAGGGTACTACCCTCCTCCTGGCTGCTTTCATGGGCTGGCATTGTCTGTGGCTTTTCCAGGCACACAGTGTAAGCTGTCAGTGGATCTACCATTCAGGGATCTGGAGGACAGTGGCCCTCTTCTCACAGCTCCACTAGACAGTGCCCCAGTGGGGACATTGTGTGAGGGCTCCCACCCAACATTTCCCTCTGCACTGCCCTAGCAGAGGTTCTCCATGAGGGCTATGCCCATGCAGCACACCTCTGCTTGGACATTTAGACATTTCCAAACATCCTATGAAATCTAGGGGGAGGCTCCCAAACCTCAATTCTTCACTTCTGTGCACCCACAGGCTCAACATCATGTGGAAGCTGCCAAGGGTTGGGATTTACATGCCCTAAAGCCATGACCCAAGCTGTACCTTTGCCCTTTTTAGCCAAAGCTGGAGTGGCTAGGACGCAAGTCACCCCAAGTCCTGAGACTACACAAAGCCGCAAGGCCCTGGGTCTGGCCCATGAAACCATTTTTTCCTCCTGGACCTCCAGGTCTGTGATGTGAGGGGCTCTGTGAAGACCTCTGATATGCCCTGGAGACACTTTCCCCATTTTCTTGGTGAAAAACGTTTGGCTCCTCTTTCCTTATGCAAATTTCTGCAGCCAGCTTGAATTTCTCTTCAGAAAATGGGTTTTTCTTTTCTATCTCATCTTCATGCTGCACATTTTCCAAACTTTTATGCTCTGCTTCCCTTTTACACGTCAGTTCCAATTCCAAACCATATATTTGTGAACACATAAAACTGAATGTTATCGGCACCCAAATCACCTCTTGAATCCTTTGCTGCTTAGAAATTTCTTCTGCCAGATGCCCTAAATCATCTCTTTCAAGTTCAAAATTCCACAGGTCTCTAGGTCAGGGGCAAAATGCTGCCAGTCTCTTTGCTAAAGCATAACAAGGGTCACCTTTGCTTCAGTTCCCAACAGGTTCCTCACTCCATCTGAGAACACCTCAGCCTGGACCTTATTGTCCATATCACTATCAGCATTTTGGTCAAAGCCATTCAGTGAGTCTCTAGGAAATTCCAGACTTTCCCACATCCTCCTATCTTCTTCTGAGCCCTCCAGACTATTCCAGCCTCTGCCTTTTACCCAGTTCCAAATTGCTGGGTAACAGGCAAAGTGTTAAAGTGCCGAAGTGCCAGTAGTGATGTCAAGGTGTATTAGTTACCAATTGTTGTGTAACAAAGTATCAGCAAAGTTAGCAGCTTAAAACAGGAAAAAATTATTATTTAACAAAGGCTGAGAGTCAGGAACAAGAAAACTGGCTTGGCTGGAGGGTTTGGCTCAGGGTGTCTCATTAGGTTACAGGAAAGATGTCAGCCAGGGTTGCAGTCATCTGAAGGCTTGACTGGGGCTAGAAGATCTGCTTCTAAGATTGTGCATTCACAGACTGTTGGCAGGAAAAAATAGTTTCTCACCACGTGGGCCTCTCCATAGGGCTGCTTGAGTGTCCTTATCACATAGTGGCTGGCTTTGTCCAGGTGAGTGATCTAAGAGCTAGGAAGAAATTGTAATGCCTTTTATGATGCTGCCATGTTCATCATGTAACATAGCACCCCACTCCCAGTATCAATTTACTATATCAGTCTGTTCTCATGCTGCTAATAACAACATAACCAAGACTGTGTAACTTATAAAGGAAAGAGATTGAATTGACTTAGAGTTCCACATGGCTGGGGAGGCCTCACAATCATGGGGGAAGATGATGAAGGAAGAGCAAAGTCATGTCTTACATGGTGGCAGGCAAGAGAGCTTGTGCGGGGAAATTCCCCTGTTTAAAACCATCAGATCTTGTGAGACTTATTCACTATCATGAGACCAGCACAAGAAAGACCTGCCCCCATGATTCAATTACCTCCCACTGGGTTCCTTCCATGACACGTGGGAATTATAGGAGCTATAATTCAAGATAAAATTTGGGTGGGAACAGAGCCAAATCATATCACCTTCTTAAAGATGAAGTTTCCAAGAATTTGTGGACATATTTTAAAACAACCACACATGGTTTGTGAATTGGCGGCATTGTCTTTAGGTAGTGCCAAAGTTTATTTTTCAGAAGTTCAAAACTTGACTCTCATACAAACATATAGTGAGCATGTGTCAAAGATTTACTATTTTTCATAAGTGAGGGAATCAGCAAGATTATAAAGCTGATTATCAAAAGATAATTCAGGGAATAGAGGCTTATACCATCAGTCAAGAAATAAAGGCTGAAATAGGTTGGCTAAGTTACGTTTTTAAAGACAGCTTTATGACTGGTAAGGCAATAAGACTGCACCCTTTGGAGTTATCTTTTCTATCAGACAGGAATAATGTGTAATTTATCAATGTTCTCTTAGTTCACGGCTAATTTCACAGAGTCTGAGACCTAATTAGTGAGTCAAGCAAAAGGATAGGTCCAGAGAGAACTTATTGTTGGTGAGGCCTGTTTGATAATGTTTTCATATGGTATTGACAGTGTACACAGTCATCGTTTCATTTTATTTGTTATTTATTTATTTATTGAGGCAGAGTCTTGCTCTGTCATCCAGGCTGGAGTACAGTGGCTCAATCTTGGCTCACTGCAACCTCCGCCTCCCAGGTTCAAGCAATTCTCACACCTCAGCCTCCTGAATAGCTTGGATTACAAATGTGCACCACCACCCCGGCTAATTTTTGTATTACATGGGGTTTTGCCATGTTGGCCAGGCTTGTCTCATTTCATCTTATTTCAACTGTCATTTCTATTTGGTCAATTTGTAATTTAATAATTTTGTACAAGGCAGTTTCTACATCAATTTTATTTTTCTGAAAAGTATCTATCATATTAGTGGCATTATGAAAATCATAGATTATTTTCTGTCTTTTGAACAACTTGATATTTTATTTATTCTTGAACACTTGTAGGACCTCTTGGCTCATATGTCTGAATACCATTTCTTTAAAATGTATGCTTTAATATGTATACATATGTAACAAACCTGCACGTTGTGCACATGTATCCTAAAACTTAAAGTATAATAATAATAATAATAAAAGAAAAAAACTTAAAAAAATAAAAAAATGCTTTAACAATAAATTATTAATAAATAGTTATCTGTGTTATTCAAGATATAACTAAATTGGTTTTTGTGCACTGACCCTTACCTTTATTTCAGATCCATCACAGAGAGTGCATGGAGAGAGTGCATTTAAACTACATTAACTGTTTCACAATTACATATTATCTTATCAATTAGGTATTCAAGAAAGATCACTTACAGAATTATAGATGGCATGAGCTAGATTTTACTTTCTAAGGAAATAATCAGATACATGAGCAAAGATGTTAATACAAAGATGTTTATCACAACATGGTTTTCAATAGCAAAAAAGAGAGAAAAATATATAAAAGACAACAGTGGATAGGTTTCAACAAATAATGTTACAGTGATACAATTAAATACTATACAGCTATTCAAGCATGTCATTATTCATATTTCATATGGAAAGATATTTTGCATTTTGCTACATGAAAAATTGAGGTTGGAAAAAGTATAGGTTTTGTGAATCTGTTGTATGAAAGCTGTCTATAGTTACATGTGTATGTGTGTGGAGGAAAAAGTGTTGTCATTGGTTTTCTGATGATGCACTCAGAAAAGACAAGTATTCACATTTTTCCTTGTGGCTGATCTGGATTTTCAGGTTTTTCTACAATGAACATGTAGGCTGAACATTCCCTAAGCAGGAGAGTCCCACCTCCAACATCTCCCGTAAGCTTGGCAATGACAGGCAGGAAAGACAGAGGAAGGAAGGAGGGAGAAGGGAAGGAGTGTAGGAAGGAGTGAAAAAGGTAAGGAAGAAAGGGAATAGGGGAGGAAGGGAGGAAACGGGGAGGGAAAGAAGGAAAGGAAGGAAAGAGGAAGGGAAGAAAGGAAGGGAAAAGGGAGGGAGTGAGTGAATGAAAGATGGAGAGAAGGAAGAAAGGGAGGGAGGCAAGGAGGAAAGAAAGTTGTGCTTCCCTTGAGCTGCCATGGGCACTGACTCTGAAAGCCCCTGAGATGCAACAGCCGAGTGCTCACAAAGAGCTGGAAAGCCTCAAGGAAGTTCTTCAATATTGCTGGAAGGAAACTGTCTCCAGAAGCTTCCCTCCCCACGACAGATAATGAGCAGCAAGTGTTTCTGGCGACTTAGGGTGATGTGAAATCATGCTGGGAATCCTGCTCCTCCTCAGGTCCTGGCAGTTTCAGGGCCCCTCCCTAGGCGTTACTTAAAAGGCTGAGGCATCCTTGGAGGAACAGGCAGACTCCACAGCTCCCGCCAGAAGAAAGGAACATTCTGAGGTATGCTCTGGGGCGCTGGTGGGACCGGAGCTCTCTACTGAACCCCAGACCCAGAATCTGCTCTGTGGAGGCTGGTCACATGCTGGGGGTCTCCGTGCGGCTGCTTGCTCCCCAGACCCCAGCCAACTCAGCCTCTCTCTCCATGATTTTCTGTTGTTTATTCCAAAATAGGGGAGTCTACACCCCGTGGAGCTCAAGATGGTCCTGAGTGGGGCGCTGTGCTTCCGGTGAGTGTATGAGGCCCTGGCCTGGTGGTGTCCTCCGGGGGAAGTGAGTTCTGGATAGACCCGTTGTCCAGCTCTGAGCAGGAGGGAGGAAGGGAGGGGCTGCCATTGCAGCTGGGAAATTGTGACCAGCACCTCACTGCTCTTAGAGTTTTCCCAGCCTTTTTCAAATAGGGGCAGGACTGGGGCAGGCCATCTCACAAGGGTTCCCAGATGCTGAGGGGGACAAGCGAACCACCCAGTCTAGAGCTGCAGCCAAGTCTATCCAAGGTGGGTACGGGAGCCAGGATCCCTGCTCAGAGCTCCGCTATTGCCCCCCAGCACAGTGAATGGATGTAAGCTCACCCACTCTGTGCCCCTACCTCCCTGCTGCTCTTTGGGGATAATAATAAAACAAAAACCATGACCATCAGTCAGTCTGTCCACCCACTGGCATGTACCAAGCCAGACACTCTGCCGTGCTCTGGGATTTACAACAGAGGATGAGAGTGGTCTCCTCTCAGTCTAATAAAGCACTTCCCACAATGTGTTCTATGGGACTCAATTAGAGGAGTCCCATAGAGGCATCCAGGAGATGCTTTACACAGTGGAGCTCTCTGATCAAGTAAATGCAGGGAATTCTGCTCTCTACATCCTCTCATAAGAGAACCACAGCCCAGCTCAGCATATGAGTGACTCTGAGGCTTTCTGAAGTAAGGCAACTTGTTGAATCGTATTTAGCCACACATCGACCCAATTTTTATACTGCATCCTTTTCCCCCGTATAACTTTTGGAGAAACCCACTTTAGGATACATCTTCCACCTCATAGGATGCCAGGAAATCAACTGAGTTCAAAGATGAGAAACAACTTTGAAAAGTAAAATAAAAGAAATTTAAATTTAAAGAAACTCATCACTTAGTAAGGAATATATGACCAAATAGAAATACATGTATCTTGAAGAATTGAAGAATCAGGCTTTAATCTGGAAGAGGCCTGGATGTTATCCAACCCATCATCTTAGTGTAGCAATGGGGAGGCTCAGGCCCAGAGTGGGCGAGAGAGTCGTCTGCTGCGACTCAGTAGCATTGGAGGCAGAGCTGGGGCAAGAACCTAGGGCTCTGACTCACCATGCAGCTTCTCTTCCAACAGGAGATGGGTTGGGGTAGAAAAGGTTGAATAGATTGAAGGAGCAAACCACAGACTCCAGTGGGAGGCTGTGGGGTCATCCTCCTGGTAGGGCATGAACCCAGCAGGGCTGGGAGAGAAGGCTGTGCTGTTACTTCTGGCACAGTAGGAAGAAAGAGCGACAAAATGCCTGAGATCAGGGGGTTCTCTGGACCCAGGGCATGTTGGAGTGTCCACCCTCCCCCTAATGTAGTCCTCACCCCTTCCTGATGTTTCAGAATGAAGGACTCGGCATTGAAGGTGCTTTATCTGCATAATAACCAGCTTCTAGCTGGAGGGCTGCATGCAGGGAAGGTCATTAAAGGTTGGTGACGAAACATGACCCACTTTCCTTGGTCTCTATACACTTGAGGGGAGGGGGCCTGAAGAGGGCTTAGAATAGTCATACAGATTAGCACAGGCCTACAGAGCCCAGGCATTAGGGCAGCATAAACCAGGCTCTAAGCAAAGGCAAATAAAATACCACACCTCTTAGCAAAATGAAGACACAGGCTCTGGGGCCACCTGAAGCTTCTATGCAGAAGTGGGAATGTTTTCCAAGAGGTGTGTCTTGTCATTCCCTTACATGTAGATTTTGGTCAAGCATTGCATTCCCTGGGAACCAGTACCAAGGAGAGAACTAACATAGATTCTCCATACCTTTTTTCCCATATGGGAGTGGGTTTCTGCCTCTTCACCCTTGGTCCCCTCTGCTCTCTGAAGATCCTCAGTCACTTAGAGTGGAGGGACCCAGAGAACAGGTGGCATTGTTGGACCTCCTGCTTGCTCACTCTGCCCCATGCACTGCAACAGGTCCGTCTCTAAAATAGTTTGCACCTGCCCACCCAGGGCACCCTTGCTGAGCACAGATGCCAGGTAGATCCTTCAGCTAGGCCATATGTGTATGTGTGTGCTTACTGGTGTATGTAAGTGTGCATGCAGGCATGTATGTGTGAGCATATGTGTGCATGCATGTATCTGTGTGTAACCATGTATGTGAGTGCAGGTATGTATGTATGAGCATGTGTGTGTATATGTATTATGTGTGCAGGCATGCATCTGTGCATGTATGTGTCTGATGTATGTGGGTGGTGAGGGGATGTACAGAGAGGAATGAGACCCTCTTTTGCTCTCAGCAACCTCGTAGGGTGTAGAAAGTTGTCCAAACAACTCCAAAGGGGGTCTTATCAAGGCAGGGTTCAGAAAAAGACCTGAGACCCAAGGGGCATTAAAGGAGGGGGTTGAATCTATTTTGGGGTGTAGAGGCTTGAAGATTTGACCCTGAACTAGAGGGTGGGGTGGAGGTGGTACAGTGTGCTTCCATGCCTTGATGTCCACTCTGGGCCAGTGGACAGGAGAGGCTATGTCATGACAGCTGCTGAGAAGCCTCTCTTCTGCCCAGCCTGGGGGCAGGCCGTCTCACAGCAGTCCAGTGCCCTAGATCCCAGGACAGGGGGAGAAGGAGGGAAAGGCATCCAGGGCCCTGCATCTGGCCTCCTTCCCACAGGTGAAGAGATCAGCGTGGTCCCCAATCGGTGGCTGGATGCCAGCCTGTCCCCCGTCATCCTGGGCGTCCAGGGTGGAAGCCAGTGCCTGTCATGTGGGGCGGGGCAGGAGCCGACTCTAACACTAGAGGTGAGACTTGGGGCATCCTCACTGGGGACTGAACCACAGATTCTGAGCCACTGCAGCTGGGCAGTCCACAGCCTTGGTGCTGTGGGACACCCTAGCAGGATACTGTTGATGGCAGTTTTGCCTCCTCCCTAAGGACCCTGCCCGGCCCTCCCTCTGCCCCTGCTTCTGCCCTCACCTGCCCTGCCCTCCTCTGCCGGCAGCCAGTGAACATCATGGAGCTCTATCTTGGTGCCAAGGAATCCAAGAGCTTCACCTTCTACCGGCGGGACATGGGGCTCACCTCCAGCTTCGAGTCAGCTGCCTACCCGGGCTGGTTCCTGTGCACGGTGCCTGAAGCCGATCAGCCTGTCAGACTCACCCAGCTTCCCGAGAATGCCAGCTGGAATGCCCCCATCACAGACTTCTACTTCCAGCAGTGTGACTAGGGCAACGTGCCCCCCAGAACTCCCTGGGCAGAGCCAGCTCGGGTGAGGGGTGAGTGGAGGAGACCCATGGCGAACAATCACTCTCTCTGCTCTCAGGACCCCCACGTCTGACTTACTGGGCATCTGGCCACTTTCTCTTCTGGTTCCCAGTTTGGATAAATTCTGAGATTTGGAGCTCAGTCATGGTCCTCCCCCACTAGATGGTGCTACTGCTGCGGAACCTTGTAAAAACCATGTGGGGTAAACTGGGAATAACATGAAAAGATTTCTATGGGGGTGGGGAGGGGGACTGGTGGGAATCATTCCTGCTTAATTGTAACTGATCAGTGTTACCCTGAGCCCCGCAGGCCAACCGGTCCCCTCTTGAGCCTTATAGGGTCAGTAGCTTTCCACATGAAGTCCTGTCACTCACCATTGTGCAGGAGAGGGAGGTGGTCATAGAGTTAGGGATCCATGGCCCTTGGCCCAGCCCCACCCCCTTCCCTTTAATCCTGCCACTGTCATATGCTGCCTTTTCTATCTCTACCCTCATCCTCTTGCTGTGGGCATGAGGAGGTGGTGATGTCAGAGGAAATGGCTCGAGCTCAGAAGATAAAAGATAAGTAGGGCATGCCGATCCTGTTTTAAAAACCCAAGATACAATCAAAATCCCAGATGCTGGTCTCTATTCCCATGAAAAAGTGCTCATGACATATTGAGAAGAGCAACTTACAAAGTGGCATATATTGCAGTTGATTTTAATTTAAAAATGCCTATTTATATATTTCTTCATAGAAAAAAGTCTGGAAGAGTTTACTTCAATTGTAGCAATGTCAGGGTGGTTGCAGTATAGGTGATTTTTCTTTTAATTCTTTTAATTTATCTGTATTTCCTAATTTTTCTACAATGAAGATCAATTGCTTGTATAATAATAAGAAAAGAAATTAATCTTGAGGTAAGTAGAGTAGATATCATCTCTGATTGTCCTCAGCCTTCACTTCCCCAGAGTTAAATTCAAATTGAGTTGAGCTCTGCTGCTCTGGTTGGTTGTAGTAGAGATCAGGAAACAGATCTCAGCAAAGCCACTGAGAAGGAGGCTGTAATGAGTTCGTGCGGCTGGAATCTCTGGGTAAGGAACTTAAAGAACAAAAATCATCTGGTAATTCTTTCCTAGAAGGATCACAGCCCCTGGGATTCCAAGGCATGGGATCCAGTCTCTAAGAAGGCTGCTGTACTGGTTGACTTGTGTCCCCCTCAAATTCACATCCTTCTTGGAATCTCAGTCTGTGAGTTTATTTGGAGATAAGGTCTCTGCAGATGCAGTTAGTTAAGATGAGGTCATGCTGGATGAAGGTAGACATAAATTCAATATGACTGGTGTCCTTGTAAGAAAAGGAGAGGACACAGAGACACAGGAGATGCGGGGAAGAAGACTATGTAAAGATGAAGGCAGAGATCGGAGTTTTGCGGCCACAAGCCAAGAAACACCAAGGATTGTGGCAACCATCAGAAGCTTGGAAGAGGCAAAGAAGAATTCTTCCCTAGAGCCTTTAGAGGGATCGCGGCTCTGCTGAAACCTTAATCTCAGACTTCTAGCCTCCTGAACAAAGAAAGAATAAATTTCGGCTGTTTTAAGCCACCAAGGATAATTGGTTACGGCAGCTCTAGGAAACTAATACAGCTGCTAAAATGATCCCTGTCTCCTCGTGTTCACAGTCTGTGTGTGTCCCCTCCCACAAAGTACCAGAGTTGTCTTTGTGACCAATAGAATATGGCAGAAGTGATGGCATGCCACTTCCAAGATTAGGTTATAAAACACATTGCAGCTTCTACTTGAGCCCTCTCTCTCTGCCACCCACCACCCCCAATCTATCTTGGCTCACTCGCTCTGGGGGAAGCTAGCTGCCATGCTATGAGCAGGCCTATAAAGAGACTTATGTGGTAAAAAATGAAGTCTCCTGCCCACAGCCTCATGAGTGAACCTAGAAGCAGAGACTCCATGAGATAATCAATGTTTGTTGTTTTAAGTTGCTCAGTTTTGGTCTAACTTGTTATGCAGCAATAGATGACTAATATGCAGAGAAAGAGAAACAAATGCATTTGTTAAATTATTGCAATTTTCTCCAATATTTTTTATTTTCTTTCTCACAATGAACAACTATCCTTCATTTACCCAAATATTCTATTTAAAAGCTAATAATACAACATTTGTTGAGTCATCTGGTTCTGCAAGGTTGAGATCCTCTGGCCCTATGTGCCAGGAATGAACTCCAGTGTCCCCACCCAAACCCTGGGGAATGGGAGCAGAAGCCAGAGGAGGAGCCCATATCTGAGACCCAGGTATTCCACCTGCACCTCGCCTGTTGGACCAGCTTGGTGGTTGAGAGTCCACTGAGGCACTGGCAAGGAGGTGGCCAGGACAGACAGGGCTGCCTCTATGGACTTTGCAGCTCCAGCCCAGATTCAGCTGAAGTCCTCAGGCAACAGGCAGCACAGCTCCTACCCCAGGCCTCTCAGGGCTGCCAAGAACATGAGCTCCAGATGCTAGGCTGTGTTTCAGACCCTGTTCACACTCTCTTTGTCCATGGGCCCAGACACAGTCTTGTGTTGCTCCCTCTGCTTTTGGGTCCTCCATCCATCCTCTCTGCCTAGATAAATCTCTCATCTTTTAATACCCTGCTAAGATGTCACCTCCTCCAAGAAGCTTTTATTGAGTTGAGACACCGCCAGCTGTCTGATCTGGCAATGTTCTGTACGCACCTCTCCACGCTGTAGTACCTTAACTTGGAGTCTGTGGCCCCTGGGATGACCTTAAGGTTAGGGACATATAAGTTTGTCTCTCAGCACCTTGCATAATGCTTGGCACATAATGGAAACCCAATGAGTATATAATGTAGAAACTATTTCTCCACCCTGGACTATTTTCTCCCTCTCCTCCACCCATCTAAACAGGCCCACCCTTAAGGGAGCAGCTTAAATTCTACCTCATTCTTGAAGGTTTCTCCAGCCTGAATTTGTTGCTTCCTCATTTGTAGGATGACAGAACTCAGAAGAGCTTTAGCCACGATGAGCCGACACAAGTCAGTAGTAAAAGAAGGAATATAAAATGCCTCCTTCAGGAATGTACAGTCTGGACATCATGACTATACAAGTGAAAAAGAGTTAGTGGCTTTAGATTTCTGCAATTTTGGTATAAATCACTGGCCTGGACCTGTATTTACAGAGATGCAATACTCACATCATGTGGGGTTTGTACAAATTGCAGACACTGAGGAGCAGAGAATGTTCCAAGGGCAGGCTGTAGGGAAGAGGCTATGATGTGGGAGGTATTATCCTGAAAAAAGCAATGCACAGGGAGCCCTCTTCAAGCACTTAAAGGCTTGCCAGGTAGAAGAATATGCTTGTTCTGTGTAACTCCAGAACACACAAGCAGAACCAATGGGTGCAAATTATGTGGAGGCTGTTTTTCCTAGATGACCCCCATATTTTAACCACAAGGACCACAAACATTGATAGTGTTTCTTCAAGAAGTTGTGTGGTCCCTGACCCTGGAGATATTAAGGCAGAGCCTAATTAACCAATTTCTCAGGGATGCCATAGCACAGATTTCTCCAATTGGAGGGAGACTATGATTCCATGTCTATGAGATGGAGTTTCACTCTGTCGCCCAGGCTGGAGTACAGTGGTGCCATCTTGGACCGCTGCAACCTCTGCCTCCCAGGTTCAAGGGATTCTCCTGCCTCAGCCTCCCAAGTAGCTGGGCCTACAGGTGCATGCCACCATGCCTGGCTAATTTTTGTATTTTTAATAGACACGAGGTTCCACCATGTTGGCCAGGCTGGTCTTGAACTCCTGACCTCAAGTGATCTACCTGCCTTAGCCTCCCAAAGTGTTGGGATACAGGCATGAGCCACCATGCCCGGCCTAAAGTCCTTTCAATTCTAAGAATTTTTTTGCCCAAGGAGCTTCTCTGCCACTATTGTTTCCAACATGTCCTTGGCCCACAGCTTAGAGAGTCTGGTCTTCTTAATTATCTTTTCAAGTGTTTATGACTTAGTTCCTCAGCTAGACTGTAAAACTACTTAACAACAAGGACTGTGTATTGAATGTCTTTGTCACACAGCAATGTAAATGCTGGGTAAACACTCATTAGTTGCCTGACATAGTAACTCATGCTTTAAGCCTTCCCATAGAAGGGTGAGAGATTGGGAGAGTGGAAGAAGAATGATCACTGGCCTTAGAAAGCAGAAATCTGGTCCCATTTCTGCCCATCTTTTCTCATTTCTCATCCTGCAGGCATCTGAGTCTTAGACCCACCTATCCCACTTCCTCAAGAAGCCCTTGGTGGAACTTTGCAAATGACCAAAGAGGGAGAATTATAATAAGATTGTTAGTTCCCAGAGAACATTACACCTAAGCTTCTCCACCCTTGTAATGGATGGGTGGATGGATGGATGGATGGATGGATGGATGGATGGATGGATGGATGAATGGAAGGGTGGACAGAAGGGTGGATGGATGGGCAAATGGGTGGATGGATGGATGGATGGATGGATGGATGGATGGATGGATGGATGGAAGAATGGACAAATGGGTAGATAGATGGACAGAAGGGTGGCCGGGTGGGTGGATAGATGGATGGACTGAGTCAAGTAATGTCAATTAGAGACCTGAGTGTTCTTTCCTCTGTGCTATACTCACACTATCATATTTCCTAGCAGTCCATGGCACATGATGTCTGCTCAGTCTCAGGGTTAATCTGAGGTCAATATCTTTGCAGTTGGGTTTCCCTAGATGTTCTGTCCCATCAAGCTGGTACCAACTAATTAAACCCACTGAAAAGCAGAGACTCCCTTCTCATCTTTCCAAACAGAGCCACACTCACAGTGCTATCAGCCCCTTCTCTTACTGTGGCTGTCTGGCCACAGCCTGGATTCAGGCATCAGAATTTGTTCTGTCCTTGGGCTTGCCAGACATACTCTCTCTTGCATTCACCACCTCTTCAAGTCTAGGATGGAGCCCCACAGTGCACCAAAGACGTCTGACCCCAGCACTGTTTATCTGGCTGCAAACCCACTAATAACATAGTCACTGACAGTAGGTACAGAGCAGGGGCCCCATACCTTGTTTCTGCCGAGGCTTTATGGATGACTCTCTCCCCCTTCAACAAATGCTCATTAATGTTCCCACCGTCTTATTATTCATGCTGTACCAAAGACATTGTGAAATGCCCAGGCTCTTCTTCCTTCATGCCCTGCAGCCAATTATAGAGATTGGTGCAGGCCTGACCCACACTTACCAGACGGTATAAACACAGTGCAATGCCCTGGAGAAATCAGTTGGAGTCTCCAGGGATCAGGGTTCCAGGCACTCAGGATCTGCAGGTCAGTGATGGACAGGCAATATTCTCTCTCTCTTTTCTTTCTTTTCTACTCTCTCCTGACAATATCTCTGATATGCCCTCTATCCCTTCGCTCCTCCTGGCCAGCTGTCTAGGTAACAAGGTGTTCCCCTCATAGAACATGGTGGGACATCAAAAACATTTAGGAGCACATAAAGAGATTTGAGGAGAAGGAATAGGTTAAGCCAAATCAAGATTTTTGAACTACTTAGAACAACTGACTTTAGAAAGTAATCTCAAAAGAAACCATCTGGGCCAGTGGTGTTCCAACTGTGTTTGGTGGAAGCTTAAGAGTTTTTTTTTGTTTTCGTTTTCGTTTTTTTTGTGTGTGTGTGTGTGCTCCATGGGAGCTCCTCAGTTTCTTCTTTGTAGGCAAGAGAAATACTAGCAGGGTTCCAAAGTCTCCATTGCTTCCTGTGTCAGCAAAGCAGTTGCCCTTTATCCTTTTTACAATCATTAGAATTCTGCATAAAAATTTATTGTGAAACTTAAAACAGTTTTGAAAGATACCTTACTCAATCTTTCCATCCAATAATGATAAGTTGAAGGCCCAGGGATAAAAGGTGGCAAAATAAATTGGTAGGAGAGCTAGGTCTAGGGCTCAGCCTTTCTATTCAAAGTCTGCTCTGTGTGTTCCTATGTCCTGGCCATAAGGACCAGGGTAGTTCAATTAGGGTGGTTGGAGAGAGCTTCAAGTGAGCTGTAAGCCATACTTCATGACTTCAAGATCTTATTAGCTTTTATAAGGGAAACAAATATCTTTATGTACAACAATAAATAATACAGTAAAATTTAATAGGAGTTCAGAGTAGAGTTACAATAGTAAGGGAAAGATTCATTAAACTCTGAGTCATGGAATTATAAATAGTTTGGCCTAGAAAGAACCTTCATAACCACATAATCGAATCACATGAATTTGGCCTAGAAAGAACCTTCATAACCACATAATCTAATCCCATGAATGTATAGTGCTGAAACTGAGGGTTGGAGGTTAAAAGACGTAACCCTGTATGTCTAAGCTGTAACTCTACACTGGTAATTAATTTGATAGAACTAGATACTGAACCCACCTATACTGATACTATCTCCAGTGATCTTAATATCAAAAGATCTGAATGGATGACAATGAGAAGGGATGACTTTTGAGGCAGGGAGAACAATGGGACACCTGTGAGAATGTCCACTGAGAAGATAAGAAAGGAATTATGTTGCCAGGAGGTGTGGTTTAGTGTCCAAGGAGAAGTGAGATGCTATCACACAAGAAAATCAGTGCCAGATGGTGGCAAAAGAGTCAGTCACTGTAGACTCTAGAGCCAGGCAGGGATGTGGTGAAAAAAATCTTTAGAACGTGGGTCTGGATTCCTCACATAGGTTGGAATGAATGAAAGGCAGAAAAACCAGGAATACAAGTACAGTAGTAATGGCAATTAAGAACACAAAGTTATATTTTAAAGAAATAACCTTTAGGGACTTGATAAGTTAGACACTGTGTCAGGAGAAGTAGAAGATATTGTCAATGAGTCTCAGGTTTTGAATATCACTAGTGAGAGGAATATTACGACAGTGAGAGAAATGAAACTGGGAGGAATGTGTGGGCTGGGAGAAGAAGATAATTAACTTAACCTTAAATACATTTGGTTGAATATCAGCAGGATGTCCAAAGTGGGCTGTCCTGTAGGCTGCAGGAGGTAAAGTGGGATGTGCAGTCTACATTTGGGAGCAATTAGCCCAAGATAATCATTGTAGCTGTAGAAGTCAATGAATTGCAGCTTAATATGATGTGAAATAGAAGTGCTTAGGACCTTGTTAGCCTTAGGGGCGGCCCCAGAAGGAGGTGAAATCTACAATGGGAGAAAGAGGTGTGAAGGGAGTCATTCAATGTCAAGGGTTCCAAGGAGGCAATGACCAAATATCAAAGGAATCAAAAGAATCTTTGGATCTGGCTCCACAGAAGTTAATATGGGTCTTGGACAGAACATCCCACATAGATACCATGCAGGAGAATGATGGAGGATAGGACAGGCTGCTGTGCAAAAGAACATGGGGAAAGCCCAAGTTTAGCTGATGGCGGTGTTTGAGCAAGGACAGGTGAATTGCAGAGGGCTGAGAGCCAGATGCCATGTCCAGGGAGAAATGAGAGGAAGAAAAGAGGGATATAGACTGAAGTTCAGTGAAAAGTCATTTGAGGACAATAGGGAGGTGAAGCTTTGGAGGTAAGGCACGTGGCATACTGGGAGGGGCTTGGCACACAGCAGAGGCTCAGCACCAAGACCCAGGCTCTCTGATGGACCAGACGCTAGCTTCCTACTCTTACTCACTTCATCACAATCTATCAGAACCCAGGCAGAGGGAGCCGAATAGGGGAGCCTTTGGGAGAGACACTGTACATTTTGGCTGTGCCAGAATGGGAGGTTTCTATGGCCCATGGGATCCAGCTGGACTGGACCAGCATTGAATTTCTTCCAGCTCTTTGAGCTGACACTGACCCAGAGTGGGAGTCATCAGCTTGCTGTCCACCTTCACCCAGGGCCTTCCACTTTGTTGCCCCACCTAGATCTGGGCACAGCTACCACACTGCCCACTGTCCTGCTGCCACAACCAAAGAAGCCCCAGTGGTTTGGCCAAGGGGAGCCCATCATCAAGTGGGCTTGCATTGAGGCCATGAGGCTGTTGAGTTATCTGTACTGGGGGATTCTCTAGTCCTTTAGGACTCAAAGTGCTGGCCAGGAGGAACAAGCAGCATTGACATCACCTGGCTGCATATTTGAAATGTACAGTCTCAGGCCCCACCCCAGGCCTGGAAAACCAGAATCTGTATTTTAACAAGACCTGCAGGTGGTTTATATATTTATTAATGAATGTGAAGAATCGAAGGACATGAACAGACACTTCTCAAAAGAAGACATTTATGCAGCCAAAAAACACATAAAAAAATGCTCATCATCACTGGCCATCAGAGAAATGCAAATCAAAACCACAATGAAATACCATCTCACACCAGTTAGAATGGCCATCATTAAAAAGTCAGGAAACAACAGGTGCTGGAGAGGATGTTGAGAAATAGGAACACTTTTACACTGTTGGTAGGACTGTAAACTAGTTCAACCACTGTGGAAGTCAGTGTGGCGATTCCTCAGGGATCTAGAACTAGAAATACCATTTGACCCAGCCATCCCATTACTGGGTATATACCCAAAGGACTATAAATCATGCTGCTATAAAGACACATGCACATGTATGTTTATTGCGGCACTATTCACAATAGCAAAGACTTGGAACCAACCCAAATGTCCAACAACGATAGACTGGATTAAGAAAATGTGGCACATATACACCATGGAATACCATGCAGCCATAAAAAATGGAACTATCGCAAGGACAAAAAACCAAACACCGCATGTTCTCACTCATAGGTGGGAATTGAACAATGAGAACTCATGGACACAGGAAGGGGAACATCACACTCCGTGGACTGTTGTGGGGTTGGGGGAGGGGGGAGGGACTGCATTAGGAGATACACCTAATGCTAAATGACGAGTTAATGGGTGCAGGAAATCAACATGGCACATGGATACATATGTAACAAACCTGCACATTGTGCACATGTACCCTAAAACCTAAAGTATAATAAAAAATAAAATAAAATAAAATAAAATAAAATAAAATAAAATAAAAAACTGAAAAAAAAAATGATGAGTTCATGTCCTTTGTAGGGACATGGATGAAACTGGAAATCATCATTCTCAGTAAACTATCGCAAGGACAAAAAACCAAACACCGCATGTTCTCACTCATAGGTGGGAATTGAACAATGAGAACTCATGGACACAGGAAGGGGAACATCACACTCCGGGGACTGTTGTGGGGTAGGGGGAGGGGGGAGGGAAAGCATTAGGAGATACACCTAATGCTAAATGATGAGTTAATGGGTGCAGCACACCAACATGGCACATGGATACATATGTAACAAACCTGCACATTGTGCACATGTAAAAAAAAAATACACCATTCTCAAACCTGGTTATTGCTGGAACACCAATCCTACTGAATTAGAACTTCCCCAGGAAAATAATACTTAAAAAATGTTGAAACTTACTTGATACTACAAAGGAAATTCATGTTCATTATAGGAAAAATGTTGATATGTTTAAAAAATTACTCATAAAGCCATAGGTAAGTGGTGCAACAACATGAGTAAGGTTTCTGTGTATGTGTCTCTGTGTGGATTTAAATAGAATTATAATGTACACTTGATTTATAATCTGCATTTTTCACCTAACATATTTTGAAAAATTTTATGTCATAAAACAGGCTTCTACAATATCATCTTTAGCAAACACGTACATCCTTATTTATTGAATTTTGCCATAATTTCTCAGCCAATTACCTATTACTGAAAATTTAGATTTTTTCAACTTCTTGCTATTGTAAAAAATTATGCAGTGAACATTTTTGTAAGTAAACATTTGGGCAATCCATTATTTTTTCCTAAGAGTAAGGGAAACACATGTAATCACAAAGTATACAGAATGCTTTAAGACTTTCATTCACAGCACCAACATCCCTCCAGAATTTGCACTTGTCAGTCCCTATTATCCTTCACTCTAAGTCTCAAAGTCATACCCCAAGGCCCGGGGACAGAAAATGACTTGTCCAAAGTGACAGTGACCGACCCAGTACTAAAAGCCACCTTGGCTACAGCCCTGTTTCTGGAACTCGAGTGCTGAGGTGGTTGGAAGCCGTATCCTCAGCACCCACCTGTTCCTCACCTGCCTCCCCAAGGTCCCTCAGCATCACTCTGTTCCTCCCTGAGCCCTGTTACTTTCTTCCACCCGCCTTCTTCCTTTCTCTTCTCTCATTTTCTGCTTTCTTATATTTTTTCTTCTCTATTCCCTTCTTATTTGGTGACAATCAGATCTACTCGGTAAACCTCAGCCCTAGTCATACTTGCGTTACTTTCCTGAGCTAATTTCCAAGCCCTGATTAGCTCTGGGTTTATTTCCATGCTAAATTCTGGACTGGCCTTTCCAATGGGTGGTCATTTTAGGGAAGAGCTCTAGGACAAGATAACCCATCGGGAAGGAGCAGAGTCATGTGAAGCTGTGTGGCCTGGCATTTATACAGGGCCACTATCTTGACTGTGCCATTTTCCATCTGGAACAGAATGGGGGAGTTTGGATGGGCTGTTTTCAGCAGTCTTGGCCAAGCACTTCTAGTCACTAGGAATGATGTTTTCCAACTCTCTGGGGGGACCCCACCAGCCTCACTGCTGCTGGAGACCCCTTCTAGTTGTGCTCTCTTCTTTCACTCTGGGCTCTAGTTATCTAACCCTTGGCTAGTTATGGGGGTGGGGGTGTGGTGCCCTGTTGGCCAACAGGCCAGTGGGACTGGGTTTGAGCTGGGTTTATCCTCCAGCTGTGAGGGAGGCTACAGCACACTCCACCCCACTCTCAGGGCTGGGAAGTGTTGTGGCTCAGCTATTTGGGGGAATCTGTTTTCCAGTTTCTCAGAACCAGCGCAAGCACACACCTCCCAGGCTCACACCCCTGCTGGCTGGACTTGCTCCCGGATAACCTCAGTCAGGGAGAGGCAGAGCTGCCTGGAGCCTGCTGGGCCGGTGGAAGCCTTGGTGGATTCTGGCAGGCCAATTATAGATGAATGGCCTGGGGTACCCATGCAGCCCGTGGCTGAGTGGTTCTGAGCCCCAGCATGTCTGCCTCTGGCTTCACCCAGCCTCCTTTTCTAACTGCCCTTCTCTCCTCCCCATCAGTGAGGACCAGACACCACTGATTGCAGGAATGTGCTCCCTCCCCACGGCAAGATACTACATGTAAGTTGTCCTGGCATGTCCCTGCTTTCCCAGGCAGGGGGTCTGGGGATCACGTGGGAAGAGGAAAGGAATGCTGAGTCAGGGGATGAGGCTCCTTCTCACCTTAGATATTGCAAGTGCCCCATAATTAAGCTTCATCATCACCACAGTAGCAACAGCTCTTTCCTGAACATCTGCAAGATGCCAGCCAATCTACTGCCTCATCTCTGTCCCAAAAAGTCTATAAGTGGAGTGTTATTAACCCCATTTTACAGATCTGGAAGCTGAGGCTCAAAGAGGGTAAATAAATTCCCCCATGTCACACAGCTACCAAAAGGCAGAGCCGGGAATCAGACTTCATGTCCTCTATGCTGCTCCATCCGCCTCTCTGAAATCTCAGAAACAGTTTTGAATCTCAATGACAGCACCTTGATGGTGGTCCCTGTGGCCTTTACTCCCAGTGTGGCCTTCTAACACTTACTTACATTTAATCTCATTTGAGATTTGCATCCGTCCTTATCTTTTACTACTTTGTTGTCTGTGATTTTATCATAAGCTCCTTTCAGGAAGGAGGTGAGGCATAAGAAAAATAAAAGAGGACTCTGGGATGCATTTCCTCTGCTCCTCCCATGGACCCTGTAATGTCCAGGGCTGTGTCCTGGACAAGGTGGGTGGAGAGCAGTCCTGGTCTCAAGGAGGTGACAGCCTGGCTGTGAAGCAAGACACATACATAGGAAGCACATAAATGACAAAGCAGATGTCAGCACTTCAGGGCATCTAATCTGGGTTCTGGTCTCCAAATAGAATGCTGCTGGCATGTGAGTTGTCACATCTGGGTTGTCAAGGTGGGGGGGAATGCCAGTTAGCAAGCCCGAGATCTTTCCAGAAGTTTATTTTTATTGTACAAGTGAACCTGCTTTAAACACGTACAGTCATTAGCTAAGGGTATTATCATTAGCTGTTATTGAGATAGAAAAATCCCCTGGAGGTGGTGGAATTGGTCCAGAGGTTCTGCCCTAAAAGGTTAATGAGAGCTCTCCAGCCCTGACAGCAGCTGACAGGCATCTTTGAAACCAACCAGGTGACTGAGCTAATAACCTGCATGACTTTAAAGTTTTTAAAATATCTGAAAAGCAAATCACACTTCAGTATATGCTCAATTAATCTCTGTACTAAAGAGAATAAACATTTATAAACAATTAGGGCAGGCCCAAAAAACTCAAGATAAGGTTCACTGTATCCCAAAGTCATCTGAGCCTCACTAAGAAATTTCTCAGGAAGCCAGGACCATTTTCTTTACCCCTCTGTCGGAGAGCATTGGCTCTCCATTCTCCTCTGAAGGCCTCCCCAAGCCATGAGAAGGCAGGAAGCACAGCCTCTGAAAAGCACGAACACAGGAGACCTTCCTTGCTTTAAGGCTGGCCTGGTCTTTACCTGCTCTTGGGAGTGATCATTCCCCTCTTACCACCTGTGAAGGAGAGAAAATCGCCCAAATGCTCAAGGTGGTGATTCAGAGCATGGAGGTGGAAGGGCTTGGGGGCCAGTGGTGCATAAAGGGAATGGGCCATCAGCACTGTCATACTGTTTCAGAATTAAATATGCAGACCAGAAGGCTCTATACACGAGAGATGGCCAGCTGCTGGTGGGAGATCCTGTTGCAGACAACTGCTGTGCAGGTGAGCTTCTGGGGCCTCCACCCCATGCTCCATCTGCCATAGGCCCTCCCTTCTCTTCTTCCCTTTCCTCCCCAGCAGAGGGTCAGCAGCTGCCACCAGTGACAGTGAGAAGGGCCAGAGAGCAGCTGTGGCCTCTCCTAGTGAGGGGGCATGACTCCTGCAGAAGTCCTGGCTCACCCTCCAGTCTGCATGCAGGGCCAGGCCAGGTGTGCCCATGTCCAGTTCCTTCCTGCCTGAGCCTTTACCTGCCAAGAGTCTGCAACATGGGGTTCCCTTGTCCTTTGAATCTTCTCTCTCTTCCCTCCTAGAGAAGATCTGCATACTTCCTAACAGAGGCTTGGACCGCACCAAGGTCCCCATTTTCCTGGGGATCCAGGGAGGGAGCCGCTGCCTGGCATGTGTGGAGACAGGAGAGGGGCCTTCCCTACAGCTGGAGGTGAGAGGCCTTTCCCATTCTAGGGGACACTGCAGACCTGGCCTGACCCCTGGGATGCTCTGGCATCTTTGTGCCTATCTGTGGATTCCCAGCCAGGGCCACATGTCCTACTCCCTCAGGTTTCCACCATCTCCCTCTGCACCTAGCACCAAGACCCTTGCCCTCTAGAATCTGCAGAAGGCAGTCCCTTAGGTAAAAACCAGCCCTGTCAGATCCTTTTTTTGGCCAAGCCCCAGAGGCCTCCAGGGCTAACACCTCCATCAGCACTCTCATTCTGCAGCCATCCACCTTGCCCCCACAGGATGTGAACATTGAGGAGCTGTACAAAGGTGGTGAAGAGGCCACACGCTTCACGTTCTTCCAGAGCAGCTCAGGCTCTGCCTTCAGGCTTGAGGCTGCTGCCTGGCCTGGCTGGTTCCTGTGTGGCCCGGCAGAGCCCCAGCAGCCAGTACAGCTCACCAAGGAGAGTGAGCCCTCGGCCCGTACTGAGTTTTACTTTGAACAGAGCTGGTAGAGAGACAGGTAGCTGTGTTTCAGCCTTGTGCCCCAAAACCAAGCTCATCCTGCTCAGGGTCTATGGTAGGCAGAATAATGTCCCCCGAAATATGTCCACATGCTAATCCCAAGAACTGTGCATATGTTACCATACATGGCCAAAGAGGTTTTGCAAATGTGATTATGTTAAGGATCTTGAGATGAGGAGACAATCCTGGGTTATCCTGGTAGGCTCAGTATAATCACAAGGGTCCTTGTGAGAAGGAGGCAGGAAGGGAGAGTCAGAGAGAGACTGGAAGACACCATGCTTCTAATTTTGAAGATGGAGTCAGGGGCTTTGAGCCAACAAATGCAGGGGTTTTTAGAAGGTGGAAAAGCTAAGGGAACGGATTCTCCTCTGGAGCCTCCAGAAGGAACACAGCTCTGTTGACACGTGGATTTCAGCTCAGTGACACCCATTTCAGACTTCTGACCTCCACAACTGTAAAATAAAAAACTTGTGTTATTGTAAACCTCTAAGTTTGTGGTAACTTGTTATAGCAGCCATAGAAAACTACTACAGAGCTCATTCGACCCTGTGTCCAGTGTTTGATGCAAGAGACTTGGTTAGTTCTTAGAAGGCTACCTGCAGCTTCCCCTCCAGTCCATCTGCTATGGAGTCTCTAGAAACAACCAAGAAGTCCCAGGCAGAACTCAGTGTCCTCTGCGCAGGGACAAAGCCCTGGGCTGCTTGCAACTTAAATTCTAGCTCAAGTCTTGTGATTTTCTACCAGACGCTTCACAGTGAATCCACAATTCCATGGTTGACTGTTGGTACAGTCCACTATCTGCCAGTTGCTTTGAGTGTGCAAAGCAAGGAGTAGCAAGGGCCAGGCAATGTGTGTGTCCTGGATGTGTTGAGTTTAAGGTTACAGTGGAGTCTCTAAGTTGAGGTGACTTGATATAGCTGGGAGTACAGGGCTGGAATTCAGCTGAGAGTTTGCAATTGGAGTTCATACTCATCCTCAGAGCTCAAACGCTTCTCTGCTTCAGGGAAAATATTTGACTGGGCTCAAGCTAGAGCAGAGAGCCCGTGGTATCAGGACTCAGAGAAGACATAGGCTGCTGGCGCTCTCCCTCTGGTGTATAACTACTCAACATTCACCTAGCATGTTCTGAGTTCCAACCATGGGGCAGCAATTTTAAGAACGTTCTGTCGTCATCCTCAGAATGACACTTTAAGGCAAGCATTTTCACCTGCATTTGACAGATGAGGAAACTGGACTAAGAGAAGTGAAATAACTTGCTGACGGTCATATGGGCTATCCGTGTTGGAGCTCAAGATAAAACTTAGTGCAGCTGACCTCAATACCATTTTGCAAATTTTTATTCCACTTAAGGAGTTGAGGATAGAATGGTGAATAAAACCAAACTTCCTTGTAGCTGATAATTGAAAGGAAGAAACACTAAACAAGCAAATAAACAAACAAGAAAACAGAAAGGACACTTTTCATGATTAGAAGGTGAGGGCAGCAGGTATTCAATGGAAATATTAGATGGGGGGTCAGGGGAGGGGTTTTTTTTGTTGTTGTTGTTGTTGTTTTACTTTTTTGAAGAGGTAACATTTGCACTGAGGTTATGGACAGGAAGGAACTGTGACTAGAAATAATCAAGGCAAAAGAGTAGCAAATGCTTTGGCCCTGAGACAGAAAGGAGCTGGTATGTTCAAGTAACATTAGAAGGCTGGGGTGGGGGCTGGAGCCTGGAGAGCAAGGGAGGAGTATGCAGTGAGCAAAACCAGCAGGGTTGGGTCATGTGTGGCCTTGAAGGCAAAGTACATGCTTCCAAGTATTAAGTGTGAAGGGAGCTACACCATAGGCTCTGATAATGTTTAGATTCTTTCTCTGAGCTGCCTCTCCACAGCCTGTATGTGCCCCGGGGACTTGATCACCTGGCTAGTCCATTGTAACTATGTGTTTACATGGTGGGACTCAGTGCTTTTTCAGCACATGTTCCGTTCAATTTTATGTCAGCCATGGCCAGAACAGCTGCTGGTAAATGCAGAAGAGGCTGAGTAAATGCAAAATCTTAAACAAGTTAATGGATAATCACACTTGATTCCTATTCCTCCCTTCTTCTTCTCTCCTTCTCTTTCTCTCTCTCTTCTTCTCTTCTTCTCTCTTCTCTCTTCTCTTCTTCTCTTCTTCTTCTTCTTCTTCTTCTTCTTCTTCTTCTTCTTCTTCTTCTTCTTCCTCCTCCTCCTCCTCCTCCTCCTCCTCCACCTCCCCCTCCTCTCTTCCTCTTCCTCCTCCTCAGGACAGGGTCTTGCTTTATCATCCAGGCTGGAGTACAGTGGTGCAATCATGGCTCACTGCAGCCTTGACCTCCTGGACTCAAGCCATTCTCTGCCTCAGCCTCTTGAGTAGCTGGGACCACAGGCATGCATCACCATGCCCAGCTAAGTTTTTAAAATTTTTTGTAGAGTCAGGCTCTCATCATGTTGCCCAGGCTGGTCTTGAACTCCTGGGCTCAGGTGATCTTCCCACCTCAACCACCCAAAGTGTTGGGATTACAGGTGTGAGCCACTACATCTGGCCAATCACTTGGTTCTTATTGGACATTCATGATACTGTGTGAGAAGAGCTATGGTACCAGGTAGAGACACCATTGTAGCCTAGAGGTGGAGCTGGCAGGGAGGGCTGGGCAGGGCTTCACAGAAGAAAGAGCATGTAATCTGGGCCTCAGAGAAAAAGCAGGTGTTTTCCAGGCAGAGAACATGGGGATGGGCATCCCAGGCAGAAAAAGCCGCTCAGGAAGGTGTGATGACGGAGAAGGGCTCCCAGCACATCTGAGGTGAGTCATCAATGTGGCTGAGACCCAGGGCTTGGACTGAGGAGTTGCTGCAAATTCAGATGAGAAGATGGGTGGCTCCTGATTGCTAATGCCTTGCGAAGGAGTTTTTATCCGGGAGGCCCCAAGGAATCATCCAGGTATTTCAGGCAAGACCCAGATTTTAATCCTGGGCCCCTCAGATCAACACTGGGCCAACACAGATGCTACTGGGTCCTCAGCTCTTCTCAGCCACCCCCTCCCTCCCCTTCTCCCTCCCTGACTTCTGTTTAGCACCGCCGTGGGGTCAGCTTCCATGCTGTGATTTCACAGTCAGCCTGACCCCTGCTTCATCTTCCCTGACCAGTTCATCTCCTTCATGCATGTGTTGAAAGACAAACTTTGGCATATTAAAATTTTAAGGAGTTTATTTGAGCAGAGAATGATTCATGAATCACAAGGTGCCAAATTGCAAGCGATTCAGGGCTCCACCCAGAGGGCACCGGAAAAACTTTTATAAGTTGTTCAGGAAGAAAAAAATTCATTGGTTAAGTGGAAAATCTTTAGTTGCAGGTTAGTCAGCTGTTCCTGATTGGCTAAGCTTAAGTTTCATTTTCTTAGTCAATGACCATTCACTCTGGGTTGGGTTTTAGTTTACTTAGGCAGGAGCCCAACAAGCTGGAGTCATCTCAGCCTAATACCTTCCCAATTAATTATTTTAACACATGGTAACTCATTTCTGCTGGCCCTTCCCTTGTGAACTGTGCCCACGGGCCACCCAGGCAAATGCAGGCCTCCTCCTACTTACTAGTGATGCTGTTCCAAGTTGAATCATGTTCTCTATATAACTAAAAAAATTTTTCAGCATGTAAAATATGCCAATTCTGTATCAGCGCACAGAAGAGGAAGAGGACATGAAGACTTAGAAGACACGTCTCTATGACTGAAGGACACATAGTGCAGATGGGAAAACCAGACCTTGTGAATAAAAGCTCATATTTATTGACTGCAAGACACTCCAAATAGCACTTATAATCAAATTCTGCAGGACTGTGGTAGAAATAGTGACGGGACTTTCTGGCACTAGGGATTTAAAAGTAAGGAACGGAGGCAACTTCTGACAGGTGCAGTTCAGAGATGCCAAGAGTATTCTTCTCCCACTCCCCAAGGCTCATCCCTTAAATTCCTTCTCCTCCCTAGAAACCACACCAAAGTCTTCACTCCAAAACCTAACCAGGCTAGAGGGTTATTATTATGTGAATTCTAGGGAGAGGTACACTTTAGGTCTTATCCACTATTTACATCTCAGAATGAACTGGTAGGTCCAGAGAGAGAGTAAACAGGCAATTAAACACAGTGTGGCCAGCTTTCGGTCAGGTAGCACCAGGAGCAGGGTGGGTGGGGAGGGTGAATGTGTGTGTCTGTATGTGCATGATGTGTCCATGTATGTGTATATGTGTGCTGTGTGTGCATACGTGCTTACAAGAGACTCCAGATGTAGGCAGCAGTTGATTCACAGAGGACCTAGTCTTTGTTCCAAGAAGCTATGGAACAACTTCACACAAGAGGGCGATGAATCCAGGGTCTCCTATAACCTGTATGTCTTAAGTCATTCCACCAGGATTCAAAATCTAGTCACTCTTCCCTTTGACCCAAATTTTCATCTCGCAATCCTAGGCCCACATCTAGCATCACAATATCCCCTACAAATACCTGCTCAAAACGTTGTACAGAAAACTCCGCAGGACACACAATGCCTGTCAGTTCTAGGGAAATCTAAACTCAGATTTAGGGAGGAAATAGTAAAAGTGAAGAAAAATGAAGACAACTTTAATGGATACTAACTTTTCCTTGATATAATTCTCTAAAATATACAACTACTTCATAAATGAACTTGACAGAAACAAGTGTAATGAACATAAACAGTAAAGTTAACATCTTGGACTGAAGCACTGGCATTCGGGTTACCTGACTTTATTTCTGGTTGGATTTTACATTTGCATAACTAAAAGTGTTCACCAGAATCCTACCAAAACAGAGTCTATCCCCAGAGCAGATTCCAATCTCCGCCCTCAAAGGCACAGACTCCACGCTATCTAAAGACGTGATCCCCCTGCCCATTTCTGAGGCTGGGAGCCTGCAGTGTGGCCTTTGGGCTAAAGATGGCGACAGAGATCAATGTTGGCACTGCCTCTCTGGGGCTAGGTTCTGAATGAGCTCTAACATTTAATTCTTCAAATACTTAGCAGCTACTGTGTGTCAGCCCTTGTGCCTCAAATCTGTGCCTCAAATCTGTGCCTCACTTACAGTAGATGTATCCTTCCACGCAATGCGTGAAAGTAGAACTGGATCCTGTGAAGACTTCAGGAAGTCCGCGTGCCCATTCTGTTGGGTAACAATTTTTGTTAGCTCCCCCTTGTCACGAGGGACACAGCCCCTGCTCTCTAGGAGTTTAGAGCTTAGCAGGGAAGGTAGATATTAGACACATACTCACTTCGACATTTTTCCCACCTATGTGAAGGAGCACCACACGAATGCTTGATCCCTTCTCCCCGTGACAGAGACGTTGCTGTGAATCTGTCTCCTGTACACTCATCCCCTCCAACTCCCTTGGATGTCCTTGCTCAGGCTCTGGTCACAGAATTGGGTGACAAAGGATGCTGGGAGCCTTGAGTTCTAGCAGAGGCTCTTCCACACTGGAATATTTCTCATAGACATCTTCTGAAGGTCCATAGTCATAGGACCCATGATACAAAAAATAGCACTGGTTATGTAAGTTTGTCTGCATAAAGGACAGCAGACGTAGGTATTAGCTAGTTATCTATTTTGTAGACTGGTTCCAGTGCACACATTCCAATGAGTGCTCATAGGTTTATGTGAGAAAATGTGTTATTTTTGGTACCCTCTTCCACATGTCTCTCCCTGTTCACACCATCTGCTTCAGACACTGATCTCCTCACGATTCTCCAAAGACACACTCCAGGCACGATGCTACTCCAGAGCTTTGGCAGTAGCCTTGTGTTTGAACACTTGTTCCCCAATTACCTGCCTGGCTTGTTTCCTCAGTGAGGCCTACCCTCGTTACCCCAATTAAAACTGCAATGTGCACCCCCTCAAATCTCAGCACCCTTAGATTACCTATGGTACTATCACATTCTAATACACTCTATAATTTATTTTTTATTTACTGTATTTTTTTCCTTTATCCTCCACTAGAATGCAAGATCCACAGAGCAGAAGATTTTCTTTTTGCTTAGTTTATGTATTACCAGCATGCACAAGCATTTATGACATGTCAGGCACTCAGCAACATTTGCTGAATGAAGAAAAGAACCCAAATAAGATTCCCAAAAGGGTCCTACTTAGAGGCTACTCTTGGGAATATCTGATAAAACGTTTGTTGATATTCCTCTCAGCTTGCATAAAAATCATTCAAAGCCATTGATTAAGCTCTCACTGTTGCTCAACATTGAATTCCAGAGGAAGGTGAAGCCCAGCTGGAGTCCCAGTCTGTGGCAAGTAAACTTGGAGAAGCAAGGACAGGCTTAAGGCTTAGCTTCTATGCCAGAGGTTATGTGTAAGGTTTGACTTCCTAGCCTTCTCAGGTTTGCACACTCCTCCTCATTCCTTCATGCCCTCCCAAGCCCTGAATTCAATCCAAGATTATCTCCATGGCCTGCCCCTTTACATCAACTCAGAGGATGCTGTCAACGTTATACATTTGCATGCTTACTATGTTAAAAAGGTACTGTCAGGAAACCAGAGGCTCTCAAATTATCTTAACCACTTATATCAGGATCAGCTGAAATGCTAGTGAAAAATGAAGATTTCTGGGCCTCTACCCCTTACTGGCTAATACAAAATTGCAAAACTGTGGGGCTGAGCCTAGAAAGCTGAATTTCTAGGCAGCCTGTGGGTTATTCTTATGAAGAGTCTGAGGATCTCCAGCCTCTACGGAACACCACTTCTTCCATGACCATTTCTGCCACTGATGCTGAATAGACAGAATCCCTCCTTACTACTACCACCTGTAACATGTGCTTGTCACATGATTTAAAAATAAAGCCCCCTGTTGTAAGTTGCAAGTCAGACCCACAAAAGTTCGATCCCAATCAGGGAACGTGATGCTCGGTACGTTTATGTTCTTATGACGAAAAAGGGAATAACTAAAACAGGAAGTTGAAAATCAAACTTTGACTTTCCTATATGGAACCATGCTCCAAATTCTGACCCTCTCTGTCACTCTCTGCTCATTTGCGTTAGTCATAGGAGGTCATGGAAAATCATCCTCATTATGAGAGGCTGCTCATCAGTCATTACCCCCACAGCCTGGCAGGGAGGCAAAGTAGGTGACTGAGCATGCAAATTCAGGGAAGTTTGGCTCAGAGAGTTCACGTCCCCTCCTAACACAAGAGACAGAGACACCAAGGGTTTGGAGTCCAGTAGGGGTGGGAGGTGCTTTGCCCAGGGCTGTCTAGTGTGGAGTTAGGAATATGTTTTTTGGGGGTGAGTGTTCAGGTAGATGATGCCTCTTTCCCTGTTCTGGAGGTTGGGTCCTCTTCCATAAGGTGTTGTCCTTTGGTACAGCTTTGTCATACCGTATAGATGGTACCTTCTGGGCCTGGCCAATCACTTGACCAAAGGGATGGGAGCTCTTGCTCTGAAGAGATCCTGACAAGAGAATATAGGTGTGTCAGAGCCCATTCCTACTCCCCACACACCCTGCTGGCAGTAGGTAGACATTTATCCCCTTATCAGTGTTCTTATATGGCAACAGACTGTGAGCTCCTAAGGGATAGGGACCTTGGCATTTTTATTTCTAGATAGAGTCTTGCCTCACAAAAGGACAGAGATACAGTCTGAGAAATGTGTCATTAGGCGATTTTGTTGTGTGAATATCACAGAGTGTACTTACACAAACCTAGATGGTACAGCCTACTACACACCTAGACTATATGGTATAACCTCTTGCTCCTAGGCTATAAACCCATACAACAAGTGACTGTACTGAATACTGCAGGCAATTGTAACATGATGGTAAGTATGTGTGTATTTAAACATAAACAAGCATAGAAAATTATAGTAAAAATATGATATTATAGTCTATGGGACCACCGTTGTGTAGACAGTTCATCGTTGAGTGAAATTTCATTATGTAGGACATGATTGTTCTCATAAATGAACATGAAACGATTGGGCCACCTCATATAGAAATGCAGGGTTTCCACTGTGTAACTCTAGAGGGCACCACTCACATGTTGATATCATAGAATTGAATATTTACTATAACGATATTGTGACAGTTGGCTATAAAGTGCCTTGTACTAAAAAAAAAAAAAAAAAAAAAGGCCAGCATTTCTAATAACTTTCTAACTGATGGGAATAAAATCAGAATAGGCAACCTGTTGCTAATTCACTCCAAGGAGACACAAGTTGTTAAAGCAAAGAGCACAGCCAGATCAAGAAATCCATTCAGGCGAGCTACAAGCCTGGTCTTTATCAGGAGGGCAATATGGAGTCACCATGGATGATTTCAAGCAGGGGAGTGACATGATCAGATTGACCTCCTAAAATAGTTGTTTCTGGCTGCCAACTGGAGCATGGATTATTGGCACAGCCACTCAAGTGGTTTCCTGCAAGAATTGTTAGACACTCATCATGTCTCAATTCTTGCAGGAGATTTGAGAGAAGTTAATAGAAGGCATCTATTTAAGGCATCTTCAGGAGGTAGAGTTGATAGATTTTGGTGGTTTATTGTAGGCAGAGTGAGAGAGTCATTGTGAAGGTTTCTTGTTTTGGTGTCTTTTGGTAGATGTCTCTACTAATGAGTGGTGATTCTATGGATGGATGGTGATTCTATTCACTGACATAAGCAATGCTGGAAAAGAAAGTGGTAGTTTGGGGGCAAAGAGTGTGGAAATGATAAGCTCTGCTTTTGCCTGTGTTGAATTTTGAGGTGTATGTGAGCATCCAGGTAGAGGATTTCAGTGGGCAATTACATATGCAGACATGGAGTACAGAAGAGAAATTTGGAATGGAGATATAAATTTCAGAGTTTTCAGCACAAAGAAAATGAACTTATGAGGTGAATGAAATGAAGAGAGAGGTTAGTTTAAGAGAGGAGATGGCCCAGGAGAGAGAGATTTTTGAGAGGCAGGCAGAAGATGAAAATCCTTCATTGGAGGTTTAGAAGGAGAGGCCTGGAGATGCAGATGGAAAATCAGGAGAAGTGGAATCATGGAAGTCTATATAAGAGGGCTTTAGGGCGAGAGCCAGCAGTGTCAAATGCTAACAGTAGATCAACTCCGGAAAAGTTTGAAAAGTGTCCATTGGATCTAGGAGCTACAAACTCCAGAGTGCTTTCAGGAGAGTGATTGTGCAAAAGTGAAGATGAAGGGTCTTCAGGAGTGAGTGGAAAGTGAGAGCACAGTGACAGTGAGTAGGGAGAATTCTTTTAGTAACTTTGGCTGTAAAGGGGAGGAGAAAGAGAAGGGTGTAGCTAGAGGGAGTCATGGGGCTAAGGAAAGAAACTGTCAAGATGTGGCAGGTTTAAACAAGTGTGAAAGAAGCTGATAGGAAGGAGCCAGTGGAGAAGGACAGGTTGGAAAAAACAGGGTGAGGTTACAGTATGAGTACATGCATGAGCTCTCGAGTAAACCTGCCTGGATTCAAATTTCCACTCTGTTATTTCTCATCAGAGAAAATTGAATGAAATTGATGTACTCAAATTACTTAAAAAATTGTAAGTGTAGGAGAGTCATGCTTTTCTTATTTTCTAATGAATCTGGGAGCAAAGAAAAATGTCAGTGTCTGGCTGGGTGCAGTGGCTCATGCCTGTAATCCCAGCACTTTGGGAGGCTGAGGCGGGCCGGTCACCTGAGGTCAGGAGTTCGAGACCAGCCTGGCCATGTTGGTGAAACCCCGTCTCTACTAAAAATGAAAAGTTAGCTGGGTGTGGTGGCATGCACCTGTAGTCCCAGCTACTAGGGAGGCAGATGCAGGAGAATCACTTGAACCCAGGAGGCAGAGGTTGTAGTGAACTGAGATCATGCCACTGTACCCAAGCCTGGGTGACAGAGCAAGACACCCTCTCAGAAAAAAAAAAAAAAAAAAAAAAAAAAAGCCTGGGCATGGTGGCTCAAGCCTGTAATCTCAGCACTTTGGGAGGCCGAGGTGGGTGGATCATCTGAGTTGGGGAGTTCAAGACCAGCCTGACCAACATGGAGAAACCCCATCTCTACTAAAAATACAAAATTAGCTGGGCGTGGTGGCACATGCCTGTAATCCCAGCTACTCAGGAGGCTGAGGCAGGAGAATCGCTTGAGCTGGGGAGGTGGAGGTTGCAGTGAGCTGAGATCACGCCATTGCACTCCAACCTGGATAAGAAGAGCAAAACTCTGTCTCAAAAAAAAAAAAAAGTGTCAGTTACCTTCTTTAGAATTAGCAATAAATCTTTTCAGTATTTATACCATTAAAAATGTATATCATTAAAAATATGGAAGTACTTTTTCAGTATTATTTCCATTTATCTATTTATCTGTTTCATGTATCTATTGCTGAGGAATAAACCACCCTTAAACTTAATGGCTTAAAAATAGAAATCATTTAATCTGTGCTTGCTTTGGCAGCACACATACTAAAATTGGAACAATACAGAGAAGTTTAGCATGGCCCCTGTACAAGGATGGCATGCAAATTCATAAAGCACTCCATAAGGAATAATTTTTTTTTTAAAAAAAGAAAATATCTGTTCTCCTTTGTGAATCTGTAATTGGGCAGGACTCAGTAGGGACATAGGGACATCTTGTCTTCACTCAGCGTCAGCCAAGAGGAGTCTATGGGTGGGAACTGGACTGGTCAGATGACTCTCTTACTGACAGGTCTGGAGATTGATGCTGGATCTCTGCTGGGACCTCAGCGGGACTGTTGGCCAAACCACCTTTGCTTGGCCTCTTCATGACACCTGGGCTTCCCCACAATATGGCGACTGGGTTTCAAGAGTAAGGGCTAGGAGAGAGACAGTCAGGCAGAAACTATATAACTTTTGATGACTTCGCTTCAGAAGTCATTCAGCATAACTTTTGCCTCATTCTATTCACTAATGTCAGTCTGCATTCAAAGGGAAGAAAATCATACTCCACCTCTTAATGAGAAAAGTCTCAAAGAATTCATGGGCATGTTTTAAAATCAGAACAGCAACAAGTTGCCAATTAAGACAACAAATTACAGGTTTCATTTTCAGGGTTGTTTCTACAGTATGTTGAAAGATTTTCTGAAATCTTCAGTGTCTTACACTGGTTAGCAAACATAAGGAATGCACATTCGTAATAGATCCCTCTTTTGTTCAAATCTTTGCAATGACATATTTATTTTAACTAGGAACAGGAAAGATGGAGATGGCAGCCAGGTGCAGTGGCTCATGCCTATAATCCCAGCACTTTGGGAGGCTGAGGCGGGCGGATCACGAGGTCAGGAGCTCGAGACTAGCCTGGCCAACATGGCAAAACACTGTCTCTACTAAATATACAAAAATTAACCGAGCTTGGTGTCATGTTCCTGTAATCCCAGCTACTCGGGAGGCTGAGGCATGAGAATCACTTGAACCTGGGAGGCGAAGTTTGAGCCAAGATCGTGCCACTGCACTCCAGCTGGGCAATAGGATGAGACTCCATCTCAAAAAAAAAGAAAGAAAAACAGAAAAGTTGGTGACAGCAGTGGATATTTATACAGGTCTTTATAATGCACAGAAAAAAAGTGCTAGTCTTGCGGCTGTTCTCAGTTTAATGCCTCTCAGATGAATTCTTTGAAAAAGTTTGTGTTGCAAAACCACTGAAGCTGTGAGGGAGTGGGGACACCTGTATCAGAGACCTTTTTGTTTCTTTGTTAATTCTGAAGACTAGAAGCACTATAAGCGGTATTATTTGTATGATAAGCAACAGCTCAGGCCTTTGGGCACTTAAGATTTTCTCAGCTGAAATGAAATAAGAACTAAAAGCAGTTTCATTTAATAATAGTGGGATAAAGAACATAGAGCATTTTTCTTCCCCTTTGTGTAAACATGGTTAAGTAAAGTGGGTATAACAGTAATAAGAACTACTGCTTCACAGGCTTCTGGGGGGGAAGATTGGGTTCACTCATGCACTCCAAGCCCTTAGCACAGAGCCAGGCACACCGAGGTACTGACTAAGTGACTGAGGATGACTGATGATGTGAGAGCCTTGAGGAGGCTGAATGAGACGCAAAGCAAATGCAGAGAGATTGGCCTTGGGTAAGAGTGGGCTCCTGCTTCTATTGAATGAGAGAGAAGAGGGAAAGCATAAAGAGAGTTTCAATAGGTTTTAATGTGGGCTAATGGGGAACTAAGAAAGTGTCCTTTTCCTAGCTTCTATTACTTTGCTATAAGTGAGGAAAAGGGAGATGGGCTAGGAGATTGAAGTCAGTGGAGTAGGCTGGAAATATTTTCTGTGGAGATGGGTCAGCCAGCTCATTATAGAAACATGAAAGGTTTGCTAAGCAAACACGAGGCCAGTTAGTTTTGGATATCATAAATGTGCGGCAGTGGCTTTGGGTTAGTCTGGGATGGTGGACCTTGGACAGATCCAGAGCTTTCCCCACAGTGCAATGGGAAGGCAAAGGAGCCAAACAGTGGAGAATATTGACAAAAAAATGGTCCAAGTGAGCAACTGAAGGAAGTGAAGACCTCCAAGGAGGAGGTGGTAGAGCAAAGTTGAGCAGGTTAAAGGATGGAAGGTTTCTGTGTGGTTGAAATGCCTGAGCAATGGGAATAATGAAGAATGAGAGAGAGAGAACAAGACTGCTATCGGTTGTGGTCAGAGGGTAGTATAGTAATTTTTACAGAGAGGTCATGGTGTTAGTCATCCAAATGGACATTAAGACCCCTTGGGGATTAGGACAAAGAAGAGAGCTAGGTTCCAGTGCCAAATATTTAATAAATAGGGGAGAATGACTAGGCAGTCAGTAGCTGAAAGCTACAAAGAGAGATATAGGATGGTAAAAACGTTAAAGGACTGATGCTTTTGTTTGTTTTTGTTGTTTTTTTTGTTTTACAAAGGCTGGAGAAATCACAATCTGAAAATGTCAGTAGAAGATGACCCCATGCTGGCCTGTGATATCCAGATGGTAGGGGCATGAGCTTCTTCTCCTTGAGAAAGATGCAGGGGAAACATGGTCCCAGAGGACAGCCAGGTCTCAGCCAAGGCATGAATTGAGAAAACAGTTAGAAAAGAGAATGGAAAAAAATAGATAGGTTTATTCATTTAAAAAGTAACTTTCAAGCACCTGCTCTGTGCATGATGCTGTTTTGGGCATTGAGATGCATCTGTGAATAAGACATAGTAAGGAATTTGCATTCCAGTGGTAGGAGACAGAGAATAAATGCCTGAGCAAATACATACTCAATATATATTTTGGATAGTGATACAGGATTTGCAGGAAAAAAAATGTGCTATTAGATGAAGAGTGAAGGTGTGCAGAGAAAGTGGAGGTTTGCTACAAATTGTGTTCTCCAAAGGAAATGGAGAGTGCTGTGGGAGTTGTGTTGACAGTAAGCCTAGATAGATTTTATTGTATTAATGCTTGCTAGAATAAATAGCTCTACTGAATAGAAGATGGAAGAAAGCACACTGGGATTTGCAAATCATCACTGTGATGCATGTAATTTTGCAGAACTGCCAGGGTTTCTCACAGCAACTCATTCCCATTGTGGCCTCTTAGGGAAAGCTGTGACCAGTGCAAGATCTCTCGTACCTACATGACCTCAGGGCCAGCAGCAGACAATTGCAACTCCTGCCCATGGACTCCATGGGTCAGGGAACCACTGGAAAGCAAAGCAGACACTTGCTGTGTGAGGGTTGGAGGAAGCCTCTGAGGCCCTTTGCATGCAGCTCAGAGAGAAATGGCATTCTCAGGTCGAGCAAAGGGAAGTGGCTAGCACTTCAGACATGACACTCATTGAGGCTTGGAGGAGACTTTTTTAGGGCAAAGAAAGGGAAGTTTTACTTCACTCATGGTTACACGGTTAGTAAACATAAGACATGTACATTCTTAATAGATCTCCAAATAACATTAGAGGAAGACCAGGAACAATAACTAAGGGGATAGAGCTATAACTGACTGGGGTGAGAACTGGGGACATTTGGGAAAGAGTCCTCATTCCAGGTGGCCTCAAGGTCAGTATCTGGGCTCCTGTGATTCTCTCTGATGCTCTGATTGGCCACTGCATTGGAAATGCCACTCAGGCTCAGATTGGTGCCCCCCTTGTGTGGTTTTTCTTTATCACATATCCTATAGTCCTCTTTCCTGATTCTGTCTTAACCTGTGCCTCTTCTTGAGATCATGAGGAAGATATTATTTTCTAGTTACAGTTAAATTCTTTCTTTTTTAAAATGACCAAATTAATTCATTAATGCCTCATTTATTCCCACCTTTTGAGCTCTCATTATATTCAAGACACTATTGTAAAAAATAGAGACTTAAAGATAAAATAATGTTATAACTCACCCAGCAGGAAGAAGAGATAATTTTTTTGAATGACGCTACAAAATAATGTAAATGTTGGGTTTCCCTTTACTCCACATTCTCTCCTTCAGGCATCTCCAAGCTTCAACCATAACTGACAGGTCTTTATCTTTAGTGCATTTTTCTCTTCTCGCTTCCAGATTTGTACATCCGGTTTCCAACTAGACACTCTGTGGGATGCAGATCCCATCTGCATCTCAAACACAACACAACTCAAATGGAATTAAACACCTCCCTGACTACCCTTAGAATCAATCTGTTCCTCCACCTCTTGTATCATCTTTCTCAATGAATGATGCTATTGCTGCCCGCCAGTTATCTAAGCCTTTAAATAATAATACCCTTGATCCCTACTGCCCTTCTACATTCAATAGTCACTTTCCATATTCAGTAGTAGGTCCTATTGAGTCTACCTCTTAAACATTTCTAGGGTTTTCTCTCCATCCTCACGGTCAGCACTGTGGCTTAGACCCTTGTCTCCTTATCTGTAGGTCACTGAATAACCTCCCAGCTAGTCTTACCACAAAGTCTTGCCTCCATTTTTTTGTTTGTTTGTTTATTTAGGAGCAAAGCTTTAATAGGAAAAAGAAAGAGAAAGGAGAATAGCTTTCTCTTGCGAGAGAGAGGGGCTCCCAAATGGGTATTCCCAGTCTTGCTTTGTTCTAAAGCAGGTCCACATTGTTACATAGGGATAGCACCCTGCCTTTTCTTCAATGGCTCCCCACATGTTTGTAGCACAGACAAGGCCCCTCAGATTCTGGGCCCTGACAATCTCTAGGTCATTTCTCCATTGTCCTTCCGGAACCTTGTACATACAGCAAATTTAACAACAGCCATTATGATTATGAGGTTCTTAAAGATTCTCCAGGATGCTGTCGTCTCTCACAAGTTCTGTCTTTGCACAGAACTTGTATCTCAACTTCTGTTTAGAAAATCCTTCCTCTTCGACTTCCCTGGTTAATTTTACTTATACTTCAGAGCTCAGCTGAAAACTCAACCCCTCTTGGAAACCATGTGTAGCTCTGCAGCTTTTTCTCAGCAGCCACGAGACCCTGGATCACCCCCAGCATAGCACTTGCTAAATGACATGTTAATTGTGAGCCTCTTCCATGAATCTCTAGGTAGCTCAAGGGCAGGACTGTGCCCTGTGTGTTTGTATCTCCAGTGACTGACTTGTAGTAGATATTCAATAAACGTGTGTTAAATGAATACATGAAAAAAAGGGAGAAAGAATGAAAGGAAGAAAGGGAAGAAAGAAGAAAGGAAAAGAAAAGGAAGGGAAGAAGGAAGGGAGGAAGAGGGAAAGGGAGAAAAATGTAGACTATGGGAATGAAGAGGAGCAATAACTAACTTTAAATCCTACACTAAATAGGCAGTACAGTCTTCAAAGAGGAGGAGATGTTTGGGCCAAGTGTTGAGGTAAAGGGAGGAGTTATCCAGGCAGAGTAAGGGCAAGGGGATTTTTAGACACAGCCAAGAACGCACACAAGCAGAGAGGTATGCAAAAGGGTGAAATGTTGGTTAATTTGTTGGGATTCAGTGAAAGACTACAGAAAGTACCCTAGCTAGTTTAATGGTAAAATGTTTCCATATAAAGAATTTGGTTCTTACAGAATCAGCTGGAGGACCACAGGAATGGGCTTTCGACTGGACATCCAGGAATAATTCCCAGAGGGACACTCTAAAACTGGCTTGCTGGAGAGCCATCATCTCTGTCACAATCAGGAAGATGCTGCTACACTGCTGGCTCCAGCAACACAGCACTGGGGCCCAGTGCAGGGATCACACAGTTGTTGGCTCCAGAAAAACACGGTTTTACCTATAATCCGGAGATCAGAAAGCTACCTCCTGAAGCATGCTGTACTTGCTAAAATATGCAGTCAGGAAATAGATGGCTCTAGGTCAGGCGTGGTGGCTCACACCTGTAATCCCAGCACTTTGGGAGGCCGAGGTGGGTGGATCACCTGAGGTCAGGAGTTCTAGACCAGCCTGGCTAACATGGTGAAACCCTGTCTCTGCTAAAAATACAAAAAATAGCCGGGTGTGGTTGCAGGTGCCTATAATCCCAGCTACTTGGAGGGGCTGAGGAAGGAGAAGCCCTTGAACCTGTGAGGCAAAGGTTGCAGTGAGCCAAGATTGTGCTATTGCATGCTAGCATGGGGGACAAGAGCGAGACTTCGTCTGAAAAAAAAAAAAAAAAGAAAAAAGAAAATAGATGGCTCTATTTAAATAATGTATTCCAAATTTAAGTCTGCCATGAATGCATCTGCTTCGCAGAATTGAAGTCACAGCTGGAACTCTAGCTGTAAGAGAGTCTGAGAAATGTGGGTTTTAGCTTTCCAAGCACTGCAGGAATGAGTTGGATGGATGCTAAGAGAGACATTGAGTAGCCAAGCCACCATCTGTACTACCTCTTCCATGTCTTCTGAGGTTTAGGAACCAGAAATGGTCTGTGTATGTCAGTAGGGATAAGCCAGAGCTCTTTGTGGGGTGGTTTTCCCTCCTGCTCCCTGGCCTTGCTGGGGGACTGTGCAATTTGTGTACCTTTATGCCCATGGTGGAAAGTTGAGCCAACACTCTCACATTCTTCTCAAGTGAAGCCTGTGCTCCTTTTCTGGGTTCCCACCGTGCAGCTTAGAGCCCAGCTTAGCATCACCATGTCTGGGGACAGTGCTCATAGGGTGGCTGACTCACAGAGACAAACCTGATACTCTTCTACAAGTGAATGTAGTACAGAGCGTGGGGCTTGGAGGAGAGGTCTTGTCCCACCATGAGCCCTACTCTTCAATAGCTGTGTGATCCTGGACAGACTCCTGCAATGTTCTGGATCTTGTTTAGTGCTTTGTGATATCAAAATGCTCACTCATAAAGTGAGTGGTCAGGATAGTAGCCACTGCCACAGGTAACCCAGTGCTTTCTGTGTCTTGCTTCACTCTCTCAGATTCAAAGTCTTCAGTAAGAGCATCCATGTGGCCTATAAGCAAAGGCTCATGTGCCCACACTTTCCTCACTATCAGAGAGCAGGAAGGGAGTAGTTGGTTTTTCTGGTTATGAAATGGAAGGCAGAGCCCTGTCTCCCACCAAAACGAGACCAGTGTGGAATTCATCCCCAAATGGAAAGCATGTTTAGTTAATGGGTAGAAAATTTAAAAGCCACTATTCACTAAAAGCGAATGCCTGTATAATTGCACATATTTTTAAATAGAGATTGCTCACTTTTGCTTCCTCCTGGGCATGGCACTGATATCCATGAAATCATAAGTTTAATGGACTGTGTATTTCTATTACATCTTAAAATAAACACATAATAATACTATTAAAACACAGAAATACATCCTGAGATCTGAAATTAATCTCATGTACCACCAGTGATATACATCACATACTTTAGGAACCCAAATGCAAAGTGTTGACAACAATTAGTGTCGCGAATTAATCTTTGTGGGTAGATCCATGTGCATCAGTCAGGTCTCTGTGGAACAAGCAGTGGAAATAGACTTCGGACCAATTTAAACAGAAATTTATTGATTTAAAAAAAAAAGTATTCAAAAAAAATCAGGTTAGTTCCCAGAATTAATAGGAAGGCTGGATAACTGGCTTAGAAAATGGACAGAGATCAAGGGAAATTTTTGTAGGGGCTGGGGAATGTGCCAATGAAAGATAGAGAGGGGCTATTCACAGAGGAAGGATCATTCTGCTGTAACATTCTCTTCTTCCTTTAAAAAAAAATTTTTTGCGGGGGGAGCTGGGAATGAAAACCATTTTATTTTCAGCATTACTTCTTTTCTGTGTGTGATTACATTTTTTTCAATAGGTTTCTGGGAAACAGGCATGTTTGGTTACATGAATAAGTTCTTCAGTGGGGAGTTTTGAGATTTTAGTGCACCCATCACCCAAGCAGTGTACACTGTACCCACTGTGTAGTCTTTTATCCCTCATTCCCCCTCCCACCCTTTCCCCCTGAGTCCCCAAAGTCCATTGTATCATTCTTATGCCTTTGAGTCCTTACAGCTTAGCTCCCACTTATGAGTGATATATATATATATATGTATATCATATTTTCTTTATCCACTCATTGATTGGTGGGCTTTTGGGCTGGTTTCATATTTTTGCAATGGTGAATTGTGCTGCTATAAACATGCGTGTGCAAGTATCTTTTTCATATAATGACTTATTTTCCTCTGGATAGATACCCAAAAGTGGGATTGCTGGATCAAAGAGTAGATCTATTTTTAGTTCTTTAAGAAATCTCCACACTGTTTTCCATAGTGGTTACACTAGTTTACATTCCCACCAACAGTGTAAAAGTGTTCCCTTTTTACCACACCCATGCCAACATCTATTTTTTTTTATTATGGCCATTTTTGTGGGAATAACTTGTTATTGCATTGAGGTTTTGATTTGTGTTTCCCTGATAGTGATATTGAATACATTTCCATAAGTTTGTTGGCCATTCGTATATCTTCTTTTGAGAATTGTCTATTCATGTCCTTAGCCCACTTTTTGATGGAATTGTTTTTTACTTGCTAATTTGTTTGAGTTCCTTGTAGATTCTGGATATTAGTCCTTTGTCGGAGGTATAGATTGTGAAGATTTTCTCTCACTCTATGGGTTGTCGGTTTACTCTGTTGATTATTTCTTTTGTTGTGCAGAAGCTTTTTATTTTAATTAAGTGTCATTTATTTGTCTTTATTTTTGTTGTGTTTGCTTTTGGGTTCTTGGTAATGAAGACTTTGCCTAAGTCAATGTCTAGAAGGGTTTCCCAATGTCTAGAAGGGTTTTCTAGAATTTTTATGGTTTTTGGTCTTAGATTTAAGTTCTTGATCCATCTTGAGTTGATTTTCATATAAGATGAGAGATAAGGATCCAGTTTCATTTTTCTACATGTGGCTTCCCAATTATCTCAGCATCATTTGTTGAATAGGGTGTCCTTTTCCCACTTTATGTTTTTGTTTGCTTTGTCGAAGATCAGTTGACTGTAAGTATTTGGCTTTATTTCTGGGTTCTCTATTCTGTTCCGTTGGTCTATATGCTGGTTTTTATACCAGTACTATACTGTTTGGGTGACTATGGCCTTATAGTATAGTTTGAAGTCGACTAATGTAATGCTTCTAGATTTGCTCTTTTTGCTTAGTCGTACTTTGACTATGTGGGCTCTTTTTTGATTCCTTATGAATTTTAGGATATTTTTTCCTAGCTCTGTGAAAATGATGGTGGTATTTTGTTGGGAATTGCATTGAATTTAGATTGCTTTTGGCAGCATGGTCATTTTCACAATACTGATTCTACCATCCATGAGGATGGGATGTGTTTCCATTTGTTTGTGTCATCTATGATTTCTTTCAGCAGTGTTTTGTAGTTTTCCTTGTAGAGGTCTTTCATCTCCTTGGGTTAAGTATATTCCTAAGTATTTATTTTTATTTTTTTGCAGCTGTTGTAAAAGGGATTGAGTTCTTGATTTGATTCTCAGCTTGGTTGCTGTTGGTGTATAGCAGGGCTACTGATTAGTGTACACTAATTTTGTATCCTGAAACTTTGCCAAATTCATTTACCAGTTCTAGGAACTTTCTGGATGAGTCTTTAGGGTTTTCTAAGTATACAATCATGTCATCAGCAAACAGCAACAGTTCGACTTCCTCTTTACTGGTTTGGATGTCCTTTATTTCTTTCTCTTGTCTGATTTTTCTGGCTAGGACTTCCAGTACTATGTTAAATACAAGTGGTGAAAGTGGGCATTCTTGTCTTGTTCCAGTTCTCGAGGGGAATGCTTTCAACTTTTTCCTGTTCAATATAATGTTGGCTGTGGGTTTGTCATAGATAATTTTTATTACCTTAAGGTATGTCCCTTTGATGCCAATTTTGCTGAGGGTTTTAGATCATAAAAGGATGCTGGATTTTGTCACATGCTTTTTCTGCATCTATTGAGATGATCATGTGATTTTTAATTCTCTTTATGTAATGTATCACATTTATTGAGTTGTGAATGTTAAACTATCCCTGCATTCCTGGTATGAAACCCATATGGTCATGGTGGATTATCTTTTTGATATGCTGCTGGATTTGATTAGCTAGTATTTTGGTGAGGATTTTTGTGTCATGTTCATGAGGGATATTGGTCTATAGTTTTCTTTTTTTGTTATGTCCTTTCCTGGTTTGGCATTAGGGTGATACTGGCTTCATAGAATGATTTAGTGAGGATTCCCTCCTTCTCTATTTTTTGGAATAGTGTCAATAGTATTGATATCAATTCTTCTTTGAATGTCTGATAGAATACAGCTGTGAATCCATCTGGCCCTGGACTTTTTTTGTTGTTACCATTTCCATTACAATTACTTTTAACTACCATTTCAATCTCACTGCTTGTTATTGGTCTGTTCAGAGTTTCTATTTCTTCCTGGTTTAATCTAGGAGGGCTGTATATTTCCAGGAAATTATCCATCTCCTATAGGTATTCTAGTTTATGCACATAAGGGTGTTCACAGTAGGCTTGAATGACCTTTTGTATTTCTGTAGTATTGGAATGTCTCCCATTTCATTTCTAATTGAGCTTATTTGGATCTTCTCTCTTCTTTTCTTGGTTAATCTCCCTAATGGTCTATCACTTTTGTTTATCTTTTCAAAGAACCAGTTTTTGTTTCATTTTTCTTTTGTATTTTTTTGTTTCAATTTCATTTAGTTCTGCTCTGATCTTGTCATATTACTAGAATAGCTTTTCTGATTCCTTCTCATTTGGGTAGACTACATCAGAGGGAATATCTGGGACTCAAGGGCTGCTGTTCACTTTCTTTTGTCCCTCAGGGTGCTCCCTTGATGTGCTGCTCTCCCTTCTCCTAGGGATGGGGCTTCCTTAGAGCTGAACTGCAGTGATTGTTATTTATCTTCTGGACCTGGCCACCCAGTGGAGCTACTGGGCTCTGGGCTAGTACTGGGGAGTATCTGCAGAATCCCATGATATGATCCATCTTCAGGTCTGTCAGCCATGGATTCCAGCACTTGCTTTGGTGGAGGCAGCAGGGGAGTGAAGTAGACTCTGTGAGGGTTCTTGCATTTTTGTTAACTGCACTGATTTTGTGTTGGTTGGCCTCCAGCTAGGAGTTGGTGCTTTCAAGAATGCATCAGTATAGGGAAGATCAGGCAGTGGGTAAGACTCACTCCTGGCCTTAAAGCTCCCAAGAGATTATGCCTTTTGTATTTGGCTGTCAGGGCGGGTGGAGAAAGATCATCAGGTAGGGGCAGGATTAGGTGTGTCTGAGCTCATACTCTCCTTGGGCCGGGCTTGCTGAGGCAGCTATGGGGTCTGGGGCTGTGGTGCCCAGGCCAATCGAGTTCTGTTCCCAAGTGGATTCTGGCTGCCTCTGCTGTGTCACACAGGTTGCTGGGGAAGTAGGAGAAAGCTGGCAGCCACAGGCCTCACCCAGCTCCCATGCAGCCCACAGCCCTAAAGGCTGGTTTCACTCCCACCATGCCCCACCAACAGCATTGAGTTTATTTCCAGGAAGCTGGTGATCAGGGCTGAGAACTTGCCCCAGGCTACAAGCCTCCCAGCTGAGAAAAGGAGCGAACTCACAGTTCCTCGACTGTCCCATGGAGCCTGCAGTGGCAGTCCACCTCCTTCAAAGGGTCTGTGGACTTTCTCGGCTTTCCTGGTATGTTCCTGTGGAAGTTCTTGGAGCAAAAGTTCACGATGTGGGTCTCCACACACTGCTGTGTTCGTCTGAGTGGGAGCTGCAGATTAGTCCTGCCTGCTATCCGCCATTTTTCCTCAGCATCCTCTTCCTTCTTAAAAGCTGGACCACGCCTGTAATCCCAGCACTTTGGGAGGCCGAGGCGGGTGGATCACGAGGTCAGAAGATCAAGACCATCCTGGCTAACACGGTGAAACCCCATCTCTACTAAAAAAGTACAAAAACAATTAGCCGGGCATGGTGGCGGGCACCTGTAGTGCCAGCTACTCGGGAGGCTGAGGCAGGAGAATGGCGTGAACCCGGGAGGTGGAGCTTGCAGTGAGCCAAGATCGCGCCACTGCACTCCAGCCCGGGTGACAGAGCGAGACTCCGTCTCAAAAAAAAAAAAAAAAAAAAAAAGCTGGAAAACTGGAGATTATTTTGAGGCCAGGCGCATTCATGTTCAGGCCAACAGGTACTAGCTGAGCCTTGTGCTGGTCACAAGAGAAGCAGCAAATGACAAGGGGAGGACAGGAGTCTGTCAGGCCAAGCACTGGCCCCTCATGGAGACAAAGAAGAATGAGCCATGGTCCTCACAGCTATGAGGTTGGCCTAATGGTTTCCCTTGCAGGCATAGTGCCATTGCACTTCCTATAGGGCCCCACCTAGGAGGCACTTCTATCACCCTATCGCACAGATGAGGAAACTGAGGCTCGGAGAGGTTAAGGAACTTATCCCAGTTAGTAAGTGGTGCGGACAAGAATCAAATTTAGACTGTTCTGACAGAAAGCAATGTTTGTAATCACCACATATTCATGCTCTTTCTTAGCACAGGGTGGCTAAAAAGCTCAAGCAAGCCAAGATTTAAATACCACAAAGAAGATCCAAGTGACCTGTGAGGAGGAGGAGACTGCCAGTGGCTTGGGCGATCAGGAAGACTTTGTAGGAGAGGAAAAATATTTTTTTCTCAGTTCTCATAAGTTCTTAGTTGGAATGGGCAGATTAATAAGAGAAAAACAAGCAGGTGTTTATTAACATGTATATTTCATATATACATGGGAGACCCCCAGGGAAAAAGTAGCTTTCAAAGAGGTGGCTTTGAATTCCAGCTTATATAATGTCTTCAACAAAGAACAGTAAAGTTTTAGAGACATGACAAGAGAATTAAAAAGGACTTTGAGTCTCTAAGAGTAGTGACTTGTGGAAAGGCGAAATGTCAGATAAAGGCTAGTTTGTAAAGCTTGTTAATGTAAATTCCCCTGGTGCCATCTCCAGACTGATAAGAGTCTTAAAGTTGTCTTCGCTGGTTGACCTTTGTCCTACTTGGTGGACGCAGTGGGGGCGGGGGGTAGGGATTGGGGTAGCGAGGGGATTTCCTTCCACCTGTGGGATGAGGCATTCACATTTTAAGATTGGGAGCAGGAGGCCTGATGTGATTAGAGCTGTGATGTAAAACCAACATTCAAAGATATTTTAATATATCATACCTGTAATCTTTTTAAAAACGAGAAAACGACTTATAATTTTTACAAGAACGTTAATAAAAATAACAAGTTGCACCTACTATAGCCACTATTTCATAAAAGAAAGGCCATTTTTACATTTCCTCTCCACTCAGTGAGCATGATCTCAGAAGAAAGGACTGCCTTTCTCAAGAGTGAAGAGTTAACAATAGCATCCCAACATATTTAAATATCAAGCCCTGGGCTCTCGATTTTCTCATTTCATTTAGCTCATCATTAAAACTGGCACTGGTCTAAGGACCAACATGTAGAAACCACTGCTCTGAAAGATCTGGCAATAGCGGAGAAGGCAGATTGGAGCTGGGGAAGAGAGACTTTTTTATTCTTTTTTTATTTTTATTTTTTTTTTTGAGATGGAGTTTCTCTCTTCTTACCCAGGCTGGAGTGCAATGGCACAATCTTGGCTCACTGCAACCTCCACCTCCCCAGTTCAAGTGATTCTCCCGCCTCAGCCTCCCAAGTAGCTGGGATTACAGGCATGCATTACCACACCCGGCTAATTTTGTATTTTTAGTAGAGATAGGGTTTCTCCATGTTAGTCGGGCTGGTCTCGAACTTCCAAACTCAGGTGATCCGCCTACCTCAGCCTCCCAAAGTGCTGGGATTACAGGTGTGAGCCACTGTGCCCCACCCGAGATTTTTTTTCTTAAGGAGCTTGTCTTAGTCACCTCAGACTGCCATAACAAAATACCACAGGCTGGGTGGCTTAACCAACAGGAAGAATGTATTTTCTCCCAGTTCTGGAGGCTATGATCAAGTCTCAGATCATCCACTTGCTGGCTGGCAGACAGCTACCTTCTCACTGTGGCCTTTCCTTGGTGTCTGTGCAGGCACAGGGACGGTGAGAGCTCTCTGGTGTCTCTACCTCTTCTTATAAGGACACCAATTCTATTGTGTTAGGGACCCACCCTTATTTAACCTCAATTACTTTCTTATAGGCTCTATCTTCAAATACAGCCACATTGGGAGTTAGGACTTCGATATGTGGATTGTGGAGGGATTCAGTTCACACAGAGCTATTGCAATGGTTTGGACAAGCAGCTCTAATTGGGGAAGGGGGAAGCCTGTAGGCATGGGAAGGAGAGGTCAGGAGTGTCACACACGTCCATGTGAAAAGACCACCAAACAGGCTTGTGTGAGGAACAAGGCTGTTTATTTCACCTGGGTGCAGGTGGGCTGAGTCCGAAAAGAGAGTCAGCGAAGGGAGACAGGGTGGGGCCGTTTAATAGGATTTGGGTAGGTAGTGGAAAGTTACAGTCAAAGGGGGTTTCTCTCTTTGGGCAGGGGTGGGGTCACAAGGTGCTCAGTGGGGGAGGTTCTGAGCCAGGAGAAGGAATTTCACAACGTTAATCACTCAGTTAAGGTGGGGCAGGAATAAATCACAATGGTGGAATGTCATCAGTTAAGGCAGGAACTGGCCATTTTCACTTCTTTTGTGATTCTTCACTTGCTTCAGGCCATCTGGATGTATATGTGCAGGTCACAGGGGAAACGATGGTTTAGCTTGGGCTCAGAGGCCTGACAAGTCACAGGAGGAGCTGGGATAGAGGTGCAAAGTACTCCTGCTGACCTGACATCCCATGCCCACGGCAGACATGACTACTTGATCAGACAATACTTTCTTGGAATCAAACACACCACTTCACAGTCCTCAGCATCATAGTTCAGGCAGCCTGTATCAGTAGATCAGAGTGGGCACATGACTGGTGCTATCACTCCATCCTGTGAGGGGAGATGGGATTGGAATGGAGGTGGAGGAGTCACAGGTTGTCCTGATGTCACAGGCCTGGGAGTCTGAGAGAAGTGCAGTAGGTAGTATTATGGCCCTCAAAGACATCCATGTCCTAACGTCTAGAGTCAATCCAAGTGTTACCTAACATAGAAAAAAGGATTTTGCAGATGGGATTAAACTAAGGATCTCAAGATAGAAAGACTCTCCTGGATTATCCAGTTGTGTCCAATGTAACAGCAAGCGTTCTCAAAATAGGGACACTGGAGACTGAATTGCAAAGGAGATGTGCTGATAAAAGGAGAGGTTGGAGTGATGCCACCATGAGGCAAGGAATGTGGGTGGCCTCTAGCAGCTGGCAATGATTCGGAAATGGATTCTCCCCCAGAGTCCAGAAAGATCACACTAGTGCTGACACCTTGATTTGAGCCTAGTGTCACCTCTGTCAGACTTCTGCCCTACAGAACTGTTAAGAGGATAAATTTGTGTTTAAAGGCACTAAGTTTGTGGTAATTTGTTATAGCAGCAATGGGAAACTAATACAAGAAGGGTTGTGCTACCAACAGAAATACAGCAATCAGAAGAAAGATGGTTGGGGAGAGCAGAGGGTGGGGTGGGAAGGTGATGGATTCTGTTTGGGACATTCTGGGTGTCATATGAATGTTATTGGGGAACAGTCCATCAAAAGCTGGGACTTCAAAGAAAGAAAGGAAGGAGCAACAATATTTTGAAAGGGAGAAAGTAGGTAATATTCAATATGTGTTGAGTACCTACAAGGTTTTTGGTTCTTTCACCAAGGTATTTTATTTAATTTTTATGGCATCCAGGGGTGTTTTTTTTTTTTTTCCTTAAACCAAATTTTCTCAGTTAAGCATCCCATGTAATTGGCCAGGGGTTAAGAGATGTGACTAAGACTAGACAGAGTGATTTTCATCATTACATGGTACTATGGTTCTACTGAAGCACTGAGGAAGGAAGTCAAGAGAGTTCCTGAGAAATGTCTGGAGTCTTAGTAACATGCAAAGTGAGGCAGAGGTATTGTCAGTGTTAGCTGGTCACTTTGAAAGGTTAGAGGTAAATAAAGTTCAGGGCAGTGGTACTTGGAGAGGAGTGAATCTTTGGTAACCTGGAGGAGATGCTTCTCAGAGGAAAATTTCTTCACAGCATGAAGTCACCGGCTCTAAGACTAGTGGGTGTTCTGGGGGATGTTAGCAGTGACTCACTGACTGTTGGCCCAGTGAGGGGAGGGATGAAAGGCTGGGTAGTGGGTAGAGAATCTGACTCCTCCTGCCCCCACATGTCTATTCCTGGGCCTTCTCACGGTGGGGGCAAAAGATATGCAAAGGGATTTCCGCAGTGTCTGAGTGCTTCCAGGAGACGAAAAAGTAACTGATGACTTGGAGTTGGAGTCTTGTTGGCTCAAGTAGCTGGGGCGTTTTGGGATTTCAACACCTCCCTTTAGTTTCTATGTATGATGCTAAGCGAGGAGTCAAAGACTTTGGTCTTGGTTTGCCCCAGTAGCCCACAAGCCTGAGTACATGGCTAACATTTATTGGGCACTTAGCATGTGCCAAAGAGCTTTATGAGACAGGTTCTTTTTGAGTCCCATTATACTGATAAAGAAACAGAAGGTCAGAAAGGCCCAGTAACTTGGCCAAAGTCATGTAGCTAGTAAGTGGTCCAGCTGAAATTTAAAACCAGGTTTATCCAACGCCAAATCCCACATCTGATTTATTTTGCCATGAATTAAACATAGTTCTGATTTTGAGAAACTCCCAGTCCCAGTGGGAAAACAGATGGAATCACAAATTACCATAACACAGTGTAGCGATGTAGATACAAAAACAAAGACATGGGAACCCTGAAAGGAAGTTGTAACACCAATAGAGGAATGCACGGAGGAGATCTTTCAGAGGAGGTGGCCTTGTAGCTGGGCTCAGGGGTGGATGAGTTTCTGGCTAGAAGCGCATTGTGGATAGAGGGAGAACATATAGAAAGGCATGAAGATGGTGGACATGTTTGGAAAGAGTGAGTACTAGACTGATGAACACGATGAGTCAGGAGCTTATGATGTCAGGGGCTACTGCTGGCATAGCTGATGACTGAAGTTTCTGTGAAAAGAAAACCCTAACATTTCCAGCTGAGTACTAGGGCCATGGTGATTATATATCATCTCTCATGACAATACAAATGTTTGGGCTTACTTATCATCCTGCTCAGTAATCATTATGTCACTCATTAAAGATGTATCAGGGTAAATTTTAGGTGAGAATTGATTACAAATGTAAACTCTATATATGTAGTTACAGGCTTCACAGTTTGCCACTCAAACAATATGGTCATTCAATCATGAGGCACAACCATCTGCTCAGAACTTTTTTAAAATTGGGAGAAATTGAAATCCGAGTTCCATCTCTTCTGAGAACTGTGCAGCTCAGAAATCTCCTTCCCTTTTTTGATCCCCCAGTTGGGTGAGATGACATTAACAGTGTGTTATAAGCACTTTTCATGTTTACTACCCCGTATTCAAAACTAAGCATTTCAAACAGCTGTATAATTGTCTATAAATGTAGCATTATTAGTTAATTTTCCTTTTTGCACATTGAGGTTACCTCTAGTGTTTTGCTATTTTTAACTATTTTGAAATAATCATGTGGTTTTTATTCTTTGAATTATTTTATATTGTAATGTTCCCTGAAATTAGATTAGTTGATCCAAAGATTAGTAATCTTTTCATGACTTTTGATACATGTCACTCAATCAACTTCTGGAAGAGTTGGAAGGAGCGCCTATTGCTGGCATCCCATTTCACAGCCATCTCACCAATGTCGGAAAATGGGCTTTTCCTATTTTCTGCTAATTCAATAGTTATTAATGACTTATTTTAACTATTAATCCCTTGTTATTGATGAAAGTTAAACATTTTCTGTATTTTTATTTTCTGACTAAATTCTACTTTTTGCACAATTTCCTTTGCTCACTTCTTCACTGGAATTTAGTATTTTTCTTTTCAATTTGTATGACTCCAAAATCATGTGATAAAATAAGCAAAGGGTCTTTTTTAGAGGCTAAACAAGGGAATGAATAAGGAACAAGAACAGCAAAGGGATAGTGAATAAAGATACAAAATAATAACTTATTTTTATTTTTGAATCTTTCCCCGGGCAGTAATTCTTGACCTTTTTGGGATTATAAATTATTTTGAGATATGCATTTTTATCCTCAAAATGAACCTGATTTACATAAAATTTAAATGAGTTGATAGATCCCCTGAAGTGTATCCACAAAATGCTCTCAGGTTAAGAAACATTGTTCTATAATAACTGCTTTAACCAAAATGTTTAATTTTTGCTTGTGTTTACCTGTCCTAACAAAGAGCTAATTGTTAAATTTTGTGTAAGAGGGTCAATATTATAAATAATTTAATGTGACCTCTCTTTCCTTTCCTTTTTTTGAGAGTTTTGAGGTTATCACTAAGTGGGCTTTAGAGTACCGGGTGGGAATCTGACCTCACTGCTCAAACTTTCAACTTCAGGCATGAAGTGGTCCCAGTAATGTGGGAACCTCAGAGTCTAAAACAAAAATAGCAGACTGAGGCCCTCAGAAACCAAACTCATCAGATTCAAATTTAATATAACTATATTTGAAAGATTTAAAGAAAATAAATCAAATTAAAAAGTGAGCAAGAAGCAAAAATAACAAATGAACTGGCATATTTGAGAAAGAATTAAATTGAGCTTTTAGAAATAACACATACAGTTATTGAAGTAAAAACTCAAGTCAATAGGTTTAAACAGCAAAATGAATATAGTTAAAACTATTGTGCTGAAAGATTTCAAAAACTATTACACAGAATGCAAAATGATGAAATAGGGTAATTTAATATATGGCAGATATGTTAAGACACTATAAGGATAGTATGAGAAGACCTGATAGACATCTAATCACAGCACCTTAAGGTGAAAATAGAGAGAGAGCACCAATATTGAGGAGTTAATGTCTGAGACTATTCCAGAACGGATAAATAAATGAATCTACAGATCTCAGAAACACAGTTTTTACAAAGGATAAATGAAGAGAAATTCACCAGAGATACATTGTAATGAATCTGTAAATCACCAAAGCTAAAGATATTCTTTCATAAGTGGAATGACAACTGACTTCTCAACAACAATGAAAGCAAGGAGACACTTGAAAGACATCTTGAAAATGGTGAGAGAAAAACTAACTGTTAATATAAAATTGTGTACCTATCAAAAATATCTTTTGGCCAGGCGTGGTGGCTCACGCCTATAATCCTACCACTTTGGGAAGCCAAGGAATGTGGATCACTTGAGGTCAGGAGTTTGAGACCATCCTGGCCAACATGGTGAAACCCCATCTCTACTAAAAATACAAAAAAAAAAAAAAAAAAAAAATAGCCATGTGTGGTGGTGTGCACCTGTAATCCCAGATACTTGGAAGGCTGAGGCAGGAGAATCGCTTGAATCCAGGATGTAGAGGTTGCAGTGAGCTGAGATCGTGCACTCCAGTCTGGGTGACAGAGTGAGTCTCTGCTTCAAAACCAAACCAAACCAAACCAATCTTTCAAGAAGTACACCATAAAGACATTTCCGGATAAACAGTGAATGAGATTACTTCGTAAACGAATATGTAAGGATGTTTCTTTTTAAAATTTTTTTGGGGGATATTCATCACCTCAAGTATTTATTCTTTTGTTTTGTTACAACTGAAAAGAATATCTAAGGATGTTTCAAAAGGAAGAAAAATGATCCCTTAAAGGCTGGTATATTAGTTTCTTATTAGTTGCTCCAAGAAATTACTGCAAACTTAGTGGCTTTAAACAACACGAAATTATCTTTCGGTTCTGTAGGTCAGAAATTTAACCTCCTGATTTCTGGTCAGAAGTCTTACCGGGCTAAAATCAGGGTATAAGCAGGGCTGCTGGAGGCTCTGGAGATGATGTTTCTCTAACTTCTAGAGGCATTTGCATTCCTTAGCTCGTGGCTTCTTCCCACATCTTCAAAGCTAACAATGGCAGTCGAGTCCTTCTCTCATCTGATCACTCTGACCTCTTCTGCCTCCTTTCTCTACTTTTAAGGACCCTTGTGATTAGATTGGGTCCACCTAAATAATCCAAGATAATCTCCTTATTTTAAGGTCAGCTGATTAGCAACCTCAATTCCATCTGTAACCTTAATTTCTTTTTTGCCATGTAACCTAACATAGTCACAGGCCCAAGGGAATAATAGGATGTGGGTATTGCAGGCGGTGGAGTAGTGGCATTATTCTGCTTACCACAGGGGACCTTGGATGTCAGTAAAAATGGTGAGGAGGAAAACAGTAAACATGTAGAATAATCTAAACAAATCTTTGAAAAATAAGTCTAAATGTGGGGTTAGAAAAAGGGCAGAACTAAAATGTTAAGACAAATTAAAATGTTAAGCCTATAAGTTGAGAGGGAGATGATCAAAGTTAAAAATACTCCTAAATGGTATTTTTTGGGGTAGGGGAGTTAGATATTTATTAATTTTAGACCCTGAAAAGTAAAATAGTCATGATAAAAATCTAATAGTAACCACTAAAACAAGAGAAACAGAATATATAACTTCTAAATCAATATGGGAAGGGGGATGGAATAAGAAAACAATAGCAACCACCAACATCTCCACCCAAAATAAAGAATAAGGTGAGAGAAAAAAAAGAAGCATTGAAAAGGGGCTAAAATGAAATTAAAAATTAAGTCATGCCTGTAATCCCAGCACTTTGGGAGGCAAGATGAGTGGATCACCTGAGGTTGGGAGTTTGAGACCAGCCTGACCAACATGGAGAAACCCCGTCTCTACTAAAAATTCAAAATTAGCTGGGTGTGGTGGTGCATGCCTGCAATCCCAGCTACTTTGGAGGCTGAGGCAGGAGAATCTCTTGAACCCAGGAGGCAGAGGTTGTGGTGAGCAGAGATTATGCCATCGCATTCCAGCCTGGGCAACAAGAGCGAAACTCCGTCTAAAAAAAAAAAGAAAATTAAGATAGTAAAACAAATCCAAATACATTAAAGATTACAAAAAATGAAAATGAACTAAACTTCCTAGTTGAAAGACTTATTGTCAGATTGGATTTTAAAATCTGGCAATGATATTTCCAGGACACAGTCCTAAAATATTAAACACAGAAAAGTTGAAAGTAAAGGGATGGAAGAACACAGTCAAACTAACTAGAAGAGAGCTGGGTTCAGCCTTTTATATTAGAGCATAATTTCACTGAGAAAACACTAACAGGAAGGGGGAAAGGCACAACATAGTGATGAAGCTCTTTTCTCAACAAATGTATGACACTTCTAAACTTTTATGAGTGCAAAAAAAATAACCCCAGCATATATAAAATTTGGGAAGAACCATGGCTATCAGCTGACATGCACTTACCATATTTGCATTGTCCTACTACAAACTTTACCCATATTACCAAGGTGCTGTCTTCATCCCCGTTTTACAGATGGGGGAATTTCCCCATAGAGAAAAAGATTTGGGCCATGCCTTGGTTTCTTCTTGACTCTGCTTCCTGCTGATTGATCCTCACACCTCACCTGGAGACCTACTTCACATTATCCATCAGGATGAGAAGTGGTGTGCCTTTACCAAAGGACCACAGTCACCTTCAAAACGTGTTTAGATAGATCTGGATGGAGGCTTCTGTGGTTGCAGATGAAAAAAGAGGCCCCATGGTATATCTGACTCCATGTCAATCACTGCATGAACACTCACACACATGCACACGTACACATGCAAGCACAGTCCTGTTCTGGTCCGGCAGTAGTGCCAACATTCAAATTCCAGGTCTTACTCTGAAGCCGTTGAGGAAACCACTGTCATTCTGGGGTTTATGGGAATGTTTCTTCTTGGTGCCTCTTGTTCCTCACAGAAGCTTTTTTTTTGTGCTGTGGGCTTGCTGTCATAGCTTTCCAAGCTATCCTAGTTTTGCAACTTTCTCTGATCAACCACATCAGGTTCTTGGACCATCCCAAAATTAAAGAGGTAGGTTTTGCTGCAAGAGACAAAGACATTCACCTCTCACACAGTTTGAACTCGTGGGTAGAAACAGATTCCAATGCTGGCCAGCCTCTGTAGCTCCCAGTGCCCCCTCAATTATGACTCCTGAGGCATTGGAGCAGGGTCCTCACCTTGCGCGAAGATAATTAGGTGTGCTGAAGAAAGCCAGACACTGCTCTTTCTTAGCTCTGCATCCTTAACAAGTTACCACTACTCCTTCTCTTTGAACCTCTGACTTGTCAATGGTAAAGTGCCTGTGATTCTTAAAGGGATAAAAACACAACCTATATAAGGCACCTGGCATAGTGCCTGGCACAGGTGGGTGTTTAACAAAGGTTAACTCCTTTCTATCCCACTGTGGGAGTCCATATCCTCTTGGGTAGGCTGCCTCTGGTTTCCATTGTGTCATCAGAGCCATACTAAGTCCATGTGTTGGACATGGATCCCAAGAACTAATTTCTGGAATGAGTTATGCCTGCCAACTTCTCTGATACTTAACTTCTGTCTCTCCATTTATCAAATGGAAATGTTTGCATTTGGCCTCTGCCAGTTGGAGTAACCAAAAGGCTTAGAGGTTTTGGAGAGGTCGTATGCTGCCATCTGTTTGACCACATGCTGCCTTTTACGTGTAATAAGCATTCTTTCTTACATTTGTCTAGGAATTAGCAGTTCACAAAGCACATTCACATATAAGGGCTTGTTTTGAATTGATCTTGGCAGCAATTCTATGAGACAAGTAAAAGGTAGGTCAAGCATTATAATCCTCATTTTAAAGCTGGGAAAACTGAATCTCAAAAAGGTTGAAAGACTTGTCTAGGGGACAGTGTGTGAGTAAATGAAAAGTTAAGATTTGCTGAACTGGCATTTCCTGACTACCTATCTAGTGTTTATTTATGCAGAAGGCACTATGGTGGCCAAGTGGCTCAGAGTCACACAGCTCTGTGCCTCAGTTTATTCATCTGTAAAATGAAGATAATAATATATTCTGAATGCTGTTGTGGAATTTCAATGAGATAGTTCACACAATGGCATGGATACTGTAGTACACTGCCTAGATTCACAACCCCACAACTATCTATGAGAATGGCCCATAGTTCAAGAAGTCGCATTTTTTTCCCCAGGTGAAGCCTGCATCCAATGACTGTTCAACGTGGGTATATAAAGGCCTGGCTCCCTTGCCAGGGCCACCCTACCTCCTGGTGAATGGACTGAGGCTTACATTATGACTGCATTGCAGCTCATCTGTTCTTTCCATTCAGTCCTTCCTTTACACTCACACAGGTGAGGACCCAGATATTAAATGCCTCACGTGATAATCTCTATTGCATGCTAGGCTTCGTATGCATACACAAAAACCATCCTCTATCAGTCAGGCCCCTTACTTGCAGAGGCAAAGAGGCCAGTCTGGGTTAGATGTGCACCCTGTTTCTACAACAGAACAAGACAAACAGGCCCTCCTGAGGTGTAAGTTCATGGCCTTGGCCCCACCCCTGAAACTCAGCCATCTGAGACAGCTTTAGGTCTGAGGCAACCCCAGACTTTGGGTTGTTGTTTCCTGGACACAGCCTCCTTTTGCCAATGTTGCAATCCTTTGTGAGAGACCACAGGTTGATCACCCGTTCCTGTTACTGAGCACAGAGAGGTTTGTAGGCCATTCTCTCCAGGAATTCTGACGCACTGCAAAATCCCATGGTCTGAATGCTTCTACCTTCCCTGTGAAAAGCCCCTGGCCTCAGAAAAGGAAGCTAGTTTAAGTGACCAACATTTGGGGTAAAGCTTCCGAGGGCCCAGCCACTGTGTTACATGCAACAATCAACAGAGATATTCTTTGGCTAGAGTTGTTTTTCTGGGTATAGGACCCTATAATTAAAATCAGCTCTCCAACTCCCCTTCCTGCAAACAAGAATACAAATGTAAGGAGGAAAATGCAAATTGAAGAGTTGCTAGCCCTTCCCCCACTTCCAACCAGAATGCCACCCCAAGCCTCCCCTGCAGGAAGTTCTGGAGTCCCCAACTCTGCCCCAAGGCTGAGACCGTTGATAAGGTGAAGGGATGTGATTGTGGAGGCCGGAGCTCCCCTCGCCCTGTAGGCTGCTCCCCTTGCTTTTCCCTTTGAATGTTACAGTTTAGCTCTGTGACTTACTTATAATTGCCTGAATTCCCCACCCATGCTTTCTCTTACTTTGGGGCTTCTCATCCTTCCTCTTCCTCCATCTTCCTCCTCTCACCCCACTCCCAAGCTTGAGTGGGGTGTTCCTCTTCTGTGTTCCCACAAAACCCTGTGCCTCCTTCATCGTTGCATATATTATGCTGTAATGTAGTTTTCTGGAGGTGTGAAGACTGTGAATCCTATGAAGACAAATACACACCTACCTTGTTGACCGTTGTATCCTCAGAATCTAATATTGCACTTGGCACACAGTGGTTGGGAGTAAATACCCATGAGGCAAACACACAGGAAGGACTCTTTTATTATGGTTGTTGGTTGTTGTTGCAAGTGACATAACCCCACCTTGATCTAGCTGACTGACGGCTCTACCACCTTGTGTTTTGCAGCATGAGAGGAAGAGGAACTGCACCTCTTCCTTCAGTTTCAGCTTGAATAATATCAGGAAGATTCATATCGGTCTGAGTTGGGTCACGTACCCGATGTATTGTAGCTGTGGATGGGGTAAGCTGGTTGGAGTTTACAACACTGTTCACATAGCTGAGATATGGAAAGAACATAAATGTCAACTGGTGGATGAATGGATAAAGAAATTGTGGTATATACATACACTGGAATATTATTCAACCTTAAAAAGAAGGAAATCCTAACATTTTGTGACAACATGGATGGACCTGGAGGTAATTATGCTGAGTGAAATAAGACAGACACAAAAAGACATTTCCTGCAGGAGCTCGCTTATATGTGGAATCTAAAATAGTCAAGCTTAAAGAAGAGAGTAGAATACTGGTTGTCAGGAGCTGGAGAAAAGTGGAAATGAAGAGGTGATAGTTAAAGGATACAAAGTTTCAGTTATACAATATAAATAAGTTCTGGAGGTTTACTATTAATATATCACATAGTACCTATAAGTAACAATACTGTATTGTATACTTAAAATTGCTAAGAGGGTATATCTTATGTTATATGTTCTTACCAACAATAATAATAATGGTAATAATTAAGGGGCAGGAGGACACTTTGGAAGGTGATGGATATGTTTATGGCCTTGATGGTGGTGATGATTTCATGGGAGTATACTTATCCCCAAACGAATTGAGATGTAAATATTAAATATGTACAGCTTTTTACATGTCACTTGTACCTCAATAAAGTAGTTTAAAAATGGTTGGACTGAGAAAAGGAGGAGCTGCTCAGCAACATGAGGCTGGGTGCTGGGCAGACAAAGCCTCACACATGCATTACTGAACCAACGGACTCATGCCTGTGAGCTTTGTGGCCATGGATGCACCACGCCAATGTAGTCAAGGATTCTTCAATGTGTACCTTACTGGATTAGTTCCCTCTGTTCATTTGTATTGACTCCTCAGTTCCCTTATGGGTTGCTTGTTGGCTCTTGTGGAGTTATTTAAGTAAGACTTTGGTTGCAGGAGGCAGACACGCTTGAGCTGGTTTTGGCTGTAATGGGGAATTTGTGAGACGTGACACAGTGACAGGAAGTGCAGCCAGACGTTGTGAGAGGCAGTAACTGGGAATAGGAAAGTTATGAGAAGTTAAGGCAGTAGTAATTGTCTCTCTATCGAAGGCCATAATGTTATCATTCCTGCCTCTATCTGTTTGCTTTGTTCTTCTCTCTCAGCAGAATGGTCTTCTCTGCTTCTCTGTGCACCTGCAGAAGGTGACCACCATAAGGCTTATGGATTTAGGAGTCCTCAGTTTGAGAGCAGTTACCCAATGCCTGGCACCTGTGAACTCTAGTCCCAGTTTCTTATTCCTGGTACTGGCTTAGTTTGAGGCAGCTGCCCACCATAAGTCCAGTGAGCCATGGCCTGGGGACACGGTCAGGTACATGTATAATCAGCTGGCTTTGTGAGTTGTGGTGGTGGTGATGGAGGTAGCTCCCAGAAGAATGGATTACAGGTTAAGAGGAGTCTGTATATCTTGACCACATTTGATGTGAACTTGCAAATTTCAATGTGTGACCACTTACAAAGTTATGATCGGGTGTCTCATTTATTTATGGTGATGTATGAGTCTGTGTGTGCGTGTGTGTGTGTCTGTGTTTGTGTGTGAGACAGAGAGAGAAGAATGAGAATATGAGTGGTGGTTTCCCATTTAATTCTCTATGGGCCAAATCCTGGGCTATGAGCTGGAGATATAATAGTAAACAAAATAGACATGGTGCTTGCTGTGACCTGCCCTGGGAGACAGATATTACACGGAGGATCACATAAATGCAGAGTCTGAGCTGAGGTCTTAAGGGTGAGGATAGGTAACTACTCAGTGGAGCAGGGGAGGGAAGAGTGTCCCATGCCTGTGTCAAGGTCCTGAGGTGAGAGTAAGAGGTGAATTTGAGGAACCAAAAGGATGGTGTGGCTGGAGTTCAGAGAACAAGGGGGTTTGTTTCACAAGCTGAGTCTGGAACCAGGCTGAGCAGATTCTTATGAACTCTGCAAAAACTTAAAGGTTTATCTATGACCGTAAACAACTACGGTCGTAGATAAACAAGTTGGCAAACAATTCAAGGGTTTACAGTCATCAGAATTGTAAAACTGATCCCATGTATTTTCAAACCTCAGATCCCTTGCTCTGACCTTGTGTGTCTAAGCTAGCAGGAATCAGGATGCACCTCTCCCCTGGCTGGAATGGAGGGATTCACCCAAGCTGTCAGTCTTCTCACAGCACCCAGGGCCCCCCTGCTAGTGTGTGGTCTAGATTTCCATTCCCATAGTAGGACTTCCTTTGGGAGCCTTGGGGTCTCTCCTGCCAGAGGGCTTCGCCTGTGACTGTCTCAATTCAAGGGAGGGGTTCTAATAACATTAAACCTCAATATCTTGCTCCTCCATTCCCGATGCCTCCCTTTTCTTCTACCCTTCCCCTACCTCTTTTCCTATGCCTCAGGCTGGCAGGTTAGTGCTGGAGCAAGTGGCCAGTCACCATCATTGGGGTTGCGGATCCTCAGGGTTCTTCAGAAGCCCCTTCATGATCAAGAGTCCCCAGTCACTCAGAATTCCACGGTTCCCAAATGCCAGTTCTCCCACTACTCCCAGCATTCTCCATCTCTGGGATGTTGGGCTTCTCAGATGCACTGAGTACCCTAGGCTAAGCGACTGATCCATCAGAGCTTCATAGCCTTAGAGGAGAGGGAGGCAGGCTTGCAAAGGAGAGTTCTGGGGTGGACCAGGCACTGGGGTGCTACAGATGCTCATAAATTGTCCCTTTACCCTGGATGTGCCCAGTGCTGGGACCACCTGGGAACCCCCAGCCTTGCATGCTGATTGACTTGTAGTCCCCTGGCCCTGACTGGAAGCCTAGTTTTCTCTCTCATGACTGACCCTGGACCAGCCAGGCCCCTAGCTCCCCAGGGAAGAAATCCAATCTATTTCCTCTGATAGTAATGGCTAATACTTAAATAATGCTGACCACATGCCAAGCACTTTACAGTTGTTAGCCCAGTCCTCACAAGCACCTTGTGAGGTGGGCAAGAGTCTTATCTTACTCTCATTTTATAGATGTGGCCCAGGATCCCACAGCTATAGTTCATGGGGCTGGGATTTGAACCTCTGGCCACCAGAGCCCACCTTACTGTGTCCTCCTTCTGTTGTCATAACAGAAAAGTACAATACCATGATGACACAACAGGCTATCCTGGCAGATTCCCAGGCTGCCCCAATGCCCAACTTTCTAGGTTTACAAAGTTGACATTTACAAAGTTTCCAGGTTTACAAATCTAGTTTCTGATTCTTTAGTCAGCAGGAATTTCTCTACAAAAGCTGCTTTGAAAATTTCCAGCCAAGCCTTACACACCTTGGCATTACATCTTGGTGAGCCAAGGAGGAAGAGAACAGGAAGTGAAGGCCCCATGGGAAGTCCCTGCGGTCTGGAGCACCCAGGCGGGGCTGGGGGTGGGGGGCTTTCCTGTGGCCAGCTCCCTGCACCTCCCAGCCCCATTCAGGCCCTGTGAGTTGAATGAAGAGACCCTGGGAATGAGTCCAGGTCTGCAGGGTTAGAGGAAATTGAAGGCCCTTACTAGATCCCTGTTGAGAAATTTATGAATTATGAGCCCTTCTGCAAATGAGAGTGTTCTTCCCTGTCAGGAGGGACAGATTGTAGGTGGCAAGATTGGTGGCAGCCAGTAGGCTGGTCTACTCCTTCCTCTCTATTTCATCTGTGTATGAAGGCATTACCTGCAGCAAGGGCCTGTGTAAATTCATGTGATTTACAGAGCATTTTATATACTGCGTGTCATTCATCCTTCCGGTGAGCCCTAAGTCTACGATAGGGCAGGGAGCATCAGATCCATTTTGCAGCTGTCAAAATGAGGTCTGAAGGGTAGAAGTGGTGTGCCCACACACACACAATTGGTTGGCTACAGACCTGGGGACTAGACCCAGGACTTCGTACTGCCCAGGGGTCTCTTGCCACTGCTCCCCATCAACTTGGATGGCTTTAAGCATTTGTGAGTTGTCTGCTCCCTGATGGCAGCATGCAGAGACATGAAGCTACAGCAGGTTCATTCTCAGTGGCAAAAAGGAGAAGGGGTGTTCAGAACATCAGGTGGTTCTAGAGAAAGCAGGGAGAGAGTGTCTGGCCTTGTGGACAATGTCACGGCAGAGGCCAGGTATAGGGCATGGGGGTAACTGGAAGCGGGATGGACCCTGTTATTCTCTAAGACATGGTTTCCACGTAGTGCTCAAACAAGGCCTTTGCCCTTGCTGTTCTCTCCACCTGGAATATTCTTCCCCTTCCTTGACATTGCTCAGGTCTCCACTCCTATGTCACCCTCTCAGAGAGGGCTTCCCTGGCCACTTTCCCTAAAATAACCACCCACTCCTAGGTCCCTCAAAAGCATATCCTGCTTTGGATTTCCCCTGCAGCAATATGCCCTATGAAGTTTTTTTATTTGTTAACTCCTTTCTTGTCTGTTTTCCTTTGTTAGAGCATTGGGGACCTTGTCCGGCTTGTTCCCAATGCCTGGAAGAGTGCCCAGCACACAGGATTAAGCCAACACATATGTTTTGAATGAATGTGTGCACACATGCATGAGCTGGTGGCAGTCGGGGTTGGGGTAAGCACAAAGGCCCAGCTCAGTTCTCTGCATGTGACCTCCCATCTTACGCAGATAAGAACCAGTTTGGTTTCTGCTAGCCTGAGTCACCCTCCTGGAAACTGGGCCTGCTTGGCATCAAGTCAGCCATCAGCCAACCCATCTCCTCATGCTGGCCAGCCCTTTGTGAGTGTGTGGGAGGGGAGGCTGGGCTCCTCCTTGTACTCTCTGAGGTGCTTTGGAAAGAGGAGCAGCTCCACCCTGGGAGGGGCTGTGGCCCAGGTACTGCCTGGGTGCTACTTTATGGGCAGCAGCTCAGTTGAGTTAGAGTCTGGAAGACCTCGGAAGACCTCCTGTCCTAAGAGGCCCTCCCCATGGCTTTAGGTAAGCTCCTTCCACTCTTATTTTTCCACCTGAGAAATGAGAGAGGAAAATGTCTACAACTGGTGTTTACCAAATGCTTTCAGGCTCTGGTGAGCAAGCGTCCAGGAAAATGTCAAGCGCATGGAGCTCCAGGCCTGTCTAGGGGACCTGGGCACGGGGAGGCATCCACGGGAGACCATGCAGGCACTCTGAGGCAGGGGCTGCAAGCCTAGTGCCTGCTGGGGCAGCAGGTGAACAGAGAGGTGTAACTGCTCTGACAGAAGTCATGGAGTCCTTGGAGTGTGGGGGTCATTTTCCACTGTTGATAGAATAGGGAAATTGGTGAAATAGCTCTGTTAAATGAGAGAAAGAACAGTGTGAGCTCAATGAGAAATACTAATAGAATGTGGCACTGAGCCACAAGGTCTGAGGGTTGATTGATAAGGAAGGGTGGGGACTGTGGATAATTAAGGGCTTGGCACTAGTCAGTTCCACCAGATAGTTGTCGCAAGAGAATGCAGGCTCAGGTGGCCAGAACTTCTCACTTTTCCAGAAGAGTCCAATATTCTGATTTCATTATGTATAGTATTCTGATTAAATAAGACAATAAAGCAAGCAGATAAAATATTTAAATTATAAGCTGCCAGTTTGCAACCTCTGGTTAGGATTTGTGTGGGGCAAAGAAAAAAACTCTCAGGATCATTGGTCTGTAGACTCTAATTTTAAGTTTCTAATTTAAATTGGCCCCTGAGGCTGGGTGTGGTGGCTCACGCCTGTAATCCCAGCATTTTGGGAGGCCAGGGTGGGTGGATCACTTGAGGTCAAGAGTTCAAGGCCTGCCTGGCCAACATGGTGAAACCGTGTCTCTATTAAAAATACAAAAATTAGCTGGGCATGGTGGTGCATGCCTGCAATCTCAGCTATTTGGGTAGCTAAGGCAGGAGAATTGCTGGAACCCGGGAGGTAGAGGTTGCAGTGAATGGAGATCACACCACTGCACTCCAGTCTGGGCAATAGAGAGAGACACTCTGTCTAAAAATATATATATAAAGATAAATAAAATGAAATAAAATAGGCCTCTAATGAGCAGGCCATTCTCCTTTCTGGGTCTTACTTTCCTTACTCTCCTTTCTGGGTGTTAAGAGGAGGTCTAGAGGAAGATGGACAACTCTTAGCTTGTAGTAAGCACAGTGGAAGTGTCAGCTCTTAATGGGTCATGGACATATTACAAGCTAGGCACCGTGCCGAGCTCTTTACATGGTTTATCCCACTGAACCCTCTCAATAACCCTATGAGGAAGGACTATTATTGCTCACATTTTCAGAAGAGGAAATGGATGTAGAGAGATTAGATAATTTGCCCATGTCCAGACAGCTAGTATAAGAGGAGGAGGTGGGTTGACTGCAGACAATCTGTCTTCAAACCACTACACTATGCTATGGGGGCACAGAGACTTAATGAAATCATGGAGAGGGAATTGCTTTGTCAACCACAAGCAGTTATTCCGGGGACAGCAGATCCTCCCCTGTCCCCCAGTGTGTACAATGGTCCCTGGTGGGTTGTGCTACAATGTTAGCCCATGGTCTTATGTGTTTTTCAAATGTGTAAAGTAGGATGCTGGAACCACTCTTAGAACCAGATAGTGATAAATTGTGAAGAAATAAATCTCTGTGCTTAAAACTGGTTCATCCCAACATATTTTGAACTGACACACAATAGGTGCTAAATAAATGTGGGTGAACTTGAATTGGATTGAATTCGGGAAACAAGTGCAATAAGCTTAGTGAAGACACCATGTTCCCTGGGTAGAGGAACCACATTCTCCATCTAAGGCCAGGAGTATGGGAGGTATCAATGTTTGCCCAGCACAGAACAGGGTGCCGCGAAGAGAAAAGTTGAGGGGATGCATACTCTGACTGGAAACTGGAAGGGTGAGAACAGAGGGTAAACGATAGAGATGGAACCATGTGCATACACTTTGTGTTACCTTGGACTAGTCATTCATTTCTCTGGACCTCTGCTTTCTCTCTACACAATGGGGTCCCACCACTTCCCTTACAGCTGACTTGTATGAAGAAGGAGGTGGAGGAGGAGGAGAAAGTGAAGACAATGCTGACTAAAAGGGTAAATCCTTTTTAGGATCAAGTTTGAAAACAATTTTAGGCTACTAGTTATGAACAACATCTTGATTATGTAGTTGAAGGAAATTAAAGATGAATGGCTTAATTAAAAATTAATCAGAATGAAAATGATTGATTACTAATATACCTGCAATGGTTTATTTTCCTGAGTGGCAGACTCACTAAGGTCTTTGAATACTCCTGTGTGATTGCTGATTGCTCTATGTATGTATTATGTATGTATGCATGTATCTATCTATCTATCTGTTGTCTAATAAAATGGATCACATCTCTGCTAATAAAAACAGACTACACTGGCAGGGTACAACTACAATCATTAATTGTGCCTGCAATTTGCAGCAGCAGCCACCAGAGGTACCAGTGCCCTTTAAGGGTTCATAATTTAGAATAACCCAATTGTCTGAGTTTTTCAGGGACTGAGGGGTTTGCCAAGGTGTAGAACTTTCAGTAATAAAGTCAAGAAAGTCCTGGAAAAACCAAGGTAATTGGTCACTCTAGTCCATAACCAGGTAAAGAACTTTCCCTGTAACCTGTTTAAGGTTTTAGAATCATTTTTTTCCTTATTACCAAAAATCCTCCCCAAATTTTCAAGCAGTTATGAACTAAATAGTTACTCTATGAGATAGGAGTTCAGCCCAAAACAAACACCATAAGAACAAATACAGTTCTTGCTTCTGTTAACCATGCAATGAAGCAGAGAGAAAAAGTCAGTGACCTCTTTAGGAGGACTGTAGTGTGGGAAGAAATAACAAAACTGGGTTTCAATCCTCGCCTGGCCAGGATCTGGAGCAAGTGAGTTAATCTTTCTAAGCCTTGAGTTCTTCTCCTTCTCCTCTTCCTCCTCTTCCTCCTCCTCCTCCTCCTCCTTCTTCTTCTTCTTATTCTTCTTATTCTTTGTCTTCGTCTTCGTCTTCTTCTTTTGCTTTTTTTTCAAACTGAAAGCAAGTTTATTAAGAAAGTAAAGGAATAAAAGAATGGCCACTCCATAGACAGAGTAGCCTGAACCTTGAGTTCTTCTATAAAGTGACTATGAATTTATACTCATTTTGAAAGTGGGTGTCAATATGTCTGTCCACTTTGCACAGCTGTTATGTGGACAAAAGGAGATGTGTGTGAAAGTGTAACACAGAGCCTAAACTACAACAGGTAAGCAACACAGTTGTCCCCTTCCCCACGGTGTCTGTTCTTCTCCATTTCCTCCTGCCTGCAGGGGGATTATAAAACTAATCATCAAAGCCAAGAAGGCAAGAGCAAACATGTGCCTCTGAAAACACAAGATAACTGCATAAGTAATGACTTTCAGTGCAGATCCATAGCTAACCCATAAACTGCTGGGGCAAAAATCATCTTGGAAGGCTCTGAACCTCAGAAAGGATTCACAGTAAGTTAACCAGCTAGATCTGAGAGGAGAGTAGCTTCTTGTAGATAACAGTTGGATTATATACCATGTCTTGATCCCCTTCATCATCCAGGAGAGCAGAGGTGGTCACTCTGAGAGCAGCAAGCCTGGGGGCTGCAGCTTGGTGGGTGGAGGTACTCAAGGGGACAGATGTCTCCAAACCTGTCCTGTTGCCTTATGGAGCTTCTAATAAGTTGATGGATTTGGTTAAAATTAACTTAGCTACTTGGCAGGACTGGGTCAGTGGGGACGAACAAAAAGAAGACATCAGATTATACCCTGGGGGTTTGTATTTCTTGTGTTTCTTTCTCTTCTCTGTACTGAACTGTTTACCCATGACTCAGAAAGAGCAACTGGAGTCTTTGTAGCATTATCTTAGCAAAAATTTACAAAGTTTGGAAAACAATATTGCCATATTGTGTGGTGTGTCCTGTGACACTCAAGATTCAAGTGTTGGCTGAAGCCACTAAATGTGAGATGAAGCCATTACAAGGCAGGGTGCACATCTGTCCACCCAAAGCTGGATGCCAACATTTCACAAATAGTGCTTGCATGACGCAAATGCAGCTCCAGGAGGCCCAGATGAAAATGTTTGTACTGAGATTTGTTAAAGCTTCCAGACAAACTAGATTTGTCAGTAAGAATTGTTTTCTGCAAGGGGGATGAAACTTGTGGGGTGAGCCATTTGGGCTGAGGAAGAGAGAGGTTGGAGCTGAGAAATATGGAGACAATTTCCATTTAGAAGGACTGAATCTCCCTGCCTCTCTGGGGGGTGGCAGCCAGCAGGATCCAATTGTGTATATGTCTCCCCAGCTCCCCATTCAGTGATATCACGTCAGTAGCTTGAAATTATCCGTGGTGGGAGTATTATGTCATGGAAATTGGCAAATGGAAACTTTTATTGGAGATTCAATTGTTAAACATTTACCAGCACACCACTGCCCTGCCTTCAGAGTCAATGACCCCATCCAAGTTTAATCCATCTGTCCACTGTCTCCAACACGATCTTTATAAAACACAGCTGACAACATTACCCTCTTATTCAGTTTTTTAAAAGATAAGTTTCCAGCTCATTAGGGTAGCTTTAAAGGCCATTCCTCCTTTGGACCTCACCCAAATTTTCAAATCACTTTTCCTACCCCTACCTCTAAATGCCACTCAAACTCCAGCCATCCTGAATAATAAGACTTTTAAAAAGTAGATTATGGGCTGGGCACAGTGGCTCACACCTGTAATCCCAGCATTTTGGGAGGCCAAGATGGGTGGATCACCTGAGGTCGAGAGTTCGAGACCAGCCTAACCAACATGGTGAAACCCTGTCTCTACTAAAAATACAAAATTAGTGGGGGTTGGTGGCACATGCCTGTAATCCCAGCTACTCAAGAGGTTGAGGCAGGAGAATTGCTTGAACCCAGGAGGCGGAGGTTGCGGTGAGCCGAGATTGCTCCATTGCACTCCAGCCTGGGCAACAAGAGCAAAACTCCATCTCAAAAAGAAAAAACAAAAAACAAAAACAAAAAACAAAAACAAAAACAAAAACTAGATTACATCAGATACCTCTGGCCTAGGTTGTTTATGACCAACTTTCCTGCTGAGAATAACTAGAAAAGCTAGACAAAACACATTTCCAAAAGATCTCTTTGGAGGCATCAGAGAATGGCCAAGGCTGTAAGGAACTGCCTGAGCCCAGTGAGGTGGAGCCCAGCACTGGTGCCCTTTACTCTTGGGGACATGTGCTCGTTTCAAAAACTTCAGCTGAGGTTTTGAGCATTCATGGAACTTGGTGGGGGAGATAAAATTTGTACCTTAAATCCTACCTACAAAGAGGGTCCCTGATAATCCCCACCCAATTTGGAAATCTGGGTCAGCCTTCACAGGTACTGAAGCCCTCCTCTGAATGATCTCAAGTCCTGCTAGGGTAGAGGTTACCTGCTTTTGAAAGGCTCCTGGCCTACCTGTGCAGCGGGAGCAAAAGTGAACCATCTCAGGGTACAGATAACAATCATCCAGAGCCTTGAATGACCTCTACAGTGCTTAATATATAGTATTCAGCAGTCAATAAAAAGGAATTAGGCATATGCGAGATGATTTGTGTATTAGGGAGAAATAGGCAATAAATGGAGATCCAGCAGGGATTCAAATCATGGATTTGAATCAGGGGCAGCCTTTGAAAGAACTATGGAGAATATACTCAAAGATTTAAAACACAAGATTGGAATTTTTGGCAGAGAACTAACAACTGTACAAAAAAGGAACCAAATGGAAATCCTAGAACTGAAAGATGCAATTAACTGTTGTTGAGAAATAGCCAACATCTATTGAACACTTCCCACGTGGATGGCTGTGCTAAACGCTTTACAGGCATCAATACAAGATGTGTCTCCTTACAGCAGTGCAGTGTCCCTCCTAAGATATGGACAGCCTGGTTTCCCTATCTCTCTGCTTCACCAAAACCCCTTTACATGGGGCTTAGACACTCCTGTTGTCTCTAGTGGCTGGTAGCACAGGGCTCAGCACATAGAAGGCACTAGACACGATTGTGATGACCAGGACCTCCGATGAAAGCCATGGGTGCTGATTGGGAAGGCATAGTTCTTTATGTGCTGTGGTCTTAAAGCTTCATCCAGGAAGCAGAACTGGAGGGGTGCTGAGGACCCAGAATCGAGAATAAGATTAGTCAGAGATTTCCTGTGGGCAGAAATCATAAGGACGCCAACTGTTTGGGTGAGATAAGACGAAACCAAGAGTGGACTTGTGGCCAGAAGCGTGAGGAAGAGGGAGAGAGCTTCCCTTGTTCCCTTTCTTCCTCTCCCTAAGTCACAGTGATTGACAGCCCCCTCCTTTGGAGTCAGAGCAGGATTGAGACTGGACTGGGAAAGGAGGGTGGGTCAGGATACAGGGCAGGAAGGCTGGGAGTGCAGGGCAGGAGCTAGAGGCTGGGGCATTCATTGTGCCTGATTTTTCCCACTTTACCTGGGGTAAAGAAGCATATGCAAAAGCCACGGTGTGAGTATTTCCCAAGTGCCAGAGTCAGGGCATGATTCATCACGTGCAGCATTTCATTCAATCCTTATAGTAACCGATGATGTGGCTTCTATTATTAGCTCTATCAGATAATGAAACTGAGACCAAGACAGGCTCTGCACATTGTGTGGGGTGGCCCAGCTCGGAAATGACACAGGGGGATTCAGACCTAGACTCCATAACTCCTGCCCCAGGGACCACCCCCACCCTCACGCTGTGCATATCGACAAAGGACAGGCTGGGCCACTTCTCAGTGGGGGACATGACACCACACAGTGGGGAAATGACACAGAGCAAGGAGGTTCCAGGAGCCCCAAGTGTCTTTTCTCCAGGAGAATACTCTCTGAATTCAGACTGGGATCAGAGAAACATTTACCCAGGAGCCACAGTTTGGGTGGGGCTTTTTACTTGAAATGCTGTCTGAGGGCAGTGGCCAGGATGGAACTCTCCACCATGCCTTGGCAAGCCACTTCTCTTCTGCAATCTGTAAGGACGTTTTTGAGAGAATTATGGTTTTCCAATTCCAGAGGGCTGAAGAAAGACAAATAGGAGAGAACCTACCGTAGTCAGGTGCTAGCTGCCGTCTCTTTCAGAGGGTGTGATCATAAAGTGATACACTTGATTATTAACAAATACTTCGGAAATTTTAAACCCTAATATTCAACACACTCTGGAAGTGACAAATAAGTAGACAGGTTCATATACATCATCTCCTTCAGCTAGTCCTCACAAAAACAAACAAATGAATAAACAAAATGCTTCTTTGGCCCTCACAGGAAGACACTATTTCTTGAGCGTGTTTCAAAAAGGATGGGTGACCCACTCAAGGTCACACTATTTATGAGGACAGTACAGGAATACAGACATGCCATTTTGCCTGAAAAATCCATCACCCAGGGAGGTGACACAATTTTGCAGAAATGTTCTATTTCCTCTGAAGGATACGTTCTTTAAACCTGTGGGAAATTCATTCATAGCCTTCTTCCTTTGAAGGATTAACTCTTTGGACACAAAGTGTTCGATTCCGATTTGTTGGTTGGAAGATGTGTTGGTTGAGAGAAAGATTCTGATTTGTTAGTTGAAAATAGTCAGACTCATCAAGATCAACTGCTGTAGTAGTAAATATTTTGACATTTTGTCTGTATTCCTGTACTGCCCTCACAAGCTGCGTCACCTTGAGTGAGTCACTCATACTTTTTTGTTTTTGTTTTGGAGATGGAGTCTTACTCTGTTGCCTAGGCTGGAGTGCAGTGGCGTGATCTTGGCTCACTGCAACCTCCATCTCCTGGGTTCAAGTGATTCTCCTGCCTCAGCCTCCCGAGTAGCTGGGATTATAGGCACATGCCACCACACCCTGCCAACTTTTGCATTTTTAGTAGGGACAGAGTTTTACCATGTTGGTCAGGTTGGTCTTGAACTCCTGACCTCAGGTGATCCGCCCACCTCAGCCTCCCGAAGTGCTGGGATTACAGGTATGAGCCACCGCGCCCAGCCCATCCATCCTTTTTGAAACACGTTTGAGAAATAGTGTCTTCCTTTGAGGGCCAAGGAGACATTTTGTTTGTTTATTTGTTTGTTTTTGTGAGGACTAGCTGACGGAGGTGATATATATTAACCTGCCTACTTATTTGCCTCTTCCCAGAGTGTGATGAATATTAGGGTTTAAAGTTTCTGAAGCATTTGTTAATAAAGCCCGGGGCTGGAGGTCAGAAGACCTGGATTTCCCTGCATACCTTTGCCATCAGCAAGCTATGTGACCTTGGACACGTCCCTTTTTTGTCTAAATCTTTCTGAGTCTTTTTGAAAACAATGCCAGGTTGGGACAGGATGATTGCCACGCTCCTGTCCAGCTCTAAAACACTGCAACCTATGCTTCTGCACCAGCACTGTCCATCTGGTAGATCATGCAGAAATTCTCTTCAACTTTTTCCTACCCATAAAATAGGAGCACGCTTACCTTGTTCCTAAGGTTCCAGGCCCCAGGCCTAGAATATCGTAAGGAAGGAAGTTAATGTGTATCAGAGCCCATTATGGGCCAGAAGTTCTCCTCTTCCTCCCTACACCTGCTTCCTCCCTCCCTCCCTCTTTCCCTTCCTTCCTTCCATCCATCTGTGAAGAAGACATGATCACCCTCATTCTGAGAGTGAAGAGAGAGAGGCTCAACTAATGAAATGATTTGTTCGAGGTCACACGGGTGGCACATGACAAGTGGCAGAGGTTGAATTTAGACCCATTCCTGTCCAAATGCTGAGTTTATGTCATCGTCCGGAGACCATAACTTTAAAGATGTAAGATAGTGGGAAAAGAGTTGATTTCAAATCACTTCTTAGAAGGACTCACTTTACATCAGGGGTCGGCAGATTCAGGCCAAATCTGGTCCATCCCCTGCTTTTGCAAATAAAGCTGTAGTGGAACACAGCTAGGCTTATTGATTTATGGATTGCCAATGTCCTTTTGTGAAACAGACAGCTGAGCTGAGTAATCATGGTGCACAAAACCTAAAATATTTACTATCTCGTCCTTTACAGAATGTTTGCCAATCTATGGTCCGGAGTCCAAGGCTGTCCATCCTTCAAAGAACACAAAGTGACATGAGACTGTCCCATGTGCAGGGAGCCCTATCATTTTATTATGAAAAAACGGCCTTTCTGCTCAAATCTGTTTTTTAAAAAGTCAACAAACAGACTCCGGGTACCTGTCAGGCACAGTAGGGAGTTTGGTTTTCATTGTGCTCTTCTTCCCAGGAGCTCAATGAAGGGGAAATAGAAATCTCAATTTTGGGGAAATTGCACAGGGGAAAAGGGGGAGGGAATCAGTTACAACACTCCATTGCGACACTTAGCGGGGTTGAAAGTGACAACAGCAAGGGTTTCTCTTTTTGGAAATGCGAGGAGGGTATTTCCGCTTCTCAGAGTGGGGCAGGGTGACAGATGCCTAGCTTGGGTGAGTGACTATTTCTTTATAAACCGCAACCCTGGGCCCACAATGGCAGTCCACTGCCTTGCTGCAGTCACAGAATGGAAATCTACAGAGGCCTCTGCAGTCACCTAATCTCTCTCCTCCTTTTCCTGTTCCATTCAGAGACAGTCTGCCGACCCTTTGGGAGAAAATCCAGCAAGATGCAAGCCTTCAGGTAAGGCTACCCCAAGGAGGAGAAGGTGAGGGTGGATCAGCTGGAGATTGGAAACATATCACAGCTGCCAGGGGCTGCCAGGCCCCAGAGGGCCTGAGAAGTGGGTTTGGGCTGGAGAGGATGTCCATTATTCAAGAAAGAGGCTGTTACATGTATGGGCTTCAGGACTTGTATTTCAAAATAACCCAGATGTGGACAGTACGACTGGAGGGCTGTCTTACTTTCCCAGAGACTCAGGAACCCAGTGAGTAATAGATGCATGCTAAGGAGTGAGACTGCGATTCAGGCCTAGCTGAATGTGCTGACAGAGAAGCAGAGAGGGGCACCAGGGGCACAGCCCGAAGGCCCAGACTGATATGAGCAATGCCTGTCTGTGCTGACACGTCGGAGGGTCCCACTCTCCAGGGACCTTGGTTTCCCCACCTGTGACATCTGTGACATGAGATCCACGATAACTCCTTGTGTGCCTTACAGGGTTGTTGTGAAAATTAAATGCACAGATAATAGCATAACAGTATTCCGTGCATTGTAAAGAGCCTGAAAACCATTGTGATTTGGAAATGGAATCAGGGCTTTGTGAGACCATCACTATTGTAAAGATGTTTGTAAAGATGCTGATAGAAATGACAGGACTGCTTGTGCATGCCCGCTGCCGTGTGACAGTCCAGCAGTGAAATCATGTTGGGGTGACTTCTCCCCCACTCTGACCTTTATGTTTGTCTGGGCTGAAGCTCCAAGTCGGGCTCTGTGGGTGTATGGGTGACAAGTCTCTCCCTTCCAGATATGGGGACTGTCTGCTTCCCCAGGTTGCCTCTCCCTGCTCTGATCAGCTAGAAGCTCCAGGAGATCCCCCTGGAGGCCCCAGAAGGTGATGTTTATCCCTCCAGACTGAGGCTAAATCTAGAAACTAGGATAATCACAGACAGGCCAATGCTGCCATATGCAAAGCACTTTGGTTTGCCCGGCCACCCCTTATCGAGCCCCTGGGCTCTTCAGAGCCACCTGATGAGGTGGGTACAGTTAGCCACACTTCACAGGTGAGGAGGTGAGGCACAGGTCCTATGTCATGCTGGCCGGGGCTCTGTTTATTACATCTCACAGCTTTGAGTCCTGCTCTCAACCAGAGAGGCCCTGTACCAATAAGAAAGGATTGAGACCAAGAAACAGGTCACTGGCTGAGGTAGAGAGGAAGCCAGCTTGTTCCCAAGGGCAGCTGCTCCTGCAGGACTCTGAGCAGGTCACCAGCTAATGGAGGAAAGGCTCTAGGGGCAGACCCTTCTGGTCTAAGGCTCAGAGCGAGTTAGCTGCAAGGTGTTCTGTCTCTTGAAACTTCTAACTAGGTGCTGTGGTAGTCACTAGTCTCAGATGGCTATTTAAATTTATACTTAAATGAATGAAAATAGAAGAAAATTTAAAATCCAGACCCTTGGTCACACTATCCACATTTCAAGAACTCAATAGCCACACGTGGTTAGCGGCCACCCTATTGGGCAGTGCAGCTATAGAACATTTTTGCATCCCAGAAAGTTCTTTTGGATGTTGCTGCTCTACAGCATGCTTTGCTGAAACAGAAGTGCCTTCACTGGGAATCTAAGATGGGAAGCAAGTGAGGAAGGGAGTCAAATGTGGGCTCACTGCTCACCAGCTGTGAGGGTTGGGCCTGCCTCTTAACCAGTGTCAGCCTCAGTCTTCTCATCCATGCATGCCATAGGTATACTAAAATACTATACCCCCGGAAGAGCTGGATGCAAATTTGACAAGTTCTGGGGGCCACAGGATGATGCCAAGCACAAGGCTGGGCACATGGTGGCTGTGCACCACAGCTGAGTCCTTTTCCTTTTCAGAATCTGGGATGTTAACCAGAAGACCTTCTACCTGAGGAACAACCAACTAGTTGCTGGATACTTGCAAGGACCAAATGTCAATTTAGAAGGTGAGCGGTTGCCAGGAAAGCCAATGTGTGTGGGCATCGGGTCACTTTGCCCATCTGTCTGGAGCAGCATGGCCTGCCTGCACAAACCCTAGGTGCAATGTCCTAATCCTTGTTGGGTCTTTGTATTCAAATTTGAAGCTGGGAGGTCCTGGCTACTAAAGGGTACATATGAGGGCAGCCTGAAGAGGGCGTGGAGAGGTAGCGTCTAGGTCAGGGGTCAGTGCCTATAGGCACGGTGGTCCCAGGGCCACAGCTGGGAAGGGCAAATACCAGAAGGCAAGGTTGACCATTCCCTTCCTCAAGTGCCTATTAAGCCTCCATGTTCCTATGTTGTTCAAACCCTAACTCAATCCCAAATTAACGCACCGTGTATAAGGCTGGGCTATGTCTCTTATTCCTGGACACCAAACTCAGCCATATTCTGGTCAACAAGCTGGATGAACTTGAAGAAGCTTCACCCACACTGTTCCTCAGCTTTCCCTTCAGTGGGATGATGTCAGTTGGACGACAGGATGTGTGATTCTTTTAGTTCCAGCCTTCTAGGATGTTTTCACTCCCCTGTTTGCTGTTGTAGGACGGTATTACCTCCACCTTCCCACCTTCCCTATTCCCTAGTTCTGTCTCCCGTGCCTCGCTCTGAAAGTGGATGAGACCTACCTTTCCTGTCCTGGTAGTTCTCCTAATGAACACACTGAAGCACGAGGAAGCTGAGATTTTTGTTGCTACATGAGAGCATGGAGGCCTCTTGGGGAAAGAGGAAGTTCAGAGACCCCTAGGCTCCTGTGGAGCCCCACTCATGGCCTTGTTCATTTTCCCTGCCCCTAAGCAACACTCTTATTGACCTGGAGCACAGGTATCCTGGGGAAAGTGAGGGAAAGATGGAAATCACATGGAACAACATCCAGGAGACTCAGGCCTCTAGGAGTAACTGGATAGTGTACTTGGTTTAATCTTCTGTTAGATGCAGACTGGGAAGATGAGACCTCTCTGCCCTTCTGACCTTGGGATTTTAGTTTTGTGGCTACCAGGGGAGACAGAAAAATACCCAGGGTCTCTTCATTATTGCTGTCTCCTCTTCTATTAACCTGACCCTCCCCTCTGCTCTTCCCCAGAAAAGATAGATGTGGTACCCATTAAGCCTCATGCTCTATTCTTGGGAATCCATGGAGGGAAGATGTGCCTGTCCTGTGTCAAGTCTGGTGATGAGACCAGACTCCAGCTGGAGGTAAAAACATGCTTTGGATATCAAATCACCCCAAAACCCAGTGGCTTGAAACAACCACAATTTTTTCTCATGATTCTATGGGTTGACCAGGATTAGCTGGGTAGTTGTGTTCTGTGTGGTGGAACAGGCTTGGGTCACTTTGGCAGCTGCATTCAGCAGAGTGCCTGGCTTGCGCTGGGCATCCAAAGTGGTCCCTCATCCTCCAGGCTCTCTTCCCATGTGATCTGTCAGTGTTTAAGAGTCAGCTTGAGCTTCCTTACAGCATGGCAGCTGACTTCCAAAAGGGATTATTCCAAAAAGACAAGCCTCAACATGCAGGCGCTTATTATAACTTCTACTTGCATCATCCTATTGGCCAAAGCCAGTCACGTGGCTATGTCTAGCCACTTGTGAGAGGAGACTGCATAAGAGTGTGAACACCAGGGGACATGGTCACTGGGGGTCACCACTGTAGCGGTCTACCCAGGACCTGAAACTCTGTGTGCTACTCCCTTGTTCAAGGGCCCCCAACCCACTTGTACCTGCCCTCATCTAGCAAAGCCCATCCTCAGGACCTTTCTCTTCCAATCCTTATCGACTCACATTGATTAGTTGGTGCCCCACCCAGAGCCCTGTGCTCCTTGATCTCATGTAATGTTAATAGGTTTCCCAGCCCTGGGAAAACATGGCTTTGTCTCAGGGGCTTGCTGGATGTAACCTTAACCTTAATGTGAGTGGCCATACTGTGGTACTGTCACATCCCTCACCAGGGACGCTGTTCTGGAGGGTGGCTGCCTGTTCTGTGAGGAGTGGGGATGGCTAGGACATTGCATGGAACACACCACCACCCCATCTCCTCAGAGCTCAAACCCTGACAGAACACCAGCTCTACAGGCCTTGGCTTCTGCTGATGGTGCCGTGTATTTATCAGACTTACTGGTTCGAAGCCAGAGTAGCCAGATTTCCCAAAGTCAAGGTGTGACAGTGGGACAGCCTCTTTGTGTCTTTGCTGTCCTAAGAAACCTGGGCCAGGCCAGGTGCAGTGGCTCACGCTTGTAATCCTAACACTTTGAGAGGCCAAGGTGGGCAGGTCACGAGGTCAGGAGTTTGAGACCAGCCTGGCCAACATGGTGAAACCATGTCTCTACTAAAAATACAAAACATTAGACAGGTGTGGTGGTGCATGCCTGTAATCCCAGCTACTCAAGAGGCTGAGGCAGGAGAATCGCTTGAACCCAGGAGGTGGAGGTTTCAGTGAGCCGAGATCGCGCCACTGCACTCCAGCCTAGGCGACAGAGCAAGACTCCTTCTCGGGAAACTTAATTAATAAATAAATAAACCTAGGGCCCAGAGTCCCATAGAGTGGCAGACAGGAGCACCTGGGGGCTTTTAGGGTAGGGCATTTCCCCTGTACTAACTCTGGGCTGTCCAGAGGGTCACATCATGGTGTGGAGTGGAGAGGGAGGCAGCACAGGACTTCCTAGGCCTCAGCTCTCACCTGCCCATCTTTTGATTTCCAGGCAGTTAACATCACTGACCTGAGTGAGAACAGAAAGCAGGACAAGCGCTTCACCTTCATCCGCTCAGACAGCGGCCCCACCACCAGTTTCGAGTCTGCCGCCTGCCCTGGCTGGTTCCTCTGCACAGCGATGGAAGCTGACCAGCCCGTCAGCCTCACCAATATGCCTGACGAGGGCGTTGTGGTCACCAAATTCTACTTCCAGGAGGACGAGTAGTACTGCCCAGGCCTGCCTGTTTCCATTCTGGCGTGGCAAGGACTGCAGGGGCTGCCAGTCCCCCTGCCCCAGGGCTTCCGGCTATGGGGGCACTGAGGACCAGCCATTGAGAGGTGGACCCTCAGAAAGTGTCACAAGAACCTGGTCACAGGACTCTGCCTCCTCTTCAACTGACCAGCCTCCATGCTGCCTCCAGAATGGTCTTTCTAATGTGTGAATCAGAGCACAGCAGCCCCTGTGCAAAGCCCTTCCATGTCGCCTCTGCATTCAGGATCAAACCCCGACCACCTACCCAGCCTGCTCTCCTCTCCCCACTGCCTCCTCCTCCCTCATTCCACGTTCCCATGCCCCGGATCCATCAGGCCACTTGATGACCCCCCACCAAGTGGCTCCCACACCCTGTTTTACAAAAAAAAAGGCCAGTCCATGAGGAAGGTTTTTAAGGGTTTGTGGAAAATGAAAATTAAGGATTTCATGATTTTTTTTTTTAGTCCCCATGAAGGAGAGCCCTTCATTTGGAGATTATGTTCTTTCTGGGAGAGGCTCGGGGCTTAAAATATTCCTGCATTTGTGAAATGATAGTGAAAGTAAATGGTAGCTTTTCCCTTTTTTTTCTTCTTTTTTGTGATGTCCCAACTTGTAAAAATTAAAAGTTATGGTACTATGTTGGCCCCATAATTTTTTTTTCCTTTTAAAACACTTCCATAATCTGGACTCCTCTGTCCAGGCACTGTTGCCCAGGCTCCAAGCTCCATCTCCACTCCAGATCTTTTACAGCTGCCTGCAGTACTTTACCTCCTATCAGAAATTTCTCAGCTCCCAAGGCTCTGAGCAAATGTGGCTCCTGGGGATTCTTTCCTCCTCTGCTGAAGGAATGAATTGCTCCTTGACATTGTAGAGCTTCTGGCACTTGGAGACTTGTATGAAAGATGGCTATGCCTCTGCCTGTCTCCCCCACCAAGCTGGGAGCTCTGCAGAGCAGGAAACATGACTCCTGTATGTCTCAGGTCCCTGCAGGGCCGAGCACCTAACCTTGCTCTTGGCAGGTACTCAGTGAATGAATGCTGTATATGTTGGGTGCAAAGTTCCCTACCTCCTGTGACTTCAGCTCTGTTTTACAATAAAATCTTGAAAATGCCTATATTGTTGACTATGTCCTTGGCCTTGACAGGCTTTGGGTATAGAGTGCTGAGGAAATTGAAAGACCAATGTGTCTTTCTCACCCCAGAGGCTGGGGCTTGGCTGCCTCTTCTCTGAGAGTTCTTTTCTTCCTTCAGCCTCACTCTCCCTGGATAACATGAGAGCAAATCTCTCTGCAAAAAAAGATGTAGGGCAGCATTGTCCACAACAGCCTCTACTGGAGCACCCATCACAGAATGAATTCGTACATCACATATCTGCACACAACACAACGCTCCTTGGCAAAGAAAATGAATGAATTACAGCCAGCTGCACCTCACAAGACAGATGAATCTTACAAACATCATGTGGGTACAAGAATCACAAAAGTATGCATAGAGTATGATTCCATTTCTATAAAGTTCAAAACGGGCAACATGGGGCTGTTGTGTGGAGGGCTGTGGAAACAGGTGATCCAGAGAGAAGCAAGGCCATGCTCTCTCTGAAGGCCTAGTGAAGCTTGGCCCCTGGGAGACAGAGTGGCAGGCAGGAGCACCTGGGGGATTTTAGGGTCCAGACAACATTCTATTTCTTGGCATGGATGTAGTTAGGCGGTTTTCTGTGTGTATATTTTATTTCACAATATCTAGAAAATAAAAAGACTTGCCCCCCAACAACCAGGATGTAAGGAAAGAAGCATCTGGGAAATTGTAAGATTAGTGAGTGGAGTATTGAATTTGGCCCCATAGGTGGGAGTGCAAGACCATGAGTGACCACTTATCAAACATACCTTAGTAAACAGTCAGGTGAATGAGGAGTGTGGTCCTTTCACCTGCCCAGGTTGTTTCTGTTAGATTCTGGGCTTGGTCTCTGGAGTCCAAGAGGCAGGCCCCAGTGAGGTCATGCACTTGCTGTCTGATTTTGGCCAAGTCACCTCCCTTTTTGGGGACTGTTCCTCATTTGTTTGAGGGGAGTGTTGATTTGGATGGAGATTTTCCAAACAGAGCTCCTTGGACCCTTCTCTCTGAGGTCTCTGGAAATGGGAAGGCCTGCAGAGGGGAGGATAAATGGGCCAGGATTCATCCCTGAACCCTGCTCCCAACAGAGCCCTCTGTTTTCCTCTTCTTTACAACTTGGACCTCCCATGAGACTTTGTTTGAAAGGGAGACTTCATTGCTAAAAGCAAACTAAACTAAGTAGGCTAAAAGGCAACAAACTGGAGAAAATATTTAAGGTCTTCTCTAGATCTAAGATCCTATGACGTTGAGGAGGTCATCCAACATCTCTGAGTTTTATCTTTCTTGTATATAAAATGGAAGTAGCTAGCAGGGCAGGGCATGTGTCGTTGATATATTTTTAATCCTGGTAAAAGGAGGAGGTTCAAGGCAGAAAACTCATCAAAGCTTAATGACAATAGCAGCTAATATTTGTGAGGATCTATATGCAGCCTCCCTTCATGTTACAGAAGGTAAAACCCAAGGCTAAGACTCTTCATGCAAACTAGGTCAAGCAGCAAGCTACAGGTTAGAAACAGGCAAGGCAGCAAAACAGTCACATGGGTGAACTCTGGGGCTCTGCAGTCACACTCTGACTCTCCTGCTTGCACTGGGTGCTCATAAGCAAGCTAGTTAACACCTCAGAGCCTTGGTTTTCCCACCACTAAATGCAAATAATAGGCAATGCTGAGTTATTGCAAAGTTACTTAATCTTTGCAATAGCCTTCTGTGGTGAGTGGCATTTATTATTATTATTAGTCCTAGAAGAGTCAGTGCTCAAAGGAATCTGCTTTAGAGCCTTATTGCTCCAAGTGTGGCTCATGCATCAGCAACATCAGCATGCTTCTGGAGTTAAAATGCAGATTCTCAGATCTCAGGCTTGACTTACCAACTTAGGGTCATCATCTTAACCAGATCTCCCATGCACATTAAATTTGAGACGCACTGTTTTAAAATGCATTAGCCGGGTTTGGTGGCTCATGCCTGTAATCTCAGCACTTTGGGAGGCCAAGGCAGGTGGATCACATGAGGTCAGGAGTTCGAGATCAGCCTGACCAACATGGTGAGACCTCGTCTCTATTAAAAATATAAAATTAGCCGGGCATGGTGGCGCATACCTGTAATCCCAGCTACTCAGGAGGCTGAGGCAGGAGAATCACTTGAACCTGGGAGGTGGAGGTTGCAGTGAGCCGAGATCACGCCATTGCACTCCAGCCTGGGCAACAAGAGCAAAACTCTGTCTCAAAATAAATAAATAAATAAAATAAAAAGCATAAATCACACAGTGTGTAAGTTTTGGCATATGCACTAGCATAAAGGGATTCTCCTAATTATAAACCTAGCCCATCTCCTTACTCTCTATCCCACTAGCCCATTGATGACACCAAAAACTCCTCTCTTAACACTTCCTAGCTGGGCATGGTGACTCACGCCTGTAATCCCAGCACTTTGGGAGGCTGAGGCAGGCAGAACGCTTGAGGCCAGGAGTTCAAGACCAGCCTGACCAACATGGCAAAACCCTGTCTCTACTGAAAATGCCAAAAAATTAGCCGGGCGTGGTGGTACATGCCTGTAATCCCAACTACTTGGGAGGCTGAGGCACGAGAATCACTCAAACCTGGAAGGTGACGTTGCGGTGAGCTGAGATCATGCCACTGCACCCCAATCTGGGTGATAGTGAGACCCTGTCTCAAACAAACAAACAAAAAAAAACACTTCCTTACTTTGGTTTAAAGTGTTCCATAAAATATTCCTAAGAGGAAAAACTTTAAACCATCATCATGCTGCTAGAATGTCAGCTCAACCTGTGCAGATATTTTTGTCTGTTTTGTTCTACAGTGTATCTCAAGTGCCAAGGCCATTGCTTGCGATATACTGGGTGCTCCGTGAATATCTGGCCAGTGAATAAATGAATTGTCCACTGATATATCAATAGGGATTAATTTATTCGACTGGCCAGCAAATTTGAGAAGACTGGGGACTCGGACCAAGAATATTTTGAAGGAAGCTTAGAAGAGGGGAAAGGCCCAGAGTGAAGGATTTTTCAGAGATTTGGAGGTTAAGGAAAAAGATATGACCACGAGGTGGCGGTAGCACACACAGGCTTTCTGGGTGATGCTTTAACAGATTTACACTGGGGAAGGTCCTTTACCGCAGGAGTCGGTCAAGGAGGCTGTAGTGTGGAGATATGGTCCTACTCAGAAGGGAGGGAGGGCAAGAGGACTCCTAGGAAAGAAGAGAATTGGAAAAGGGGGTTCCATGGCCAGGTGAAGTCACCCAGCAGCACAGCAGGGAATCTCTGGGTCAGAGAGCTCCTATGGGCTGCAATAGCTTGGGGCTTATCCTTGGCCAGCAGATATTGGGTACAGTTTCATGGAGTATACAGAGCAGGCAGGTTCTAAATGGATTAACATAGGCTTATTGGGGCTATGTTTAAAGCAAATGGATGTGCAAACATTTGAGTTTGGCTTGGTGGGGTATTGCAGGTCTGGTCTCAGCCTGTGGTGAAGAAATTAATAATCAAGGGGCCAGCACTTTTTATAGCACAAGGCAGGGGCCATGGATTAGGAAAGCCAGGCCTGGGGTTCATGCTTAAGTGAGGCTTTTGTTCAACTGGTGGGCAGTGCACAGGTGACCGGGAGGTGGAGGGGCTGAGACGGGAGAGAAAAGCACAGAGAGGGAAGACAAGCAAGCCTCAAGAGGAGTGTGGCTCCTTCTATCACTTCTGGGCCTGACCTGCTACAACACTACAGAATCAAGGACAACTATTTGAAAATTCAAGGCTGAATTCAAGTCTTTCATTGGTGAGTCACAGTTTTCCTACAGACTCACTGGAGAGCCCTTGGTCAAGCAACCTCTCCTCCCTAGGCCTCAGTTTTCATAAAAGGAGGGAATTGAACTAGATATGTGTCCTCATCAGGCTGATCTGCAGGAGCTCTTTACCAAAAGTGCCCTACCTCCTCCATCCAGAGGTTCTGATTCACTTGATCTGGGTGTGGGACAAGGACATCAGGATGCCAGGGCTGAGGCCCTGTGGGCCACATAGGTGCTAAGTCAGGAACCCTGAGGTCAAGTCCTCGCAGCTCTCCCACCTGGCTCTGGTAGTGTCTGTCAATACAAAGGAGGGAAATGGTCTTTAACTTCAAAGAAAGGCTCCTTACTGCATCAGCAGTACGTTTTGACTACATGTTAATTTGGTTGAAGGTAGAAGATTTTCTATTTTCTCAATCACAGGCTGGCTAAAACACATTTCAGGCTTCATTTTGGGGGGAACATAAATTGGGCTTCAACTGGGGGTGTCAAATTGGGGTAAAATTCTTGCAAATCTTGGGGAAACCAAATAATTTTGTGTTTTCTCTTCACATAACTATGAAATCTCTAAGCCACAACAGCAAATCTCAACATGCTTGACATTAAGCCCAGTTCTCTCCATAAAAATTTCTGGAGATAATGAAACTCATCTATTGGGTTCTTAGCTTTAAACCTGAGAAAGCTTAAAAACAGGGAAGATTAGCTTTGACGTCTTGCATCTGGGTCTCCTTCATGTGGAGCTAAAAGAGTAGTTCAGGAAATATCCACCAGGGGGCAGCATTTTATACACACCTGACTCTGCTCCGGAAAGTTTTTTTTTTTTTTAATAGAAACGGGGTTTCACCATTTTGCCCAGGCTGGTGTCTAACTCCTGGACTCAAGCAATCTGCCCGCCTCAGCCTCCCAAAGTTCTAGCATTACCGTGTGAGCCACCACACCCGGCCTGGAAAGAATCTTGACAAGGCAATTATCAGTTTGGTTCATGCTCTCAAATTAGAGAAGGTCTGGTTTTTCAAGACTCTCTAGGCGTTTCACTCTAAGGAAAAATTTATTTTCATTCACCTGTCAATCAAGCTGAGGTGGGGCCTGACCCCTGACAAGTATCCAAATGTTGCCTGTTGCCTATGTCTAATCTCCAAGGGATGAGACCCGAGAAATTCTAAGTCTTCTGTGCCTGCTTTAAAGTCCACTTCCTGTCATCCTGTTATTTGTTGCAGACCTTTTACCTGTAGGATTGACTGGTGTGTGGAATTAACACTTCCCTCCTCGCCCGGGGGAACACACCCACATGTTGGAACTCAGCACAGGAATCCCAGTGGCATGCCTACAAGGGAAATGTGTACTTTTGTGTGTTGGTGGGTAGTGGACAGAACTCGTAAAAGAGATAGATAAAATACCCAGGCACTCACCACAGTGGGGAATGGATCTGTTCAGGGGCCAGCTATGCCTGCATTCTTTCCCAGGGACAGTTGACACAGTCAGATGACTCAGGAAACTTGATTTGCTTGGAGTCAGAGCAGAGGAAAGATCTTAGTGACCAGGGACCTCAAGCTGCCCCACCTGAGCGCTCCACCTCCACTCCAAGGGGCTTCCTGCCAAGAGATCAGTATATCTGTGTGTAGAGTCAAGACACATCTTCCTTAGGCCACAATGGAGTCACACTGACATCTTCCCCTTCCCTCCTTGGCAGTATTTATTATAAGTCACAGGAGTTTAGTTTTCTTTCAACGCAGGCCTGTGGTTGGAGCACAGGGAGCTAGGCTGGGGCTAGATCTTGCTAACCTAGTAGGCCATGGTAAGGATTCTAGTCTGTCCTAAGGCATAAACAGGCCTTGGACACTCTGAAATTTGTCCTTTCACCACCCCATGCTCCACTTCTAAGTGCTCTCTCTCCCCATCTGCACCCCCTAGTTCCTATAAAAATCTCAAAGCGAGGCTCTCGGACAATTTGTTCCATGAAGACATTGAGGACTGTCCATACCAGCCCTCAATAACCCTCTCTTCTAAACTCCATGAGGACCTGTAGCCCAGACCCCTGATCCGCATGGAGCCTCTGGGGTCTTTCCAGAGGTGTATGTTTTAACTATCCCCTGAGCACCTTAAAGTAAAGATTCAGTGTTTTGCTGTTTGCGCTCCCTAGAGCACCTGGGCCCTTATCTGAAACTGATGAAAACTCACTGCCAACATATTCTGAAGTGTATTCATTTATTTATTTATTTATTTAATTTATTTTTTTATTTTTCCATAGGTTAATAGGGTACAGGAGGTGTTTGGTTACATGTAGTAAGTTCTTTAGTGGAGATTTGTGAGATCCTGGTGCACTCATCACCCAAGCCATATACACTGCACCGTATTTGTAGTCTTTTATCTCTCACCCCCCACCCACCCTTCCCCCCAAGTCCCCAAAGTCCATCGTATCATTCTTATGCCTTTGCATCCTCGTAGCTTAGCTCCCACATATCAGTGAGAACATACAATGTTTGGTTTTCCATTCCTGAGTTACTTCACTTAGAATAATAGTCTCCAATCTCATCCAGGTCACTGCGAATGCTGTTAATTAATTCCTTTTTATGGCTGAGTAGTATTCCACCATATAGCTGTATCTATCGAGATATATATCGAGATATATATCATATATATCACAGTTTCTTTATCCACTCATTGATTGATGGGCATTTGGGTTGGTTCCACGATTTTGTGGTTGCAAATTGTGCTGCTATAAACATGCGTGTGCAAGTATCTTTTTCATGTAATGACTTCTTTTCCCAGTAGTGGGATCGCTGAATCAAAGGGTAGCTCTACTTTTAGTTCTTTATGAAATATATTAGTTTAATATGCACTTCCCATTTATTCTTCTCTCTTAGAATACTCTACCCCAGAGATACACCTGACTTATTTCCTCTTCTGCATTGAGGCCTCTGCACCCATGGCTCCTTATCAGAGATGTCTTTTTTGACCACCTTATCTAAAATAGCATTTGCCTCCTGAAAGCCACCTGTACCTCCTTTGCTTACTGTTTCTGTACTTTGCTTTATTTTTCTTCCTAAAAATGATTACCAGGTGGGCACGGAGGCTCACGCCTATAGTCCCAGCACTTTGGGAGGCCAAGATGGGCAGATCGCCTGAGGTCGGGAGTTCGAGACCAGCCTGACCAACATGGAGAAACCCGTCTCTACTAAAAATATAAAATTAGCCGGGCGTGGTGATACATGCCTGTAATCCCAGCTACTCAGGAGGCTGAGGCAGAATCGCTTGAACCTGGGAGGCAGAGGTTTTGGTGAGCCGAGATGGTGCCACTGCACTCCAGCCTGGGCAAGAAGAGAGAAACTCCATCAAAAAAAAAAGAAAAGAAAAAAAAAAGATTACCTTCTGCCATGCTATGTATTTGTGTGCTTATTTAAGATTTTTTCCTGCTACATTTTAAGCTCCATTAAGATAACGGCATTTCCACCCACACCAGTGCCTGCTTATTAATTCAACAATCTTCTTCATTGAGTACCTACTATCCAGGTGCAGAAGACCATCCACAGAGCACTCCCTACAGTGCTTAGCCATGAATGGAAACCAGCTGTCATTAGTAGTATTTTTACATAGCTAATTTATATTCCCAGTTTTGTCTTTTTTTGTGTATTGTGGGGCAAATTAGGAAAATAATAATTCCTGCTCCTGAGGTAGAATAACAGGGCCCCAGGGTACAAATTGGGTGTCTCTGTGTTCACCCATGGTGTGTGAAAAAAGCCTGTAAGTCCCCATGCTCCTCCTCCTCTCTGTGAGAGCCACAAAACCTCATAGAGGCAGGCGTGGTGGAATTAACTGGGAAGAATGAACAACGTTCAAAATAGTGATTAAAGGATCATAGCAGAGCCACTGAATATGAGATGGCACTGTCAATACACCCCAGCCTCACCACCTGATAGGGCAGGATCCCCAAGCCTGGCTTGCTGCTTATGATTGTTCTCTATCTGCCAGCCCCCAATGCCCACAGTTCTGTTGCTGTCTTCTGTGAAGGATCTCACTTCTCCCGACCTCCTGCCACTCCAAGTGCAACCAGGACTCACCTTTGGCTCTCCAAACACGGACCAAAGTTCTCTGCCAAACACAGAGCCCATCCACTCCAGAAGGGCAGAGCTTTAAAATTACAGTTATCTTTAATATCAAACTCTTCGACAGAACTTGTACCCCTTTCAGACCAGGGCGAATCTCCTGACGAAAGTATGCCTCCCCCACGCCCCTTCTGAGAAACTCAATTCAGAAGATTGTGCTGCAGGGAGCAGAGGGGAAGGGGGCCAGCTCCAGACAGAGCTGATTTTCAGATAGGCCATTTGCAAGTGGAAGGGGACAAGAGTCTCTAGTTTGAAATCATAACTCTCAGGGATGAGGTCCAGCTACATCATTTAATAGCCAAGTGATTTTGAACCAGCTCTTGAAGCTTCCTGAAGCTTGTTTCAATCATTTAGAAAATCAAGGCTGGGCACAGTGTCCCATGCCCATAATCCCAGCACTCTGGGAGGCTAAGGTGGAAGGATCACTTTAGTCCAGGAATTCAAGACAAGCCTGGCCAACAGAGCAAGACCCCCCCATCTCTACAAAAAAGTTAAAAAAATTAGCCAGGGGTAGAGGCTGAAGCAGGAGGATCACTTGAGCCCCGGAGGCCTGGCTGCAGTGAGCCATGATTGTGCCACTACACTCCAGCCTGGGCGACAGAGCAAGACCTTGTCTCTAAAATAAACAAAAAAGAAAGAAAACCAAGATCATAGTACTTCTTAGAGTTATCATCACTATTAAATAACGTGCAAAAGTGCTCTGGGTAAAAGCTCACTATAAAACTGCTTGAATAAGGTTATAACCCAAGTATCACCAGATGTCTCCAGCCCATGGGTCATCTGAATATCCTGGTCCTGACTCAGCTCACCCTTAAGCCCCACACTACACCCTGACATGCCCCATGCACAGATTTTAAATGCTCAGTTGCATAAATTTTGACAAATGCAAATGCATTTCATTTAACTACCACCCCAATGAAAATGTAAAACATTTCCATAACTCCTGAAAATTCATTTATGTCCTTTTCTAATCAATTCTTCCCACTCAAGAGGTATCCACTGTTCTGACTTTTATCCCACAGGTTGGTTGTGTCCTGTTTCGAACTTCGTATAAATGGAATCATACAGTATGTACTCTTTTACTTGGCTTCTTCCTCTCAACATAATGTTTTTGAGATTAATCCATGTTGTTGTGAGAAATCAACAGATTGTTCCTTTCTATTGTTGAGTAGTATTCCAACTTATGAATAAATCATAACAGATTATCCATGGACTTTTGAAATATTTTCAGTTTTTGTCTATGATGCGTAGAGCAGGTATTCTTTTATACCATTCTTCTTGTGGACATTTGTTTTCAACTCTCTTGCTCTGAGTAAATGCCTAGCAGTGAAAGGACTAGGTCAAAAGGTAGGTCAATTTACAAGAAATTGGCAACTTGTTCTCCAAGTTGTTGCATGGTTTTACACTCCTGTCAGCAAAGTATAAGAGTACCAGTGGCAGTCAGGCGCAGTGGCTCACGCCTGTAATCTCAGCACTTTGGGAGGCCAAGGTGGGTGGATGTCAGGAGTTCCAGACCAGCCTGGCCAACATGGTGAAACACTGTCTCTACTAAAAATAAAAAATTAGCTGGGCGTGGTGGTGGTGGTAGCTGTAGTCCCAGCTACTTGGGAGGCTGAGGCAGGAGAATTGCTGAAACCCAGGAGGAGGAGGTTGCACTCAGCTGAGATCACTCCATTGCATTCCAGCTTGGGCGACAGAGTGAGACTTGGTCTCAAAAAAAAAGGAGTACCAGTGGCTCCAGCTCCTTGTCAACTCGTCAATATTTGGTATTGTCAGTATTTTAAATTCTAGCCATTCTTATGAGGATGAAGTAGTATCTCTTTGAGGTTTGAATTTGTACTAAAAATATTGAGCATCTTTTCATGCGTTTATTGGTCACTTGTGATTTTTACAAGTAAAATGTCTAACTCTTTTAGCCATTATTTTATTTGAGTAGTTTGTCATTTTCTTATTCATTTATAGTTTTTTTTAAAAATTATTTTTAATGTTTGTGAGTACATAGTAAGTGTATATATTTATGGGGTACATGAGATATTTTGATACGGGTATGCAATGCATAATAATCACATCAGGGTAAATGGGGTATCCATCCTGTCAAGCATTTATTCTTTGTGTTACAATAATCCAATTATACTCTTTAAGTAATTTAAAAATATACAATTAAATTATTATTGACTATAATCACCCTGTTGTGCTATCAAGTACTAGGTCTTATTTATTCTTTTAACTATTTTTTGCACCCATTAACCATCCCTACTTCTTCCTCACTCCCTCACTACCTTTTGCAGCCTCTGGTAACCATCATTCCACTGTCTCCACGAGTTCAATTGTTTTCATTTTTAGCTCCCACAAGTAAATGAAAACATGCAAGGTTCGTCTTTCTATCCCTGACTTATTTCATTTAACATAATGACCTCCAGTTCCATCCATATTATTGCAAATGCCAGGATCTCATTCTTTTTTATGGCTGAATAGTACTCCACTGTGTATATGTACCTCATTTTCTTTATTCAATCATCTGTTGATTGACACTTAAGTTGGTTCCAAATCTCGGTGATTGTGAAGAGTGCTATAATAAACATGGGAGTGCAGATATCTCTTCATTATACTGATTTCCTTTCTTTTGGGTATATACCCAGCAGTGGGATTGCTGGATCCCACTGGTAGCTCTATTTTTAGTTTTTTGAGGAGCCTCCAAATTGTTCTCCATAGTAGTTGTACTAATTTATATCCCCAGCAAGAGTGTGCGAGGATTCCCTTTTCTCCACATTGTCACCAGCATTTGTTATTACCTGTCTTTTGGACAAAAGTCATTTTAACTGGGGTGAGATGATAGCTCATTGTAGTTTCGATATGCATTTCTCTGATGATGTTGAGCACATTTTCACATATCTGTTTTCCATTTGTATGTTTTTTTTTGAGCAAAGTCTGTTCAGATCTTTTGCCCATTTTTAATTGGATTATTAGATTTTTTTCCTATGGAGTTGTTTGAGTTCCTTATATATTCTGGTTATTAATCTCGTCAGATGGGATAGAATGTAAACATTTTCTTCCATTCTTTGGATTGTCTCTTCACTTTGTTGATTGTTTCCTTTGCTGTGCAGAAGCTTTTTAACTTAATGTGGTCCCATTTGCTCATTTTCCTTTGGTTGTCTATGCTTGTGGGGTATTACTCAAGATATCTTTGCCTGGTCCAATGCCCTGAAGAGTTTCCCCAATGTTTTCTTGTAGTTTCACAGTTTGAGGTCTTAGGTTTAAGTCTTTAATCCATTTTGATTGATTTTTATAAATGGTAAGAGACAGGAGTGAAGTTTCATTCTTCTGCATATGGATATCCAGTTTTCCTAGCACCATTTTTGAAGAGATTGTCCTTTTCCCAATGTATGTTCTTGGCACCTTTGTCAAAAATGAGTCAACACTGTAGGTACATGGATTTTTTTCTAAGTTTTCTACACTGTTCCATTGGTCTATGAGTCTGTTTTTATGCAAGTACCATGCTGCTTTGGTTACTGTAGCATTGTAGTATAATTTGAAGTCAGGTAATGTGATTCCTCCAGTTTTGTTCTTTTTGCACAGGAGAGCTTTGTCTATTCTGGGTCTTTTGTGGTTCCACATAAATTTTAGGATTACTTTTTCTGTTTCTGTGAAGAATGTCATTGGTATTTTGATAGGGATTGTATTGAATCTGAAGGTGGCTTTGAGTAGTATGGACATTTTAACAATACTGATTCTTTCAGTGTATGGACATTTTAACAATATTGATTCTTCCAGTCCATGAACATAGAATATCTTTACATGTGCTTGTATAGTTTCCAAAGTTCTTGTTATTGATTTCTAGTTTTATTCCACTGTGGTCAGAGAAAATACTTGATATTATTTTAATTTTTAAAAATGTTTTAAGACTTATTTTGTGGCCTAAAATGGTCTATCCTTGAGAATGATTCATGTGCTGAGAAGAATGTGTATTCTGCAGCTGTTGGATGAAATGTTCTGTAAATATCTATTAGGTCCATTTGGTCTATAGAGCAGATTAAGTCTGATGTTTCTTTGTTGATTTCCTGTCTGGATGATTTGTCCAATGCTGAAAGTGGGGTGTTTCCAGCTAGTACTGTGTTGGGGTCTATCTTCCTCTTTAGCTCTAATATTTGCTTTATATATCTGGGTGCTCCAGTGTTGGGGATATATATATTTACTCTTGTCATATCCTTTTGTTAAAGTAGCCCTTTTATTCTTATATAATGACCTTTTTTGTCTCTTCTTATAGTTTTTGTCTCGAAATCTATTTTGTCTTATGTAAGTAGAGCTACACCTGCTTCCTTTTTGTTTCCATTGGCATGGAAACAAAAAAAAATCATCTCTTTATGTTCAGTTTATGGTTTTCTCTTTAGGTGGAATGTGTTTCTTGTAGGGAACAGATCATTGGGTCCTATTTTTTTTAATCCATTCAGCCACTCTATGTCTTTTGATTGAAGAGTTTAGTCTATTTACATTCAATGTTATTATTGATAAGTGAGGACTCATTCCTACCATTTTGTTATTTGTTTTCTGGTTGTTTTGTGGTCTTCTCTTCCTTCTTTCCTTCCTTTCTGTCTTCATTTTAGTGAAGGTGATTTTCTCTGGTGGTATATTTTAATTTCTTGCTTTTTTATTATTCATGTATCCTTTGTAGGTTTTCTTGATTTGAGGTTACCATGAGGCTTGCAAATAATATTGTATAACTATTTATTTATTTATTTATTTATTTATTTATTTATTTATTTATTTACTGAGACAGAGTTTCGTGCTATCAGCCGGGCTGGAGTGCAGTGGCACGATCTTGGCTCAGTGGAATAACTCATTATTTTAAACTGATGACAATTTAACACTGATTGCATGAACAAACAAGCAAAAAGAAAATTAATAAAAACTCTACGCTATAACTTTATCCCTCACTTTTTAACTTTTTGGTGTTTCTATTTATATCTTATTGTACTATGTCTTAAAAAGTTGTTACAGGCCAGGCGCTGTGGCTCATGCCCATAATCCCAGCACTTTGGGAAGTCAAGAAATGCAGATCACTTGAACCCAGGAGTTTCTGACCAGCCTGGGCAACATGGCGAAACCCCATCTCTACAGAAAATACAAAAATGAGCCAGGCATGGTGGTGTGCACCCAGGGTCCCAGTTACTCAGGAGGCTGAGGTGGGAGGATCACCTAAGCCAGGGAGGCTGAGGCTGCAGTGAGCCATGATTGCACTACTGCACCCTAGCCTGGGTGACAGAGTGAGACCTTGTCTCAAAAAGAAAAAAGTTGGTATAGTTACTATTTTTGAACAGTTCTTTTCATCTTTCTACCTAAGTTATGAGTAGTTTACACACCCCAATTACAGTGTTATAATATTTATTTTTTGTGTACTTACTATTACCAGTAATTATCCGAATTTTGTACCTTCAGATGATTTCTTATTGCTCGTTAATGTCCTTTTCTTTCAGATTGAAGAACACACTTTAGCGTTTCTTGTAGGACAGTTCTTGTGTTGATGAAGTCTTTCATATTTTATTTGTCTGGGAAAGTCTTTATTTCTCCTTCATGTTTCAAAGATATTTTTGCTGGATATACTATTCTATGGTAAAGTTTTTTTTCCTTCAGCACTTTAAATAGGTCATGCCACTCCCTCCTGGCCTGTAAAGTTTCTACTGAAAAGTCTGCTGCTAGATGTATTGGAGCTCCATTGTATGTTATTTGTTTTTCTTATTTACTGCTATTAGGATTCTTTCCTTAATCTTCGAGAGTTTGATTATTAAATGCCTTCAGGTAGTCTTCTTTGGGTTAACTCCACTTGGTGTTCTAATAGTCTTCTTATACTTGAAAATAGATTTATTTCTCTAGATTTGGGAAGTTCTTGTTATGATCCCTTTGAATGAACTTTCTACCCCTATCTCTCTCTTTACCTCCTCTTTAAGGCCAATAACTCTTACATTTGCCCTTTTGAGGCTATTTTCTACATCCCGTAGGCATTCTTCTTTTTTTATTCTTTTGTGTCCTGTATCTGTGCATTTTCAAATAGCTTGTCTTCAAGCTAACTAATTCTTTCTTCTGCTTGATCAAATCTGCTACTAAAAGACTCTGAGGCTGAATGCAGTGGCTCATGCCTGTAATCCCAGCACTTTGGGAGGCTGAGGCAGGCGGATCACATGAGGCCAGGAGTTCAACACCAGCCTGGCCAATATGGCAAAACCCTGTCTGTACTAAAAATACAAAAATTAGCTGGGTGTGATGGCGCACGTCTGTAATCCCAGCTACTCAGGAGGCTGAGGCATGAGACTCACTTAAGCCCAGGAGGCAGATGTTGCAGTGAGCTGAGATTGCACCACTGCACTCCAGCCTTGGTAACAGAGAGAGATTCTGTCTCTGAAAAAAATAAATAAATAAAAGAGAGAGAGAGAGAGACAGAGAAAGAGAGACTCTGATGCATTCTTTAGTATGTCAATTGCATTTTTTCAACTCCAGAATTCCTGTATGATTATGTTTAATTATTTCAATCTGTTTGTTAAATTGATCTGATAGGATTCCGAATTTTTCCTTTGTGTTGTCATGGATTTCATTGAGTTTCCTCAAACAGCTATTTTGAATTATCTGTCTGAAAGGTCACATATCTCTGTCTCTCAGGATTGGTCCCTGATCCCTTATTTTGTCCCTTATTCGGTAAGATCGTGTTTTCCTTTATGGTCTTGATGGCTTGTGAATGTTAATCAGTGTACGGGCATTGAAAAATCAGGTACATATAGTCTTCACAGTCGTCTGGGCTTGTTTGTACCCATCCTTCTTTGGAAAATTTTCCAGGTATTTAAAAGGATTTGGGTGTTGTGGTCTAAGTTTTTGGTCACTGCAGTCATATCTGCTTCAGGGGGCATGTCAAGCTTAGTAACACTGTGGCTCTTGCAGACTCATAGAGGTATCACCTTTGTGGTCTTGAATAAGATCCAGTAGAATTCTCTAGATTGCCAGGCAGAGACTCTTATTCTTTTCCCTTACTTTCTCCCAAACAAACAAAATCTTTCTCTCTGTGCTGAGTGGCCTAAAGCTGGGGGTAGTGGGACACAAGCACCTCTGTGGCCACCACAACTGGGAATGCACTGGGTCAGACCTGAAACCAGCAAGGCACTGGGTCAAGGCCCACTGTAACCACTCCCTGTCTACCATCTCTGTTGGCTCAAGGCCGTAGGGCTCTACAATCAACATGTGTTGCAGCCAGCCATGCTTGCATCCTTCCTTTCAGGGCGATGAGTTGTCGTCTGGAGGAAATGGCCTGATGTCAGAAATCTTAGAAATCTAACTTGTGCTCTAGTCTACTGCAGCTGAGCTGGCACACAAGCCACAAGACAATGTCCTTCCCACTTTTCCCCCTGCTTTCCATAAGCAGAGGAGTCTTTCCTTATGGCCACCATTGCCACAGGGCCTTGGGGCATACTGTCAGGCTACTGCCAATATTTATTCAAGGCCAAAGGGCTCTTCAGTCAGCTCATAGTGAATGCTGCCAGGCCTGAGACTCACTCGCCTTCAAGGCAGTGGGCTCCTATCTGCCCCAGGGCAGGTCCAGAAATGCCATCCAAGTGCCAAGGCCTGGAATCAGGGACCTCAAGAGTCTGCCTGGTGCAAGCCTTAATGTCTCTGGGATCCCAAATAAACTTGAAAGCTGCAAGACAAAGTCCCCTCCTTTATTCTTCCCTCTGCTTTTCTCAAGCTGAAGGAGTCTTTTCCCATAGCTACCCAGCTGGGAATGTGCTGGGTCACACCTGAAGCCAGCATGGCTCTGAGTCTCACTCAATGCCCACAGTGTATACTACCTGCCTACAGCTGCTAATTATTCAGGGCTCAAGGGCTCATTACTCAGCAGGTTATGAATCCTGCCAGAACTAGATCCTTCCCTTCAAGGCAGTGATTTCCCATCTGGTCCAGGGTATATCTAGAAATGTCATCTGAGAGCTAGGGCTTGGAATGTGTGCCTCAGGACTCTGCATAGTGCCCTATCTTACTATGGCTGAGCTGGTATTCAGGTTGCAAAACAACATCCTCTTTATTATACCTTAGTTTCTCCTCAAGCAGAAGGAAGGAGTATCTTTTGGAGCTGTGAGCTGCACTGCCTGGGATTGGAGGAGGGGTAATGCAGGCCCTCCCTTGGCCTCCCCAGCTGGCATATCACCAGGTCATGTGCCCCCCAAGTCCACTGACTCTGAGCCCAGAACAGCACTAGGACTTGCCTAGGAATTGCAGTCCTTGTGGCTTAGCTTGCCTTTCAAGTTTATTTAGGACCCCAGAGACCTTTAGTTCATGACATTAAGGCTTGCCAAAACTTAAGTTCCTTCCTCTGGGATGGACGATTCCCCTCTGGCTAGGGCTGGTCTAAATGTTCCCTCTGTGTGCATCAGCTAAGTTCTGCTTGGTGCTGCTTTCCACTGTGTCAGGGCATCGCTGAGTTCCAATGCGAAGTCCGGCAATCACTGCACTATCCCTCCTCCATGCTCATTGATTCTCTCCCTGTGCCACATGGCTGCTGCTGGGGGATGGGGAAGGGGTGACATAGGTAATTCAAAACCATCTTTTCTACCCTATTCAATGCGTCTTTCAGTGATATGAAGTTAAAACCAGGTACTGGGATGCTCACCTGATTTTTGGTTCTTTTTTTTTTTTTTTTCGAGACGGAGTTTCGCTCTTCTTGCCCAGGCTGGAGTGCAGTGGCACCATCTCGGCTCACTGCAACCTCCGCCTCCCAAGTTCAAGCGATTCTCCTGCCTCAGCCTCCCGAGTAGCTGGGATTACACGCATGAGCCACCACGCCCAGCTAATTTTGTATTTTTAGTAGAGACGAGTTTTCTCCATGTTCGTCAGGCTGGTCTCGCACTCCCTACTTCAGGTGATCCGCCCGCCTCGGCCTCCCAAAGTGCTGGTGAGTCACCACACCCGGCCTTGATTTTTGGTTCTTATGAAGGCTTTTTTTTTTTTTTTTTTACATAGATCGTTGTTAAATTTGGTGTTCCTGTGGGGAGAACGATTGTTGAAGTCTTCTGTATAGCCATCCTCCTCTGCCTCCCAGGCCTAGGAGTGAAATTCTGGGTCATATGGAAACTCTGTTTCATGTTTTGAAGAATTGCCAAACTGTTTTCCAAAGTGGCTGCACCATTTTACAAACCTACCGAAAGTATATGAGATTTCCAATTTTTTGCAACCTTGCCAATACTTGTTATTATCTGTACTTTTTATTATAGCCAATCTAGTATCTTATTGTGATTCTGATTTGTGTTTCCCTGATCGCTAATGATGTTGAACATCTTTTCATGCGTTTATTGGTAATTTCTCTACTTTAGAGAAATGTCTATTCAGGTCCTTTGCCTATTTTAAAATTGAGTTCTTCTTTTTATGATTGGGTTATAAGTATTATTTATATATTAGATACAAGTCCCAGGGTTCATTTTTTTAATCGTATAGATTTCTAGTTGCTCCAGCACTGTTTGTTGAAAAGGCTTTTCTTTCTTCATGAATTATCTTGACACCTTTGTCAAAAGATATGTAGATATATATTAGGACACTTTAATTCTGTTACATTGATCTGTTTTTATATATTTATGCCATTCTAATTTGAAGGATTCCCTCATATTTCCTGTGATTTCTTTTTTGACCTATGTGTTATTTGGAAGTGCATTGCTTTATTTCCAAACATTTGGATATTTTCTTAGATAGGATATTATTATGGATTGCTAATTTAGTTCCGTGGTAGTCAGAAAACATGATCTTATGATTTCTTCCATTGAAATTTAGAGATTCTTCTATAATTCATGAATCATAAGTCTTGGTGAATATTCCATGAGCAGTTGAAAAGAATATGTATTTTGCCATTGGTGGTGTAATATTCTATGATGTCAATTTGGTCAAGTTGAACAATTATGTTGTTCAAATCTGTATCCTTAATAATTGTTTGTATACTTGTTTTATTAATTATTGAGAAACGGGTTTTATCATGTCCAACTATGTGGGTTTTCTACTTCCATTTCTGCTTGACATATTTGGAAATTCTGTTGTTACATTCCTATACATTTAGGATTGTTATGTTTCTTCCTCTTCCTCTTCTTCTTCTTCTAGTTCTTCTCCTTCTTCCTTCTCTCTTTTGAGACAGAGTCTCACTCTGTCACCCAAGCTGTAGTGCAATGGCAGCGTCTTGGCTCACTGTAACCTCCGCCTCCTGGGTTCAAGCAATTCTCCTGCCTTAGCCTCCTGAGTAGCTGTGATTACAGGCATGTGCCACTGCATGCAGCTGATTTTTGTATTTTTAGTAGAGACAGGGTTTCACCATGTTGGTCAGGCTGGTCTCGAACTCCTGACCCCAGGTGATCCACTCGCTTTGGCCTCCCAAAATGCTGGAATTACAGGCATGAGCCACCATGCCTGGCTTGTTATGCCTTCTTGATAAATTGATCGTTTTATCATTTTAATATGACCATTTTTATTTCTGGTAATTTGCTTGTATTAAATCCTACTTTGTCTAAAATTCATATTATATAGTATATTTTCCCTGTACTTTTACTTTCAACTAGTCTGGGTTTTTATATTTAACATGTGTATCTTGTAAACACAGTATAGTTTGGTCTTGTTTTCTTAGCCTATTTGACAGGTCTATTTTTTATTTGGGGTATTTAGTGTAATTATTGATACATTTTCTATCTTGCTGTTTGTTTTATGTGTCCTCCCTCTTCTTAATTTTTTCTTACTTCCCTGACCTCTCTTGGGTTAGCTATTTTTCAGTGATAATTTTTATATCTTCTACTGGATTTTAGTCTGAATTAATATTATAAAATGTCATACACAACATAAAAATCTTACAGTGTACTTCCATTTTTCTTCCCCTTCTGTGCTTTGTGCTTTTCTTGTTATACATCTTGCTTCTACAAATGTTACAAATCTCCCAAAATCTTACTATTTTTGCTTTAGTCAATGAACTTTTAAATAACTTAATACAAATGTGAAAAAGTATTTTTTATTTATCCATATATTTATCATTCCCACTGCTCTTCATTGCTTGACTGTAGATTATAATTTTTATTTAATATCATTCCCTTTGTCTTGAATAATTTATTTACTTTTCATATAATACTGTCAGATTTTATTTATTTGAAGATGTCTTACTTCCTATTTACAAATTTGTTAGGGGATAAAGCACTATAAGTTGCTGGCTTTTTTCCTTTTAGCACTTTAAAGATGATATTCCATTCTGGCTCGGCCTGGTGGCATATGCCTGTAATCCCAGCACTTTGGGAGGCCGAGGCTGGGGGATCACTTGAGGCCAGGAGTCCAAGAGCAGCCTAACAGCATGGCGAAACCCTGTCTCTATCAAAAATATGAAAATTAGCCAGGCATGGTGGCGTGCACCTGTAATCATAGCTACTTGGGAGGCTGAGGCAGGGGAATCGCTTGAACCTGGGAGGCAGAGGTTGTAGTGAGCCGAGCTTGCCACCACTGCACTCCAGCCTGGGAGACAGAGCCAGACGCCATCTCAAACAAACAAACAAAACAATATTTTGTCCTCTGGCCTACATGGTTTCTGATGAGAAATTATCTGTCATTCCTGTATGCAATGTACATTTTTTTATTTGGTTGCTTTTAAGAGTTTTATCTTTATCTCTGTTAAGTCAGTAACTGTGAAAGGGTCTGAGTTTTTATTCTGCTTGCAAGCTAACTAGATAACCCATCACAATTTTATAGATTCTAATAGAAGTTGGTGGAAGACAATTTATTACTCACAGCAGTAGCAGAGTAATACACAGACTCCTCGAGCCCCACTTTTTCTTTTTTTTTCTTTTTTTATGAGACAGAGTCTCACTGTGTTGCTCAGGCTGGAGTGCAATGGCGCGATCTTGGCTCAATGCAACCTCCATCTTCCAGGTTCAAACAATTCTCCTGCCTCAGCCTCCAGAGTAGCTGGGATTACAGGCGCCTGCCACTGCGCCCAGCCTTGAGCCCCACTTTCTACAGGGAGTTGTGATGAGCTCCATGTGTTACCTGAACACACAGTGAAGTACATTATAAAAAGGGACCCTGGCCAGGCGCAGTGGCTCACGCCTGTAATCCAGCAGTTTGGGAGGCCGAGGTGGGTGGATCACGAGGTCAGGAGATCAAGACCATCCTGGCTAACACGGTGAAAACCTGTCTCTACTAAAAATACAAAATAGCTGGGTGTGGTGGCAGGTGCCTGTAGTCCCAGCTACTTGGGAGGCTGAGGCAGGAGAATAGCGTGAACCCAGGAAGGCGGAGCTTGCAGTGAGCAGAGATCGTGCCACTGCACTCCAGCCTGGGGGACAGAGCGAGACTCCGTCTCAAAAAAAAAAAAAACAAAAGGACCCTAATATTAGGAGGCCCCAAACTTACATACGGGCTGTTGGCAAACCTGCCAAGGCTTCCCCCAGAGGGCAAAAGTTGGGATGTCTCTTCATTCTGGGGTAATAAAGATACAGATATCACCTTCATCGATGTGGATTTATTTATATTCCTTTTGGCACTTTATTTTAAAAATGGTTATATTTCTGCTGAAATGCCTGATTTCTTTACCCGTTATATCTTTTTTTTTGCTGGAAGTGTTTTTTACCCATATTTATCATAGTTTTTGTTTTTAATTCCTTATCTTTTGATCCCAATATCTTGGTCACCTGTGGGTCTATTTCAATTTATTTTTTTCTCTTGACTATGGCTCACATTTTTCTGCTTTTTTGAATGTCTAATAATTTTTTGTCATATGGTGAACATTGTGAATGATATATTGTAGATGCTCTGCGTTCTATTTTCCTTTGAAGAGTGTCAAGTTTTGTTCTAACAGTAAGTTAAATTACTGAAAACTCACCTTGGTTTTGTGGAGATTTGGTTTTGCACTTTGTTTGGATAAATTTCTTTTGGTTTTGTCCCTAATTCTAGGGTATATCCCTTAATGCTGGGATGCAGTCTTTCCTGCTAAGGGGTGGTCATTCTAGGGTTTCAGTGGAAAGCCCAGTAGAACCAAGTCCCTCTCAGATGGTGGAACTTTCCCAGAGACGGCAACTAACTGCTCAGATCTCTGCTCACTATTGTTCTCCTTCGGGTCATCTAGATTCTTGCTCCACGCATTGTTCATTCAGGAATCTGCCAAGAGTTTAAAGGAGTTTGCATGTAGTTGTTGGGCTTCTGTTCTTTGTGGCTCCCTCCTTCAGGATTTCCACCCTGAAAGACACCCCTCTCAGCCTCCCAAGTTTACAATTTACCAGTGTACCTCACACTACTGCTTATATTTCCTGCTAGCTGCAAGCTTTTGGAGTGTTCAGTGCATTGTTTTAACCAGTGCCTGGCATATATACAGTAGGTGAATACTGAAGTGAATATTTGTAGAGTGAATAAATGAACCAATAAATTATAGGATTATTAAACCTAGCATCAAATCCCCATCTAAAAAGACTAAGCAGTAGTGTTGCGCATTGATTTAGAGCAAGGGTCCCCAATCCCCTGTCCATGGCCTGTTAGGACCATGTTGGGGGTGGGGGATTGCGAGCGAAGCTTCATCTGTATTTACAGGCACTCCCCATTGCTTGTATTACCACCTGAGCTCCACCTCCTGTCAGATCAGCTGCGGCATTAGATTCTCATAGGAGTGCAAACACTATCGTGAACTGTGTGTGTGAGGGATCTAGGTTGTGCATTCCTTATGAGAATCTAGTGCTTGATGATGTGTCGCTGTCTCCTATCACCCCCAGATGGGATTGTCTAGTTTCAGGAAAACAAGCTTGGTGCTCCCACTGATTCTACATTATGGTGAGTTATAAAATCATTTCATTATATATTACAATGTAATAATAACAGAAATAAAGTGCACACAATAAATGTAAAGGTGCTTGAATCATCCTGAAACACCATCCACTCCCACCTCCCCGCTCTGTGGAAAAATTGCCTCCCATGGAAACCAGTCCCTCCCTGGTGCCAAAAAGGTTGCAGACTGCTGATTTAGAGCGTGGTCTTTGGGTTTTGCCTGACTGCATGTCCGTGTGTCCTTGATCAGGTTACTTAGCCTCTCTGTGCCTCAGTTTCCTCATGATGTGAAAAGCTTCCTAACTCGTAGGGTTGCCCTGAGGATTAAATGTTTTAAGACAGCTTATTGCCTAGCACTTAATAAATATTAGGTGTTGTCATGGTTGTTACTGCTTGTAGAGAGCCTAGTCAGCTTCATTTTAGCAGCATCAAATCAAGAAATGAACCTCTCTAGGTTGCCAATTCCTAGGGGAGCTAAAATGTTCACTAGATATTGTGAATGAATGTGACCATTCAAGAGCCAATTCTTCAAGATGGATCTTGAGTGGTTAAGTGGGCCTAAATCTGTTTTATTTTATTTTATTTTTCCATTTTTACATGTCAAATAACTGGACCGTATTGGCCTAAATTTAAAATAGAGCCGAGTGGTCATTTGCTGACTAAAGGTCACATATGCTGAGCTCTCTGAAAACCAGCACCTTTTTGTTTCTGGGATTTTCAGAGCTCACCTGAACCAACCAATCAGAGTTCACCTGCCTTGGCCAATTAGGGCGCAGCTGTATCACACAGTCAGGACTCAGATGTATTGATCAATCAGAAGTTAGCCTTGTCAAGCAGTCAGAACTAAGCAAATTTCAAACCTTCATTTGCACAGGAAACCTGTGTAGGACCATTTGCTATAAAACCTGAACCTTCCCTTTGTTCTTTGGAAGGGCACCTTTGTTTTACAATAAGGGTTGTGTCTCTCCAGTTTACAAACTGCCTACTGGAAGATTCCTTTTGGAGAACTTTTATTCACAATATACAGGAAATACGGAATCATTTAACTCAAAATGTCATTATATGGTGCCTTACATAGTTACAGAAATAGAAACCAGATAGTGACATCAAGGGTGATATTGAAAAATAATAGCTTCTCGCCAATGACAACCTATTCTGAGCATATGTTTGCTAAAATAGATTAAGTGTAAAATCACAGCTATTTGCTTCTATGCCACCAATCCCCAAACCAACTAGTGAATGTTCACTTTAAGTCAACAGTTACAGACAGCTGAAATTTGGAAATCAAATAATGCAACTTTTTCTTGCGCCCAATGAATAGTAAATGAACAAGGGGTTTGTAAGGACTCCAAACAATCCCTTTCAAGGCTTGCACGTATCTGGGGCAGGCCTCAGTTTCCGGTTTAGGTACTGGAAAAAAAACCAGAGGGCTTTGGAGTGCCTGCAGCTCGCTAGCGCACAGGTCAGACAGTGCGGTGAGGTCAGACAGTGCCGTGCGGGGCGTGCAGGAGGTACCCGGCTTGCCTGGCGGCCCAGCTCGGCGTCACCGCGGTCAGACCAGTCCGACAGCTTCGCCCCCCCCCCCACCCCCAACCCCTGCCCGGTCTCAGCCCGCCCTTCCCCGCCCTGCGCAGCCAGCCTGCAGTCCCGGAAACCGAGTCCCTCCTGTGATCGCCCAGAGCTGGACTGGCCCAGCCCCCCGCGCAGCCGAGGCCCCGCAGCTCTCGCTGCTCCCAGCCGGCGCCTGGGCGCGGGGCCATGGGGCGCCCGTGCCGGCGGGAGGCCGGAGCAGGAGCCCGGCGGGAAATGGGTAAGGGATCATGGGGAGGCCTGGGCGGGGGCAGCCCCCGCCGTCGCCGCCCTCGACAGTGACTGTGTGCCATGCACCGGTCTCGCCAAGCCGGTGAGCACCTGCGGAGCGGCTGTCGCTGAGGGTAAGGGTCCCTGGAACCGGAAAGAGGGCTGAGAGCGAGCAGGGGACCCCTGAAAATCCAGCCTAACAAAGTGGCGGAGACTGGGACAGCAAGGGGACGCTCTCTCCACTGAAAAAATCAGCCTGGGCTCTCTCGCTTCGGGCTACTCCAGCTGCGCTGTTGGATCCTGGCTCCAAGCCCCGCTGACGAGCAGGAGGAGCCCTTAAAGTCTTCCAAGTGTCAGAATCAGGTGACACTGAGGGCTTTGCTCCTAATCTCTCATGGCCCAGTGCCTCAGTGGTTTCTGGTGCTCATGACCAGGCCAGGCTGGCCCCTGCTTGGTAGGAGCTGCCCCCCAGGAGTGCACTGGGCTAGAGGACCAGGCAGCTCTTCTCTGTCCCCTTGGGTGCTGGCCCTTCTCCTAGGTGTGTCTAGCAAGAAAATAGCAGAGATTTCTGGGAAGGTAAAAAGTGTCTGCTCAGCTGACAAACTCATAACCCTCTAGGATTTCTTTCTGGCTCTAGAATTGTCTAGCTCATCTTTTCCATAGGATGATGGAGCTAAGAATGTGAGTTCTTTGCTGGATTTTTCCACGCTGCAGGATGGACTTGCTGCTCTGGTCAATGCACTCGCCAGATCTGTGTCCATGGTCTGCATGTCTAGGTCAGGGGGCCAGTATCAAAGTGAAGACTGGGCAAGTAAGCCCCATCTGCCCTTGAACCAAAGGCTTGGCCCCTCCTGAGGCCCAGAGCTGATTGAATGTTAATTAGCAACTAATTGGATGTCCATGAGACTCTCTACATAAAGAACACACCAAGGTCAGGTTTAGACAGTGTGTAGTGCCAAATGATTCATTATTTTCTTCCAGACGTGATATTTCCTGTATGTGAAGCATATAAAGAAGAGTCATTCATTCATTCATCTAGCAGATATTTACTGAGTGTCAACTACGAATCAGGCATGTAGGCACTGCGAATACTACTGCTTTTATTTGCATATGGGTTGGAGAGAGAAAATAAGCAAGTAAGCAGCTGAATGAATTATTTCAGAGAGCAACAAATGCTGAAAAAAACAAAACTGAAAAATTCCCAAAAAGGGATATGCCGCATGACAGTGAAACGTATAAGAGAAATTGGGCCTTAACTAGAAAGTGTAGCAAACAGACTTTCTAAATTAGGTGGGAAAATGGCCTCATGTTCAGGTCCTCAAAATCTAGGGACACAGAATGAGGTGCCCTCTGTTCCTATCAGCAGGGAGTTATAAGCTGCCTATAAAGGATCAGTGAGAAATGAACTAGTGGTGAGTAGCCCCTCTCTAAGAGTATGTTTCTTATTGGGAAGCTTAAACCTAAGACAGAGATTAAGATTCCTAGAAAACATGGTCTATTGACTCACTCACTCATTTGTTTATTTATTCAACAAACATTTATTGAGGGCCTGTATGTTCCAGGCACTATTCCAGGTTTTAAGGATACATCAGTGAACAAGACAATCCTTCATCTCACAGAGCTTATTTCTTGTGGGAGAAACAGACAATAAACAACATAGCAATTTTAATGTCATGTCAGATGAAGGATCTGAAGAAAAGCAAAGCAGCTTAAGGGGTTAAAGTTGATAGGGGCTGCTGTGTTCAACAGAGTAGTCAGGACAGGCTGTGCTGAGATGAAATTTGAGCAGAGACCTGAATGAATGTGGGACATAGCCATGTGACTGCCTGGGGGAAGAACATTCCAGGCAGAGGGAACAGCAAGTGCAAAGGCCCTGAAGCCAGAGCGAGGCATGAAAATGCTGGGCATGCTGGACAAACAGGGAGGAGATCAGTGTGGCTCTGGGGTAGGGAGCAGGCATCTCAGAGACTCGTCTTAAAGGAGGCTGGGGTAGGGCTCAGCCTTGACCAAAGGCACCCAGGAAAGCAGATGGTGCCCCTCACTGCTGCAGCAGGAAAGTTTACAATCTCCAACTTATGGACAGGCCTGGTGGTTTATGCCAAGTAGGGCAAGAGGGGATCAACAGAGATGGGGAGCATGTCTTTTGGTAGGAGAGGTATCATTTGCTTTTCTTACTGACACTCTGCATCCTTCAAAACATTATGGGCAGCATAACTAATATGGTGAAATCCCATCTCAGCTAAAAATACAAAAGTTAGCCAGGAGTGGTGGTGCTTTCCTGTAATCCCAGCACTCGGGAGGCTGAGGCATGAGAATCGCTTGAACCCAGGAGGCGGAAGTTGCAGGAGCGGAGATTGTGCCACTGCACTCCAGCCTGGGCGACAGAGTGAGACCTTGCCTTGAAAATAAAATAAAATAAAATAAACCAATAATAATAATAACATTATGGTGCCACACAATGAGAATTATATGGGCAGCAGACCCTGAGGTTTTCAAATTTAGTATTAGGTTGGTGCAAAAGCAATTGTGATGTTTGCCATTACTTTTAATGGCAAAAACCACAATTGCTTTTGCACCAACCTAATAAATGCCCAGGGAATGAAAGATGAGAAAAACCTGCCTTCTGGGAAAATTCCAATAATCTATTTTTATTTTCATCCTTAAATCTATTAGATGATCTCATTAGCAGGTTTTTCTTAAAAAAACAAACCAGCCCAAGAGCATATAAATCATTAGCATTTATTGAACACATACCATATGCCAGGCCCTACTTTGGGTAACTTGTGTGCAGTAACACAAATAATTCTCGCAGCAAGTCTACGTGGTCTATACTATTATGATCCCACTTCACAGATGAGAAAACTGAGGCCCAGAGTGAGTAAGAAAGTTGGCCAAGGTTACATGGGTGGTAAGTGAAGAATCAGAATTTGCCATGAGGTGGTGCCATTTTTGAGCCAAGTGCTCTCATACTATGCTGTAACAATGTCAGAGAGCCAACCTTGGGCCCAAATTTTGAAGAGATTCTGTCCACCAAAATGGACTTCTGACTGCCCTAACTTTTGGAGAAGCTCCTAGTTGGCAAATGAAATTTGTCCCTTTATAAAATAGTCGTGGCCGGCTGGGCACAGTAGCTCACGCCTGTAATCCCAGCATTTTGGGAGGCTGAGGCTGGCAGATCACTCAAGGTCAGGAGTTCGAGACCAGCCTGGCCAACATGGTGGAGCCCCATCTCTATTTAAAAAAAAAAAAAGAAAGAAAGAAAAATACAAAACTTAGCCAGGCGTGGTGGCTCGTGCCTGTATTCCCAGCTTCTTGGGAGGCTGAGGCATGAGAATCACTTGAACCCCGAAGGCGGAGGTTGCAGTGAGCCAAGATTGTGCCACTGCATCACATCCTGGGCGACAGAGCAAGACTCTGTCTCAAAAATAAATAAATAAATAAAATAAAATAAAATAAAGTAAAATAGATGTGGCCATGTGGCATGTTCCACAAATACTGGTCTCAGACCACGGTGAGGATGCGGGTGCAGGGTGAGGACTACATAGGGTGCAGTAGGTCAGTGGGTCAGATCCAGTTAGCCGGGGCTCAGCCTTGTGCCCAGGAGGCTAAAGCAGGAGGATCGCATGAGACCAGGAGGGCAGGTTTTGTCCACAGTGCATGACAACAGATGGTTAGAGAGAAGACAGCTGTTAGGTTTGAGCACATTCTACTTCTCTCCTTTAAAAAAGATGTTTTTAAGATAGTACTGGCCGGGTGCAGTGGCTCACGCCTGTAATTCCAGCACTTTGGGAGGCCAAGGCAGGCAGATCACCTGAGGTTGAGAGTTCAAGACCAGCCTGACCAACATGGAGAAACCCTGTCTCTACCAAAAATACAAAATTAGCCAGGCTTGGTGGCGCATGCCTGTAATCCCAGCTACTCGGGAGGCTGAGGCAAGAGAATCGCTTGCACTCGGGAGGTGGAAGTTGTGTTGAGCCGAGATTGCGCCATTGCACTCCAGCCTGAGCAACAAGAGTGAAATTCCGTCTCAAAAAAAAAAAAAAAAAAAAAAGATAGAACTTACACAGGTTAACACTCTTTAAAAATATTTTTAAAGGCAATATTTACATGTATTCAAAAATCTTTTTAAAATATTAATGCAAACAGCCCTTAAGGTACACAGTGAAAAATCTCTTTCCCTCTCCTGTCCTGTCATCTCCAATTCTCGGGGGCAATTTCCTGAGAATACTTTCAGAGCGACATATTCTATTTGTAAAGAAGCTTATATGTATGTATACCTTCCTTGTCTTCTTCTTTTTTTAAAATATAAATAGTAGGAAATAATACTTACATATGCACTTTTTAAACTTAATATACTTAGTCATTCTGCTTCAAGACATATAGACAGGTTTCATCTTTCTGGTTTTTTTTTTGAGACGGAGTCTCGCTCTGTCGCCAGGCTGGAGTGCAGTGGCATGATCTCGGCTCACTGCAACCTCCGCCTCCCGAGTCAAGTGATTCTCCTGCCTCAGTATCCCGAGTAGCTGAAACTACAGGCATGCACCACCACAACCAGCTAATTTTGTATTTTTGGTAGAGGTGGGGTTTCACCATGTTGGCCGTGATGGTCTCTATCTCTTGACCTCGTGATCCACCCACCTTGGCCTCCCAAAGTGCTGGGATTACAGCACTTTGAGCCACCACGCCCAGCTTTTTTTTTTGGAAACAAGGTCTCACTCTGTCACCCAGGCCGGAGTACAGTGGTGCAGTCATGGCTCACTGCAGCCCGACTCCTGGGCTCAAGCAATCCTCCAACCTCAGTGCCCTGCCCTGCCCGCCCTCTGCCCAGTAGCTGGGACCACAGGCAGGCGCCACCACGCCAGGCTAAATTTTGTAATTTTTGTAGAGATGAGAGTGTAACTATGTTGCCCAGGCTGGTCTCAAACTGCTAGCCTCAAGCAATCCTCCCACCTTGGCCAGCCACCCAAAGTGCTGGGATTATAGTCATGAGCCACCACACCCCGCCTTCATCATTTTTAAGTACATATATGATGCTATATTTCATTGAATGGGCTACCATATTTATCTAGCCAGTGCACTGTGAGTTTATAAGCTATTTCCCCCATTTCTGTTTGTTTGCTGTGATGGACAATAACACATTAAGCATACCTGTATCTATGTAATCTCAGTTCTGTGACTGTTTCAGCAGGAGGGATTCATAAATGTGGTTTAAAAGTTACTGCCAGCCTGCTTTCCAAAGGCATGCATGTCTTTGTACTTAGGAGAGTGCTGCTTTCCCCTCGGCTCCGCCAGCTTGATGTATCATCAACTTTTTGTTCTTGCCAATTTGACAGATGAAAAAAATGCCATCATGCTATAGTTTTAGTAGGTATTTCTTTCTAGTGAGTGGTGTTACAGGACTTACAAGCTATTTGTATTTCTGTGGACTGTTCATCTACTTGGCCTATGTTTTCAATTGGATTTTTGTTGTTGTTATTGAATTATCATTTCCTCTTTGTCCCTCATTCCTAGTCCCAGTGATTTCCCCTCACACTTACCCTCTAACCCTACCCTCATGAGCAGCAGCTACTCTGACATATTTATGATAAGTTTATCCTTAGATTTGGATGTATTTTAGAAAGATATGATATTGATTTATATATGCATGTATTTTTAACCCTACATAACTTGCACTATGGAGCTGGGCACAGTGGCTTCTGCCTGTAATCCCAGCCTTTTGGGATGCTAAGGCTGGAGGATTGCCTGAGGCCAGGAGTTCGAGACCAGCCTGGGCAACAGAGCAAGACTCTTCTCTACAAAAAAAAAAAAAAAAAGGTAATAATAAAAAAAATTAGCCAGGTGTGGTGGTGCACTCCTATTGTCCTAGCTACGTGGGAGGCTGAGGCTGGAGGATCACTTGAGCCCAGGAGTTTGAGGCTGCAGTGAGTTATTATAGCATCACTGTACTAGAGCCTCAGCAACAGAATGAGACCTCGTCTTTATGGGGTCACAATTGCTTCGTGCTATAAATCATTAAATTTTTCTTGCTTTTTAAAACTAGCACTTTTTTTTTTTTTTTTTTTGAGACAGAGTCTTGCTCTGTCAACGATCTTGGCTCACTGTATCCCCCGCCTCCTGGGTTCAAGTGAGCACGCTCAGCTAATTTTTGTACTTTTAGTAGAGATGGGGTTTCACCATGTTGGCTAGGGTGGTCTCAAACTCCTGACCTCAAGTGATCCGCCCGCCTTGGCCCCCCAAAGTGCTGGGATTACAGGTGTGAGCCACCATCCCTGGCTAACTAGCACTATGGTTTTGTTTTGTTTTGTTTTGTTTTGTTTTGTTTTTTGAGAGGGAGTCTCACTCTGTCTCCCAGGCTGGAGTGCAGTGGTGTGATCTCGACTCACTGCAACCTCCGCCCCCCAGGTTCAAGCGATTCTCCTGCCTCAGCTACTCGAGTAGCTGTGATTACAGGTGCCTGCCACCGTGCCTGGCTGATTTTTGTATGTTTAGTAGAGATGGGGTTTCACCATCTTGGCCAAGCTGGTCTTGAACGCCTGACCTCGTGATCCACCCTCCTCGGCCTCCCAAAGTGCTGGGATTATAGGCATAAGCCACCACACCCAGCCACCAGCACTATTTTTTAGAAGATCTATTTGACTGCAGTGTGTACTCTTGGTTTGTTGCTTCTAATTTCTGCACTGTACTCTGTAGCTAGAGTTATGGAATTATTGTAATAGTCAGTTCCTATTGGACTGGTCTAGAAAGGTTGTATGGAGAATTGGCATTATGGGGTGAACCTCGAAGGATAAAGAGGACTGGGGAAGGAAATGGAGCTGTCCAAGAGGACGTGTGAACATGCCAAGAACATTTAGAGACGGATCCGTTGCCTGCTGGGGCCATAGGTCAGGGTGTGGTGGTGTGTGGTCATAGGAGAGGCCGGAGAGGTCTGAGATAACAGGGTTGGACATTCCCTAAAGCAATGGAAGAGAGAAGCAGTTAGGGGCACTGTTGGGGAATGGGGGAGGAGGGTGCCAGGTAAATATTTTCTAGGGCAGGAGTGATCTCCCAGTGGAGAATTAGGCAGGCAGTTGCTGCAGTCCTCCAGAAAAGCGAGGAGGTGCTCTGTGAGCTGGTGGAGCCCAGGGACCCGCAGGGGAGGAGGATCCAGCAGGACTGGGCACCAAAGCCATGAGGGGAGAGGGGCCTGGGCTGGTGCCAAGGTTGCTAACTTGGGAAGCTGGTGGATGTGATGCCAGTCTAGACAGGTCCTGGGAGGGGCAGGCATGGGCATGGGATGGGAAGGATGCTTACGGGCGTGTGAGCAGGCTGCGAAGTCTGATGCTTTGCTGTACATCCAACTAGAAGATTCCTGCTGGTAATTAAGACGCTGGGCTAGAGAGGGAATTGTGAGCCTTTAGTGAGTAGGTGGGAGGTTAACATGTGGGACTGGATGAGGTCCTCACAGAAGAATGTGAGGGCGAGAGATGCCCATCAGGAACAGAGCATGGGGCAGGCTTACAGGGAGGAGCTGACAAGAATATGTGGTGCCCCTTTGAACTGTGCCCTTTCCTGGCTTGACAACCTCTGGAAATTATCCTCTTGGCATGGACTCTGTGCTGCTGTGGAGCCTGGGCAGGGGAGGGATGGGAGGTGGATATATACAATAAGGCCCAATGAATGGACTCTGCCTTTCTGGAGCTCTCAGTGCAGCCTTGGAGGATGCTTAGATATATTGAGTCAGAGAGGAGGGAAATGGCCCCAGGAAGCTTAGGTGTGCGGGCTCTCCTCCTGGGGTATGAGCTCTGAGGCCCCGGTGCTCTTCCTGCTAGGAGCTGCCAAACCAGCTGTCCCTTTTGTCTTCTGAAAATGACAATGGATAGAGCGTGGGTCAGCTCCTGCTGCTGCAGAGGGCACCGCAAAGCTCACGGCTTTGTTGCTATGGGCAGGGTTAAGCATGAGCCTCCCCAGGGGAATACGTGACCCTTTACAAGGCCCAGGAAATGTCCTGCTCTGAGTTTGTCTTCCTCCTTCACTTTATGAGAGCATACCGGTTCTCTATTTAATGCCAGAGCTTTGCTTTTTTGCAAATCATACCTGCTTGAATTCGTATTCAGTGATTGGTGGCCAATCAGGGCTAATGAGCATTTATAAGGAAGACTTTCAGCTCTTTCTCCAAAGGAGAAAATGCTGCAAAGGTCAGATCCAGCTGCACAAAGTGTCTGCTCATTTACATATCCCTACTATAATTTTTGAGATGAGAGTTTTGATATTTATTTGTATTTATTATATTATTAAATAATATTTAATATTTTTCTGTGAATACATAACAACACAAAGTAGATATTTTCTACTTTACTGCATTCCTAAATCACAGGCTGGCTACACTCTATCTTATTCTAGTGCACATTCAAATAAATGCTTAACTATTAATGTTTAGCATGTGTACCACATATCCATGTAGGCAAACACAGCCTCAGATTTGTGGGTTCATGGAGAAGGTAATCTTGGGGTAGGTGCTTTATCTTAACCCTAAGTAGGGGAGGAAATAACCCTTTTCCTCTTCCTTCTTAGGTTTAGGGACTGGGACCTGCAAATTAAACTGACAAAAGCCAGATTAACAGAAGAAAAAGGTTTTATTCACATGTACATGGGAGCCAACAAAAGTAGTAGCTGGCTTGTTAGATAGTTAAAGTTCAAGGCCATGTACATAACTCAGTAGTGGAAAGGGAGGGGGCAGAAACAGTAACTTTATTATTTTTGCTGATGACAAACATAAAGTATATTTATTTTTAAAAACTGAATACATATGAAACAAGCATGAAGAAATTGAAATCATGTATACTGTTGTCAGGCACAGATAGCTACTGTCAATCAATGCTTTGATGTTTTATTGCCTAAATACACAAACACAAACAAGTTTTTTAAAAATTGGGACCATAGGCCGGGCGCAGTGGCTCACACCTGTAATCCTAGCACTTTGGGAGGCCGAGGCAGGGGGATCGCCTGAGGTCAGGAGTTCGAGACCAGCCTGACCAATATGGTGAAACTCCGTCTCTACTAAAAATGAAAAAAATTAGCCGAGCATGGTGGCTTGCACCTGTAGTCCCCGCTACTTGGGAGGTTGAGGTAGGAGAATTGCTTGAACCTGGGAGGCAGAAGTTGCAGTGAGCCGAGATCGCACCACTGCACTCCAGGCTGGGCGACAGAGCAACACTCCATCTCAAAAAAAACCAAACCAAACCAAACAAAACAAAAAAAAAACTTGGGACCATAGTGAAATTATAAATAGTTTTCTTATTTAACAAAATTCTATGAGCATCTTTCCATTTCATTAGATACTCTTTAAAAACAAAATGGCTAAAGGTTGCCTAGGTTCACCATATGGCTATATGGTTACCCAGTAATCTATTCATTTATCTCATTCTCTATTGTGGATATTGAGGTTGTGAGCATTTTTGCCATTATAGGTAACTGCATGCACATGTGTTTCAGCAGATGTTTTGTGGGTGACTTCTGGTGCCAAAGGGGCTGGGGGAGAGAGGATGAATAACTACAGTGCCCAACTCACTGCTCATGTGAAAAGGACAGAGCTACAACAAGTGGGCTTATCTAAAAAAGAGCTGGGAAAGAGCCCAAGAGAAGGACCTTGAGAGAGAGTCTGAGCCGAGCTTTTGTGCTGGGGCAGAGGAGAGCCAGGGAGCTGTGACCTGGGTGGCCCCGTCCCTGGCCATCTGTCCACAGACACTGGGTGTGCTTCATTTGTCTGGCCACGGGCGGGTAAGGACAGCCTCCCAAGGTCACTGCATCGGTACGGGATTGGGCAAACAAGTGCGGAGATGGAGGCTTGTCATTCACTTTTATAATCACTTCCTGCCCTTCTCCAGAACACCCAGGGCAGCACCAGTGCACACATGCGCTCAGAGGTTGGTGATGTCAGCACTGGGCTGGGCTGTTCTCCCTTTCCTCTTTTCCCTGCCTCTAGGAGACTTCTCCCTCCCACTCTAAGGTCACAGGCGGCAAGGAGAGGAACCTTTGGGCCCTGCCACGTGCCCAGTCATTGGAAGCCCTGGCCCAGCCCTACCTACCTGCTCTGATCCTGGGAGCCCACAGCTGAGCTGGCCAGTGGGACTGTAAACATCCAACCAGGCAGAGGAATGGACGGAGAGGCAGGTGTTCTGTCTGCCCTTCTCCAGGGCCGAGGCTTGTGGAGGTCAGACAGCTGGGAGGGAACAGGGCCTTTTCTGGAGAAAGGAGCATGTGGCCGCCTCACTCTCAGCCTTCTCTAAAGTATAGGACTTTTATGGAGACTACTTTGGAGCCCATTTGGATGCTTCAGTCCTCCTCTCTCACCCTGCCCCAGGACAGTATTTCAGCTCCATTAGCACAAGGGTTTTCCTGAACTTCCAGTTGGGAGACGTGAGTCAGGCTTACCCTGTCTAGCTCCGTTCGTTTGGGAAGAAGCCCTGCTCCCCACCTGGGTTTTCATTTCTGCAGCATGCAGTGGTAACGGGGTACAGCAGAAAGTGCATTGGGAAGGTTCCACAGGCCTAAGTCCAATCCCAGCCTTACCATTTCCTGCCTGTGCAAGCCAGAGTGACTGCTGACCCTCCGTCTCCTCATCTGGTCTATAGCCTGGAGATAATAAAGCCCCTCACCCTGACCCCAGACCCCCAGGGACTAGAGATGATGCGTGGAGAGGATCTGGTGTCAACACATTGGGGTCCTCAGGAAAGTGTCATGGGGTTTGTGTCAGGTGCCATTTCTTTCATTGGTGGCCTCTCTCCTCTCTCCCCTCACCTCCCAGGAGGGGCTGTGTGCTGAAATCCCCAGGGCCCCTCTCCTAGAAGGTGGGCTCCACTCCCTGGTCTGTGCTCAGTGTGGAGAAGCCACCTGTGCTGAGCAGCTTCTTCTCCAGGCAAACAGGAAGCAGCTTACCTTGAGGGAGGCAGGAGAGCTGCCTGGCTGTGCTGTGTGTCTGCTGTGTTGTGTGTCCTCTGTGCCGTGGGGAGGAGGACAGGCTGGGGAGGGAACTCCCAACACACACACACACACACACACACACACCGTACATATGCAAGACCCACTGCGTGGAAGGAATGGGGAGAGGCAGGTCCCATTCCCCTTAGTACAGTCTTGAAGAGAGGCTGAGCAACCTTTATTCATTCATCAAATGGCTGTGGAGCAATTGTGAGCCAGGCACTCTGCTGTAAAGCACATGGGCCAGTCCTTGCCCTGGAGGAGTTCATGGTCAAGGGGAGGATGGGAACCCATAACTAAGCCGAGGGGCAGGGCCTGGACTTGGGGAAGGGGGAAGATCACTGGTGCCTCCCTTTCATCCTCAGGAAGCCATGGGTTACCAGGAAGTCTGGACTGGAGGGGGCAGAGCCCGGACTTGAGGAGGTGACACTTCACCTCTTGGTCTCCTGGCTTCTGCCTCCGCATCTGCTGCCAACCCCACTTGTCCATAACTTCTGGCCATGTTCAATATAGATCACTTTCGCTTCTAATCTTCCTCCACTTTTCAGCAGCAATCAACCAAGCCAACCACTTCCTCCGTCTGAAGCAACTGCCTCTTGTCTTCTATGACAACATGGCTCTCCCCTTGCTTCTCTCACCTTTGTGACAGTCCCTTTTCAGTCTTCTTTACAGACTTGTCCCCTCCCATCCCAGGTAGGCACCACCTTCCCTCTCCAAGCTCAGATGGGCTCCAGCTGCGTTTTTCAGTTGCCTACTTGAAATATCTCACAGGTAGTTCAAATCTAATATTTAAAAATTAAACTCTGGGCCGGGCACGGTGACTCATGCCTGTAATCCCAGCACTTTGGGAGCCCAAGGTGGGCAGGTCACCTGAGGTCGAGAGTTCAAGACCAGCCTGACAAACATGGAGAAACCCCATCTCTACTAAAAATACAAAATGCGTGGTGGTGCATGCCTGTAAACCCAGCTACTCGGGAGGCTGAGGCAGGAGAATCGCTTGAACCTAGGAGGTAGAGGTTGCGGTGAGCCGAGATAGCACCATTGCACTTCAACCTGGGCAACAACAAGTGAAACTCCATCTCAAAATAAATAAATAATAAATAAAAGTTAAACTCTGGATTTTCTCCCCTGAGCCTTATCTCCCAGTTCTTTCCTATTTCAGCAAATGCCATTATTACCGCCCATCTGGTTGCTTAAGTCAGAAATCTGGCAGTTGCCCATGACTTCCCCTCCTATCTTGACCCCTCGAATATAATGAAACAGCAGGTTCTATAATCATCCCCTATATGCATTCCCAGCCCTATGCCTCCCTTCTCTGCCATGACCGCCCCAGCCAAGCCACTGTTCCCCATCGCCTGGACTCTCACAGAGCCTCCTGACTGGTCTCCTTGAACTTATGTAGCCTCTACCATCTCTTCTCCATGCAGCAGACAGATCCATCTATTCTCCATATAGCAGATGGATGATCTTTAAAGTAAATACACAAATACTCTTTGACCTGTCATTTATCTGCTTTAAAAATGCACCCTGGGGGTCGGGCATGGTGGCTCACGCCTGTAATCTCAGTACTTTGAGAGGCCAAGGTGGGCGGATCACCTGAGGGCAGGAGTTCAAGACCTAGCCTGGCCAACATGGAGAAACCCCATCTCTACTAAAAATACAAAAACAAGCTGGATGTGGTGGCACACATTAGTAATCCCAGCTACTTGGGAGGCTGAGGCAGTAGAATCGCTTGAATTCAGGAGGTGGAGGTTGCAGTGAACCGAGATCTCACCATTGCACTTCAGCCTGGGAGGCAGAGCAAGACTCTGTCTCAAAAACAAACAAACAAACAAGGCCAGGCACAGTGGCTCACGCCTGTAATCCCAGCACTTTGGGAGGCCAAGGCGGGTGGATCATGAGGTCAGGAGATCAAGACCATCCTGGCTAACATGGTGAAACCCCGTCTCTACTAAAAATACAAAAAATTAGCCGGACATGGTGTCGGGCACCTGTAGTCCTAGCTACTCCGGAGGCTGAGGCAGGAGAATCGCTTGAACTTGGGAGGTGGAGGTTGCAGTGAGCCGAGATCGCGCCACTGCACTACAGCCTGGACGACAGAGTGAGACTCCATCTCAACAAACAAACAAACAAACAAACAAACAAAAATGCACCCTGGGCCTGACATGGTGGCTCATGCTTGTAATACCAGCATTTTGGGAGGCCAAGGCGAGTGGATCACTTGAGGTCAGGAGTTTGAGACCATCCTGGCCAACATGATGAAACCCTGTCTCTACTAAAAATACAAAAATTAGCCAGATGTGGTGGCAGATGCCTGTAATCCCAGCTCCTTGGGAGGCAGAGGCAAGAGAATTGCTTGAACCCGGGAGGCAGAAGTTGCAATGAGCTGAGATCATGCCACTGCACCCCAGCCTGGGTGACAGAGTGAGACTGTTTCAAAAAAAAAAAAATGTACCCTGTCTTGCCACTGGGGTGCCTGTGGATTCTGGCCCTGCCCGTCCTGACCCCATCTTTTCCCACACCCCCTGGGCCCTTGGGACTGCTCTGCACCACACTGGCTTGCTTTCTATTCCCTGGAAATGTGGAGACATTTCCCACCTCAGGGAAGGAATTAGAAGCCGAAAATGTCCTTCCATGCTGGACCCTCCTCACCAGGACATGGTGCAGCTTCAGAGGCCTTCCCGAATTCCCATGGCAGTGTGCTCACCCTCGCTGCTCTCTTATTTCTCTCTGCTTCTTCCAGGCATTCCTCACAATTTATGATAAAGTTTGATTCATGAGTCCGATTGTTTATTTTATTTCTCTGTCAGTAGACTGGAAGCTCCCTGAGAACAGGAGTTGTTCTGCAGCAGACAGGCCTATGCAAACCTACCTACCCCAAAGTCTGAGGAAGCTGAGAAGTTGAAGAAAGAGGCTGAGAAAGCTAGGGGACTTTCCAACAGAAGCCATGTAGGTGTCTCAGGCGGCGATGAGATGAGATGGTGGATCCCTGCATTAGCACCTAAACCCGGGGCTCGTATACCACAGGGTAGGGGCAGTTCAGATGGGATTTGCAAGACAATTGAAGTGTGATATCATTAAGATTGTTTGACCTATGGGTAGCACTTACGAACTGCTCTTACACAGGGAACAATAGATAGACTGGAAATTGTAGAGGCCCTGCCTTGGAACTGGGGTCACTCAGTTAAGTCAATGTGGCAGGTTAGCTTCCAAGATGGAGTTGCTTCAGCTTCCACAGGGGTCATGTGTTTTATTCCTGATAGGTCAGCGGCTTGTAGCATAGAGCCTGCACGGAGCAGGTGCTGACTTTGAGCCTTGGCCATGTTCTGGAGGCACCCCTAGAGGCTGGGGCCCAGAGAGGAGGGTTTGCATTTAGGTCTTGGTGACTTCAGGTTTCTGACTTACCCAGCCTGATGGAGTCAGAGAGTTGTAAAAGCTGAAATATATAAGGAAGAAGAGCTTGGAGAAGAGAAGGAACCAGGCTTGCCTTATAAACATTGAGTTTGAAGTGCTGGTGAGATAAGTATGTCCCCAACATTTGCCAGCCCCAGGAAGTAGAGAGTGGAGGACCCCATCTGATATGTCCAAATACATGAAAGTTAAGACTAAGGCTCACAAACTGTCATATAAAATGTGTCCTACCGGGTGCGGTGGCTCACGCCTGTAATCTAGCACTATGGGAGGCCGAGGCGGGCGGATCACCTGAGGTCGGGAGTTCGAGACCAGCCTGGCCAGCATGGAGAAACCCCGTCTCTACTAAAAATACAACATTTAGTCAGGCATGGTGGCACATGCCTGTAATCCCAGTTACTTGGGAGTCTGAGGCAGGAGAATCACTTGAACCTGGGAGGCGGAGGTTGTGGTGAGCCTAGATGGCATCACTGCACTCCAGCCTGGGCAACAAGAGTGAAACTCTGTCTCAAAAAAAAAAAAAAAAAAAAAAGTGTCTATTCTCCTACCTAATTCTCCTACCTCCCACTTTCATCATGGCCTGGAGGTCCAGGTTTGAAGGAGGATTCTTAGCCGTGTCTGAATGTTGCTGCCACAGCACAGCCCACCCCAGCCTTTGGCCCATGCCACAGTTCCACCTCCCTTTCTCTTCCCCACCCTGCTCTGTATCCCCCGTGCATGTGGGTGGGTGACTTGCCCACAGGTTCGAGCTCTCTCTACCTGCTCCTGTCTCCACTATCAGGACTCTTGCCAGCGCTCCACCCAGTCTCGGGCTGCATAGGGCAGTGGTGCAGTGTGCCCACACCGGGAGGAGGCCATTTGGGCCCCAGAAGTGGAGAATCTCAGGATCTGGGTCACTCAGAGTGTGGTGGAGAAGCAGGGTGCACGGGCTCCATGTTGGTATGTTCCTGTGGACTCTGCACCCTGCGGGGAGGGGTGTGGCTGTGGGTGAGCTAGAGCCCGACCCTCTCAACTCTGGGTCGGGGTGGCTGGTCCACACTGCTGTGTGGACATGCAAGTGAGGGAGTCTCCGGGTCAGCTGGAATCATGAAGACAAGAGTTCAGGGAGGGTGGGAGTGGTGGAGCCTCGGCAGAGAAGTTGATGGTCATTGATGCTGAGGAAGTAGATTGTGCGGAGGGAGGAGAATGGCATGGTGAGTGCGCTCCCCACAAGCCTCACTCACAATTGTGGACACTGTGGCCTGTGTCCCGAGGACATGTGTTGGGAATTCAGCCATGGGGAATGGAGGTCCGTTGGTTCATATAGTCACAGGCTCTGTATTCTAACCCCAGCTTTGTGATTTTCCAGCTGTGCAACCCTGGGCAGTGGCTTAGCATCTCTGAGCTTGCCTCCAGATCTGTATGATGGGTTTATTAATGCTTCATAAAGTAGGTGTGAGGGATTGAGGTGCTACTGGGAGACACTTTGTAACTAAAAGGCAACTGTATCACTTGCATTATTACCAGTCACATGAGACATAGTCACACAAAAATTGAAATGTCATTTGTTTAAAAACCAGAAATTGCCCAACTTAGGGCCCTCCTGTCTCTCACTAGGTGCCCTGCAGGGGACCGAGAGCCAGAGCAAGACTGAGAACCTGGGGCAGAACCGCAGGGAGGAAGGAGGTGGGGCCTGCTTACCAACCAGGCCTTGGCCCCTTCCCCTTTCGATCCCAGGCCCCTGCATGGCAGGGAGAGGCCAGTTCCACCATGGCAGGCTCTTTCTAGGCTGGTGTGCAGGGTGGGGGTCTCCAAGGAGCAGGGGCATGGGGAAGGGAGCTGGAGGTGCTGGGCCTAGGAGGAGAGGCTCTTGTCTTGTGGGCAGGAAGTGTGAGGTGTTGAGCAGCTAGGGAACCCTGGGGAGGCGGCGGGGAGCAGGAGGGGTGTGTGTTGTGGTGAGGAGGAGCGGAAGTCGGAAGCTCCAGCCGTCACAGCCACATTCACTGGGCAAGCCGACTGTGAGCCAGGAAGTGCTCTTGGGGAGCCCAGGCCAAGCCATCCCTTCTTGGGTCCTTTGGAGGTGAGCTAAGTGGGTCTGCCTAGGGTGGGGCTGGTGGAACCTGTGGGAGCAGGGAATGTGGAGAGTCACATGTGGGTCCTTGTGGCAGGGGCTGGGGCAGGTAGGCAGGGGAGAGGCGAGGGCTCTGGCAGTGCCGTGTGCACCTGCCATAAGCCTGGGCTAGGCTAGGCCCCTCCTTTCCCCTTCCTGCTCTGCGTCCCGTCCCTCTCCTCCCTCAGCTTACCCCTCCTCATCTGACCCTTCTCTGATTCCCTGCCCTGGCCCCACAGACCCCTGTTGTTTCCCTTCCCTGGCTCCCCGCAGAGCCCCTGGAGGTCTGCAATAGTGAAAGGTGAAGGAATCTCCTTGCTAATCCTCTTGTGAGTGTCACTGCGCCCCCAGTGACTGGTCTAGCTGAGTACCCCGTGGGGGCTTTTGTGGCCAAAGGCCCCAAGTGATCCTCGACCCTAGACTCTGGAGATAGGGAGTCTGGAAGGCCTGGGTTTGGGGTGGGGGCAGCTCTGGGTGTGGTTGCTGCAGGAGCTCAGAGTCCACTTGGCCATCAGGGGACTCCCAGCTTCATCTTGCCTTCCAGGACCATCCTGGAGAAGCTCGAGGAGAGGTAAGGGGACCCTCTTTACTGGTTTAGCTCTGGCTTAGGCCTGTTGTCCTGATGGGCAACAGGAACCACTGAACTCTCAAAGTGTGCCTGTGTGAGACACTAAGGCCCACTGCAGTCATTATTGTTATAGTGAAGGTAGCTGCATGGAGGGAAAGTCCCTGACACTGCTATTTCCCCCTTATTCCAGGGCCTAAAATCCCACAGTTGAAGTCACTCCTCTGCTAGAATGCAGGGAAGGGTGGCCTGTCATCAGCTGATGATAAATACTCCTCCATTCATCAGACCTTGGCCCAGCTTTAAAAAGTGGGCCCCAAGCAGGCCTGTCTCCCAGTTGCCTAGGACTCTAGAGCATCCCATGCCCCCCTCCTCCTACAGACAAGGAACCGCCTAGCATGGGGATCAGAACCCGGGCTGCTGAGCTCTTTGTTGGAGAAGGGGAAGAGACCTACAGAAGGGGTGAGGGATGTGGGGTGAGAGGACCCAGGGAGGAGAGGCCCAGCCTGGCCCCAGCCCCCTAGGGGTCTTTGTCCTCCCCAGGCAGCAGCTGTCCTGGGTCCCCTTGGCACTCTGTCCCTACCCCCGTGATCTCTCCCCTGGATACTCTCTGCCTACCTCAGACCTCCATCCTCTGCTCCCTTCCTGAGCCTCTGCTGGCCTCACCACAGGCCTTCAGTAGCACTGCCTTGTCTCTCTCTCTCTTTCTGTGTGTGTGCGCGCGCAAATTTGCATGATGGCTCTTTCTGTGTGGGCAGGATGTGGGGCCTTCTCGAGTCATTTCTCTCATGGTGCTTCAGACCCCAGGTTCAGACAGAGGCCTCTGTCCTGCACCTCCAGGACAGGGAGTTCCACTCATGGTTCCTGCCTGCAGCAACATCTGTAATTCGGCAGCTTCCTGAGCTGCAGAGGGAAAGGACAGGTCACCTCCTGAGTCCTTGGACCGGCCAGAGGCCTTCATACTTTTTCCATAGGAGGGAAAACATTTCCAGGGTAAAAGGAGGGAGTGTTTGCTTGCTGAGTCTGGAAGCTCAAAAAGGGAAACAGAGACAGGCACCCTGTGGGTGAAGGCTCAGGGCTGACTCCTTGAGGAGGCCGAGAGCTGAGCCTGACCAAGAGGGCTATTTGTTTGTTTTTGTTAATTTTGGCTTCTCTAAATGGACAGCAAAACAACAAAGTTAAACTGAGCAGGACACGGTATTTCGTGAGCACCCACCAAGGGCCAGGCCCAGCACTCAGACCCATTCCAACTTTACAACAAACCTGTGAAGTATAGCTTTATTGGGTATTAGTTCCTTATTTTACAGAAAAGGAACCAGGTGGAGTTTTTCACCCAGAGCCACATGGCTTGTCAGCTGTAGAGTTAAGATGAGATTCTGTTCTGCGTTCTTCACTATGACCCTGAAGTGGGCAAAGGAGGGTGGTCAGTGCAGGGCCTTAAGTGGGCAAAGGAGGGTGGTCAGTGCAGGGCACCCAAGGACATCACCTTCCTACTCAGGGCAGGCTCATACCCCAGCCTCTGTGATGAGTCTCCCGGTTCTTCAGCCAGAGCACAAGGCTGCAATGCCAGGCTGAGGGTGAAAAACAAACTCACTGTTAGAAAGCACAATCCGGGTGCCAGGTGTCAGCTGGGTTCCTTCCTGCCCCCTAGGGTCAAAAAGAAATTGCCTTGAAGCCGGGGATGGGGCAGGTGGGAGGGACTCTGTCTTCTAGTCCCTCAGCCACTGCTTTCTGTGTCCTTCACCTCCCACAAGAGGGACACAACGCTTAGCCCCTGCAGTATTCTCCATGAAAAACATACACCCCCTCCCCACCGTGGTGAAGATTCTCTGAAATGTAGTCAGCTGTGCTCAAGAAGAGTGGCTGGTGGGCAGCAGAGTGGAGCGGTGCTCTCTCTTCCCCACCTCGGCTCCCTCCCTGCTCCCTCCTCTCTGAACCCTCCTTAAACTTTCAGAGACAACTCAGTGCTCAGAAAAAACGAAGGGCCACTTTAATGTAGAGGTAACAGAACTCAACTGATGGGGCAGGTGGCGATTCTTTTGCTGCGGATTCCTTTCCTTCTGCTTTTGTTCTCACTGGGATAACAGACAGGAGATTTCAAGAGAGATTTTACTAAACACCAGGGTGGAAAAACACAAGTAAACCAAGAAAATTTTAGATGCATAAGACCTGGGCTCTGCTGCCCAGTTTCTGGCCTGCCTCTGCCTAGAGGGTGCCATCCTACCTCAGGGATCAAAAGCTAGTTCCATCCTCCACCCTTGCGAGATCAGACCGCCCTCACCTAGGTGACAGGTAGGACTGCCTTTTTGGCCTTAGGAGGTGACTTCACCTTTTAGGTCATCCTACCTTTCCATTCAGGCAAGAGCAATTGAAAAAAAAAAAAAGGAAGACGTCTTTTAAACACACAGTTATACAGTGCCCCCTCCACAAGTGGAGAGCACAAACAAGACGATTGAATGGGTCCTCCTTTCTGTTCAGGTTGCTGCCTGGGAGCCAAGACCCATAGGGACATTTGGGCTGCTGACCCAGTAGGGACCTACCTCTGGGGGAGCACTGCCCTTGGAGCACTGGGCTTCCTGGAGAGGGGAGGATGAGGTGATTGGTCATGGGCAGACTGGCCCCCACGGGGAAGCCTTCATGTTATAATGATGCTAACTTTCTTCTCTAAGCCTCGATCTCCCCAGTCTTCTGGCCTGGTTGTTGTGGAGGGAGAGTTCTGAGGATCCATCCCATCAGTGTTTCTCTCCATTTGTCTGTCCATTCATCTAGCCATCTCCTCTCTTATTTTCACAAATGTTCTGCAACGCCGACTCTCAGCCAAGGAGGTGCCGCACAGGAGTTCGAGTGACTCCAGTGAATTCAGGAATGTCCAACAGAATTGATCAGTGGGCAGGAGGAGAGAGTGATGCTTAAGAGAGCTGTAACCTGGGTTCGCACCCCAGCTCAAGTCACAGGCGGGCCTGAACCTCTCACGTCAACGCTAACCTTTAAGTTTCTAATCCACTTGATCTAAACCCCTCAAGTCAATGCTGATCTTTAAATTTCGAATCCAGTTGAACTAAAGTATGCCCCCAGAGCTTTGTGGGTGGGAGTGGTTAGCAAATCAGTTACATAATGTGACTATGCCATTCAATATTTTCATACTGAGACAGTGGTGAAAAGGAAACACAAAGAACCTGCCGTCTTGGTGCTTACCTTCTAGGCAAACTAGAACCATGTGGATAAACACACTGGCAACTACACACCGGGATAAACGCTCAGAAGGTAAAAGCGAAGGGTGGAGTATAGTCACATTGAGTTTAATTGGTTTAAAAAGTCATAGCCGGCCAGGTGCTGTGGCTCATGCCTGTAATCCCAGCACTTTGGGAGGCCAAGGCAGGTGGATCACCTGAGGTCAGGAGTTTGAGACCAGCCTGATCAATATGCTGAAATCCTGTCTCTACTAAAAATACAAAACTTAGCAAGGCATGGTGGCAGGTGCCTGTAGTCCCAGCTACTTGGGAGGCTGAAACAGGAGAATCGCTTGAACCTGGGAGTCAGAGGTTGCAGTGAGCCAAGATCATGCCACTGCACTCTAGCCTGGGTGACAGAGCAAGATACCGTCTAAAAAAAAATGTCGTAGCCAGTCAAACTACATGCCTTGTCCCCATTGAATACCTGATCTGTCTCCACCCTTCCTGTCTCCATTGCCTTGGGCTCCCCTCCACTGACCAGTTCCTCACCCTCACCCCTCCCAGGCTCCTCAGGTGCTGCAGGCCCCAGAGATCTGCTCTCTTCTCTTTGCTGGGAAAGCTGCTGTAGCCTCTGATATTTATTTTTTTTCCTCTGAAAAAATCCAGCAAGGAACACTGGTTTTTATCTGGGAAGGCAAGTCCAATCCTCATTTATGTCTAGCATCAGCATTAGCGTGTGCCTAGAGGGCTGCTTTATGTAAATATACATATCTATTTGCAAGTACATATGTGCAAAGAGAGACAAGTGGGGTTTCCTCTCATCTTATGAAAAATTCAGGATGGCCTTTCTAGCAGGCCCAGCCCCGCATTCCCACTCCCATTCCCATATTGGCACGGGAACGTTTCTTGCCAAGTGAGTTGACTGATGGTGAAAGAAGGTCAGTTGGCGTTATCCTGGCAAAATACTCTGGTGCCCGTAGGGCCGTGAGGCTGGCACTCATTCAGGTACAATGTGTGGGGTTGGGTGAATGAGAACAGGAGAAGGGATCAGGGGTTGTACATGGCAGGAGAACTATTTGGGCCCAAAGACCAGGACTTCACAGAGACCTGGAGGGTGGCTTTGGGGTCTGGGAAGGGAGGCAGTTGAGTAGAGCTAGGGATATCTTATGTTCTGGTACCTGTAAACCAGGCGCTTCTCCCCAGCTTTCCCCTCTATCTCTAAATAAACTTATCTTCCTAGTCATTTATTATACCACATGGGCTGGTGTCTTGAGGAGGCGCAGTGGGATGTGGTGGGGTGAGTCACTTCTTTGCTCACACTCGGTTGCTCTCCACCAGGCAGGTTTGGGGAGGGAGATTTGGGGTCCAGGATGTTTTCCCTAGTATAGACAATAGGGCCTGAGGCTCCTCATCCCTTCTGCCTTGGAAGTAGAATCGTCTCAGTCCTCTTGCCCAGAGAGCACTGAGGGTGGACAATGGGCAGCTGCATGGGGAAGAGAGAGTGGTATGGACTTAAGGAGTAAACCATACATACTGTTACCTGGAGGTAGTGGTGTGAGGTGGAGAGGCAGAACCTAGAATGATGAGTGAAGTCTGGATCCATGGGAGAAGAATGAAAGGCAAGACTGTTAATGGAAAGGGATTCCAATCCAGACCCCAAGAGAGAGTTCTTGGATCTCGTGCAAGAAATAATTCAAGGCGAACCCATAAAATGAGGGCAAGTTTATTAGCAAAGTAGAGGAATAAAAGAATGGTTACTCCATAGGCAGAGCAGCAGCTTGGGCTGCTGAATTAAGGATACCCGTATCTTGAGCCGACCTCTTATCTCATCCCGTGACTTAGAATGCCTAGCTTCCCGGGAATGCAGCCCAGTAGGTCTCAGCCTTATTTTACCCAGCCCCTATTCAAGATGGAGCCACTCTGGTTCAAACATCTCTGACAAGACCAAATCTGATCCATTTGATTCAGAGCATCAAGTACAAGATTAAATATAAGAAAGGGCCCCCTCTTGGGAAGTCAGCCTGTTGGGGAGGCTGCCATAACTAACAGGTGGAAGGGCCCTGAAGGCCGGTCAGGGGCCATTCCGGGTGGGCTGAAACATCAGAATCCTGAGGCCGTCATCCAGCAAGTCTAGATTCTTGGTATTCTAAAACAGGAATGCAGGGGTTGGGTCAGAGGGAGGGGTAAAAACCCAGAAAGAGATTTCCTTTTGGAGGCACTTTTAGAAAAAGGATACTTCCAAAGTGAATAAGAAACCGAAATGCATACTGGCCCTCCTTCCTTCTCTCAGGTGCCCTCCAGATAAAGGCATGGGGCAAAGCGATGTTTTCTAGGTGACCTTGAATAACAGCTGGACCCCCTGACCTTGGTGAGAGAGTGCTGAGGGTTACCACTTACTGAGTGTCTAACAGTGGGCCAAGCCTTGGCTGAAGGCTGCGTGAATCACCTCCGTTAACCCTAGCTCCCCTGTGCAGTGGGGCTCCCCGATGCTAAGGAACTTTCCAGGCTCATCCACTCAATTGTATGTGGCAAGACAAGGGTTTGAGCTGTGGTCCATGTGGCTATTGATTCAGCTTATGTTCTCTAGTGCTGGGCAGGGAGGAGCTGATCCCCATGGGTTTGTTATGTGTGCTGGTTAGGGCCGGGCATGCCAGTCAAGCTCCTGTCCTACAGGCTGCCTGTGGGAGGACCTCAGTGTGAGGTCTGGGGCCCTGGACGAGGCCACCTGGGCTCACTCTCTTCATACTGGAGCAGGGACAGGGCAGAGAGAGCTGCAGACCGGAAGGTGGATGGTCTGGGGTTGGACTCCGGCCCCTGTCACCATCTGTGAGTCATTAAGCCAGACTCAGGCTAAGGCTTCCTCATCTGTTAAACAGGGACACGCATGGGACTGCTCATCTTTCAGGTGCGAGGTTGGGGGAGTGGTGGGTGGGGACAGGCTTGGTTAACTGCATGTGGAAGGGGCTGTTGTTCTTGGGTATCTGGAAGTCACACATGGTTATAATTTGGGAGCATGTGTGTGTTTGTTAATAGTCTTGCTCCCCAAAATATTCTAATACAGCTCATAAGCACACACTCAAGCCTTCAAGATAGGAATCTGTGAGTGAAGAAAATGAGGCAAAGGGAAAATAAGAAAAGACAGCTGCTGGGTGCAGTGGCTCACACCTATAATCCCACCACTTTGGGAGGCCAAGGTGGGCAGATCACTTGAGGTCAGGAGTTTGAGACCAGCCTGGCTAACATGGTGAAACCCCATCTCTACTAGAAATACAAACAAACAAAAAAAATTAGCAGGGCATAGTGGTGGACGCCTATAATTCTAGCTACTCGGGAGGCTGAGGCAGGAGAATTGCTTGAACCCAGGAGGCAGAGGTTGCAGTGAACCAAGATTGTGCCGCTACACTCCAACCCGGGTGACAGAGTGAGACTCTGTCTCAAAAAAAAAAAAAAAAGACAGCTGCCAGGGGAGTGCTTACGACATGCCATAAGGACCTGTGTACTTGACCCTGCACTTCCACTTTGTGGAGAGCCAGCACCATGAGACAAACAAGTTACAAGCTTCACAGTGTGCTTTGGATCAAAACAAGCCAGCTATTCTGAGGAAGCGGGGCTGCTCTGAGAGCCACGTAAGCAGTGGGCTACATGCAGGGGATGGAGATGCATGCTTCTAGAAAACACCCTGCGAGTTTCCTGGGCTCATCTGATAAGGGCCCACCCAGAGTGTTAGTGCATCCTGTGTACACAGCAGCTCCGGGCAGATGTGAGGCAGCTCCAGGCAGACACTGCTGCCACATCCCAGCCTCCTCTTCCCTAGAAGGCAGAGATCTCCTCCCCATGCAGCAGGCAGTCTGCTGGGTGGTGGGCAGCAGGGCTGAACCATCCTCCCTTCATGAGGGCTTGGACTGAGTTAAGCAGAGGCCCCTTGCTGCTTCTACCTGGGCCAAATTCCAAGCTGTCAACAGCTTACAAGGACCAGGAAGCAGCCTGTGAGCCAGCCTGGTGAACAGGGTAAGGCCCCAAGGATAGGAGCCTTGGAAAGTGGAAGTAAGGCAGGCTGTGGCCTTCGTGTCATGGGTGCCTGCTTCTTCCATGAGTCTGTTGCATTCTCCTCACCTCCAGTCTGTGTCTGTTTGGCTCCCACATGCTTTGGTTTACATGTCCTTTGTGTCTTGCAGCTGCTTCCTTGATACCTAGGGCATTTCCGCCTTCTGTTCCTGCTGCCAACCACCTCGGTCTCCACACTCTCCAATCCAAATGCCCAAGAGAAGGATCTGATCTGGCCAGTTTGTTCTTTTCAGCTAAGGCACATGGGCTACCTTCAGCCAACAGATGGGTGTCTTTGGGGCAGGTGCTGCTCTGGTGCAAGTTTAGAGATTGTGGGGTCAGATGGAGTATGTGGTACACTCTTTATTCCCAGCAGGGCTGTGGAGGGCAGTGCTAAGGAGCAGCAGGCATAGATGGGGAAGACACTCCAAACACATCTAACACACTACATACGTGCCTCCAGAGGCTGACAGCCCTTCCCTAACCTGCACTTGCTTTGGGCATTTCCAGGGTAGATATGGATTCCCAGTTACCCCAGCGGCCAGTGCTCCCTCTAGTCCACACGGTGAGACTGTGAAAGCAGATGCTCCAGGGGACTCCTGCGCAGCTTTTGCTCGGTGGATGATGGGTGACTACAGACTTTCTGACCACCCCCAGCCCATGGAAATTCTCAACCTGTACTTGGGAGACAGCCTGGAGCCCCACCCAGGAGAGTGCCTGAGGGAAACATGCAGCCATGAGGATCCGCCGGAGTCTTGTGAGGAGCAAACCTGGGCCACTGACCCTCCTGAATCTACCAGACAAGATGCTCCTCCCTGGGGCTCCGGCGTGGAGCTCACACACCTGGGGAGCTGCTCTGCCCAGGGGGAGCACAGGCAGAGCACAGCATCACCAGGGTCACCTGTAACCAGCCATCTACCGGGGAGCCCACAGCAGAACCGGAGCACGTCCACGCAGGTAGTGTTCTGGGCAGGCATCCTGCAGGCCCAGATGTGTGTCCTAGACCTGGAGGAGGAGCTGGAGAAGACGGAAGGGCTCAAGGCTGGGCTGAAATGCTGTCTCCCCAGGCCCCCTGTGGACCTCCCCGGGGACAGGGGCCTGCACTCCAGCCCACCTGAGAATGAAGACTCAGGGGAAGACAGCAGCGAGCCTGAGGGGGAGGGCCAGGCATGGCTGAGAGAGGGAACCCCAGAGTCTTCCCCACAGTGGGGAGCTGAGGAGGAGAGCATGGTCTTCAGCAACCCCCTCTTCCTGGAGAGTCCTTGCTCAGAGAACAGTGCTTCTGGAGAGCGCTTTTCCTGGGGGGCTGCAGACTCCCATGCAGGTGTGAGGACTGGACCTGAGAGTCCAGCGACTCTGGAGCCTCCCCTCCCAGAAGACACAGTGCTGTGGGAGCTGGAAAGTGAGCCGGATTTGGGGGACGGCGCTGCTAGCAGTGGGCATCGTACCCCTCCATTCCCTGTGCCAGTCTATAAAACACACTCCATCTGCTGGGCCTCAGTGGCTGCCACTGAGGGGGATCTTGCAGCACCTCCTGGTCAGGGGGAGAGTGAGGTAAGCCCAGTCTTGGGAACCAACCGGGGCTGTACTGGGAACACAGAAGGGAGGGTCTTCCTTGGGGGTCACCAGGCCCAGAACATTCTTTTCTGATGCTAAGAGCTTTGGGGATAACCTGCATCAGTATATAGCAGGGTAATAGAGCAGAAAATCAGGACCAGTGTTATCTTCAGAATGATAGGACATTTTATCAATGCCATGATGTCAGCTGATATAATTAAGTCCACAAATGTCTCCATCTCACCAGCTCCAAGGGGCTATGCCTAGATACGTTTGGAGAACAAACAGCTCCTCCAATTGCAGCATGTTCCAGGCCATTCTCAGATTCTTCCCCTCCCACCTCCAAGACATTCCCAACTGTAACAGGGCAGCACTCAGCCTGCAAGGGTGACCTCTGCCCCTAACAGAGAGATGCCTATTTCAAAAGTCCAGTCCTCTCTCTTCTTGACAGATTTCAGCAAGTTGTTACTTTTAGCTCACCATCTGTCATTCTTCCCCCGTCCAGTGTCAATAGATCAGGCCCATATGACAATGGCAGAGATTCTTAATATCAACTAAGGATGGGGACATGCTCTGTGAGACAACAGGGAACACAGTTTTCCCAGGGAGGCCTCTCTTTAAGAGATAAGGAGACTCAATATGGTAGAGTGTGGCTGTAATTTTCTAATCTCTCAATTCCCTGAGAACAATGAAGAGCTATTATCCAGATCAGCTCTATTACCTAGAGCAGCTCTGTCACTGGAGCCCCAAGATCAGAGAAGCTCCTGGGTACTGATGGGAGTCCCCTCCACCATGGGCCAGGGCCCCCAGTGTGGGGCAGTTAGGGCTGTGCCTGTGGAGGTCCATTTTCTCAGGACTTTTTTTTTTTTTGAGACGGAGTCTTGCTATGTTGCCCAGGCTGGAGTGCAGTGGTGCCATCTCAGCTGACCCTCCACCTCCCAGGTTCAAACAATTCGCCTGCCTCAGGCTCCCAAGTAGCTGGGATTACAGGTGTGTGCCACCCCATCCAGCTAATTTTTGTATTTTTAGTAGAGACAGGTTTCACCATGTTGGCCAGTCTGGTCTTGAACTCCTGACCTCAGGTGTTCCACTCACCTGGGCCTCCCAGAGTGCTGGGATTAAGTGAGCCACTGCACCCACCGTGGACTTTCTTGCTCTAAGCACTAACTTCTCAGAGGGAAGCCTGGGAACGCTATAAGTTGCGGGTTGGCTCCTGTCTGGGAAGGCAGAGTCCACCCAGCCCAGTGCCTGGGGCTCTCACCCTCCCTAAAACACAGCCCCCCCTTGGGCTGGCACCACCTGAGGCAGGGCCATCTGGGCAGACTGTGAAGGGAGGAGGCTTCACGGGATTTGAGAAAGGCCCTGGGAACAATTTTCCTCTAGTCACCTCTCCTCTCCTTCTCTCCTCTGTCTCTCTCTAGACTTCTCAGGGAGATAGGCTTGGTCCTGCTCCATCTGCAGCACCGTGTGTGGACGAAGCATTGGCCTGGGAATCAAGATGTGTCGGATCTGATCTTGGCCCTGCTGCACATCCTGTGCAACCTTGGGCAAGTCACTTCCCCTTTCTGGGCCTTACTTTCTCCATCTTTGGAGGAGGAATATGAGCCCATTCATTTCCAGGGCCTAGCACCAACAATCCTAGGATGTGGGGCTTCTCACATCCAGGACTCCCCTTCTGAACCGAGGCTCCAGCCTGGGTGGGAGGAGGACGGAGGGGCTTCTGCCTACTCATGGCATCCTTCCCCTCCCCTCCTTTCCCCTTCTCCCTGCCTGGCCTCTCCCCCATCCACCTCTCTGTGTCTCCAGGGCTCACGGGAATGCCTTTGCCTCTCTCAACAGGCCTGTCTCAGCCCTGAGGGCTGGCAGAGAGGAGGTCCTTTTTGGCCCCAGGTGACTCTTAACTCCCAGGACAGAGGTGAGACCTAATAAGGGGGTTTGGGAAATTGGGTCCTGGGAGGATTTGGAATTTGGAGTGAGGACAAAGATCATTCTTGGATCCATGGTTGCCATTAATGGGTCCTATTATATTGTGTTTAAGCCAGGCAGACTTGGGGTTAAATCCTGCCTCTTTAAAAGTAAATGAGGGAAACGTACAAAAGGCCCGGCATTTCTTACCCTTGGGTCTTAATGGTTTAGCAAAGGTCCTGAGCCCTTAGTTGCCTGGAGGCTTGAGTCCCGGCAGCCCGCTGTCTGCTGCCTCTGCAAGTGGGAGAGGTCACTGCCTGAGGGAGGACAGGGCATGCTGCCAGGCTCCAGGGGAGGAGCCCCAGGGAGGGAGCCTCTGGAGGTGGTGCCCAAGCTGTTCTCCTGCCTCCTGCCCTGTGCCCGCCTCACTTCATGTTCTTCCTCAGATGAGAGGGAGGCTGGGCAACCCCAGGAATCTCTTCCCTGCACCTTGGCCCCCTACCCCTGGAGGAGCCCAACTTCTTCTCCAGAGCCTAGCAGCCCAGAATCTGAGAGCAGAGGCCCTGGTCCCAGGCGCAGCCCTGCATCGTCCCAGGAGGGCAGCCCGCAACTTCAACACCACAGCTCAGGCATTTTGCCCAAGTGGACACTAGATGCTTCACAGTCTTCACTCTTGGAGACGGATGGGAAAGAGCCAAGTTCCTTGAAGAAAGAGGAGGCCGGGGAGGCCCCAAAACCAGCCGAGGAAGTAAAGAGTGAAGGAACAGCCAGGCCTGCAGAGACTGGAGACGTCCAGCCTGACATTCACCTGACTTCTGCAGAACAGTAAGTCTCAGACTAACTGGCTCTCATGCTCCTAATTATGGATGCATTTAAGAATATTCTAGTCTGGAAGGAGGGTGAGAAATGCACATTGGAATTAAACATACTTATATTTATTAAGCAAGAATTATATGACTGGGTACCAGGAAGAGTTTTGAGAAAGACCGTAAGGTTCAGAGGCATCAGAAACAAAACAGCAGATACTTATACATGTGGAGGCGAGATCTGAGTGTGCTGGTGCAGGGCCTTAAAAGAAGCATCCACAGCTGGAGACCAGGAGAGGAGGAAGGGGAGGAGGTGTCCAGGGAACCTGAGCAAGGGCGTGTGCCTGCCCAGAAAAACGGGAGCCATGCTGGCAGGCCAGGGAAGTGCAAGGTCAGAGCTTGTGATGTGGGGATTATGGACTGCTTTGAATTTGAGGAGGTATCTGGGACGCATTCACCAAAGAACCTAGGCCTGGGGCACTGGCTCGGATCTCATCAAGTAGAGGTTTGATGGGGACCAAGGGAATGGATCTTGGGGCCCAACATAGGATTGTGTAACCCCAGAACTGTGACCAGAGGTAGGAATAGGCCAACTAAGAAACCAACCTTGATGTCCACTTGTCCCAGAATGCTGCCTCAAGACTATCAGCCCCTGGGATCTCTACACTGAAAAAGGCGTTTTGTTTTCTAATTGGCTGAATGTGAGTCATGTTAACGGGACTAGCAGGAACCAGCAGTGGTTCATGTCATAGACCTAATGGTGCAGTCCATGCAGGTTAGCTGTAGCAACGGTGCCCTGAGCTCAGGGCCTTGAATGGTGGGGCTTGGAGGAGCTGAACCCAGGCCCTCAGGGAAGAGACAGAGTCACAGCCAGACTGACAGCCTGGCCTGGGACCAGCAGAACCCCAAGGGGAAGGTATTCATGCAAGGTCTCCAGGTCTGGGGCCCTGCACTTTCTTAGGTAAAGCACAGCCGTGTTCCTAGTTTATCTCACCTCAGGTGGCAGGCGTGTCCCTGTGAGGCCCCCAGGGATTTTTTCTCCAATGCAAGGCACGTGGGATTGTCTCCCTCACCTGTCCTGCAGTCCTCCTATACCTCCCTGCCCCTTCCCCACCTCCCAGCTCCGGCTCTAGCCTCCACTCCTAGATCTGGAGCCAAGAAACCTGTGAGGATGAGCTGAGAACAGGAAGCTAAGTGGGCTCTAGTAATGGCAGCAGCTGGGGTAGTTCAGGAGGTGGTCCTCAGCCTCTCCCTTCCCCCACCTAGCAGCCTGGATGACAAGGAGACTGGGTGGTGACCTATGACCCAGTGTGAACAGGCCGGGGTGACCCTCAGCCGACTCAGAACCTCCAAGTCCAGCACTAAGACTCTCAGATGTCACTCAGTCCAATCTATACCTGACTCTTCTGCTTCCCCCACAACGGCACAATCAGGTATTCTAGTTATTTAAGCATTCATTATCCAAGTGACACAGGAAGTTGAACCGGTAAGCAGGAGTCATCATAATATGAAAACGTTCCCTGATAAACAGACAAATAACATTAGGTTTCACTTAAGCACCCTCTCCACCTAACACAGACGGGTCAGGGTCTTTGCTGGTGACTTCTCACTGCCTCTTGAGGCTCATGAACACTACACAATGCAGGAGAAGCACAACAGAAGCTAACAGAAAAGTGTAATTACAAATCCTGGCAAAAAACATATGATTTCATAAGGTCTGTGAAAGTGATGCTGAAAGACCTCACAAATCACATGGAAAACCACTGACAAGTCACGAACCAAAAGAGATTGTCGAGTGAACAATGGAAAAGGAGAAAATAAAAATAAAGAACAAATTGTCACATCTAAAGAGAATTACTCGAACAATCAACTGACAAAGCCCTAAAATATGCTTTTAAAAATGACCTAGTCAATTAGTGTTGTTACTAAAATAGTACTTAGATGAGGGAGAACTTTAAAAAAAAAAGTATGCAAATATAAATTATCATAAAATTGTACCCTTTATTTTTTGGTTTTGTTTTGTTTTGTGGCAGAGTTTTGCTCTTGCTGCCCAGGCTGAAGTGCAACGGTGCGATCTTGGCTCACTGCAACCTCTGCCTCCCGGGTTCAAGTGACTCTCCTGCCTCAGCCTCCCAAGTAGCTGGGATTACAGGCGTGTGCCACCATGCCCGGCTAATTTTTGTACTTTTAGTAGAGATGGGGATTCACCATGTTGGCCGGGCTGGTCTTGAACTCTTGATCAGACTGGTCTTGAACTCGCGAATCCACTTGCCTCAGCCTGTCAAAGTGCTGGGATTACAGGCCTGAGCCGCCGTGCCTGACCTCACTTTATTATTTTATTTTATTTTATTTATTTATTTTTTTGAGATGGAGTCGTCTCGCTCTGTGGCCCAGGCTGGAGTGCACTGGCATGATCTCGGCTCACTGCAAGCTCTGCCTCCCGGGTTCACGCCATTCTCCTGCCTCAGCCTCCCCAGTAGCTGGGACTACAGGCGCCTGCCACTGCGCCTGGCTAATTTTTTGTATTTTTAGTAGAGACAGGGTTTCACCATGGTCTCGATCTCCTGACCTTGTGATCTGCCCGCCTCGGCCTCCCAAAGTGCTGGGATCATAGGCATGAGCCACCACGCCCGGCCTATTTTATTTTTTTGACTTGAATTTTCTTTTCTTTCTTTCTTATAATTTTTATTTCCATAGGTTATTGGGGAACAAGTAGTGTTTGGTTGCATGAATAAGTTCTTTAATGGTGATTTGTGAGTTTTTGAAGCACCCATCACCAGAGCAGTATACACGGCACCCTATTTGTAGTCTTTTATCCCTTACGCGCTTTCCACCCTTTACCCCTGAGTCTCCAAAGTCCATTGTGTCATTCTTATGCCTTTGCATCCTCATAGCTTAGCTCCTACTTATAAGTGAGAACATAAGATGTTTGGGTTTCCATTCCTGAGTTACTTCACTTAGAATAATAGTCTCCAATCTCATCCAGGTTGCTGTGAATGCCATTAATTCATTCCTTTTTATGGCTGAGTAGTATTCAATCATATATATATATTCAATAACATATATGCATATTCAATCATATATGTGATTCAATTATATATAATTGAATATATAATAGTGTGTGTGTGTGTATATATATATATATATATAATATATATACATACCACACCACATACACACCACAGTTTCTTTATGCCCCCGTTGATTGATGGGCATATGGGTTGGTTCCACATTTTTGTGATTGTGAATTGTGCTGCTATAAGCATGTGTATGCAAGTATCTTTTTCTTATAATGACTTATTTTCCTCTGGGTAGATACCCAGTAGTGGGATTGCTGGATCAAATGGTAGTTCTACTTTTAGTTCTTCAAGGGATCTCCACACTGTTTTCCATAGTGGTTGTATGAATTTATATTCCCACCAGAAGTGTAGAAGCGTTCCCTATTGACCTCATCCATGCCAATGTCTATTTTTTGATTTTTCGATTATGGACGTTCTTGCAGGAGTCAGGTGTTATCACAATGTGGTTTTGATTTGCATTTCCCTGATCATTAGTGATGCTGAGCATTTTATCATATATTTGTTGGCCATTTGTATATCTTCTTTTGAGAATTGTGTATTCCTGCCCACTTCTTGATGGGATTATTTGCTTTTTTCTTGTTGATTTGTTTGAGTTCATTGTAGATTCTGGATATTAGTCCTTTGTCAGATGTATAGATTGTGGAGATTTTTTGCCACTCTGTGGGTTTTCTGTTTATTCTGCTGACTGTTCCTTTTGTCGTGCAAAAGCTCTTCAGTTTAATTAAGTCCTGGCAATTTATCTTTGTTTTTATTGGATTTGCTTTTGGTTCTTGGTCATGAAATCTTTACCTAAACCAATGTCTAGAAGGGTTTTTCCAACGTTATCTTCTAGAATTTTTATAGTTCCAGGTCTTAGATTTAAGTAAGTCCTTAATACATCTTGAGTTGATTTTTGTGTAAGGTGAGAGATGAGGATCCAGTGTCATTCTCCTTCTTGTGGCTAGCCAATTATCCCAACACCATTTGTTGAAAAAGTATGTCCTTCTTGTGGCTAGCCAATTATCCCAGCAGCATTTGTTGAAAAAGTATGTCCTTCTTGTGGCTAGCCAATTATCCCAACACCATTTGTTGAAAAAGTATGTCCTTCTTGTGGCTAGCCAATTATCCCAACACCATTTTTTGAAAAGTGTGTCCTTTCCCCACTTCATGTTTTTGTTTGCTTTGTTGAAGATCAGTTGGCTGTAAATTGTACACTTTAAATGGGTGAATTGGATGGTATGTGAATTATATTTCAAAATAGCTGTTATTATTATTATTTTTTTTGAGACAGAATCTCACTCTGTTGCCCAGCCTGGAGTGTGAGGTACAATCATGAATCACTGAAGCCTCAGCCTCCCAGGCTCAAGTGATCTTCCCATTTCAGCCTCCCAAGTAACTGGGACCACAGGCATGTACCACTACACCCAGCTAATTTTTACTTATTTTTATTTTTTATGGAGATGTGGTCTCACCATGTTGCCCAGCAGACCACAAGGCTGGTCTCCAACTCTTGAGCTTAAGCAATCCTCCCACCTCAGCCTCCCAAAGTGCTGGGATTACAGGCATGAGCCACTGCACCCAGCCTGTTACTGTTTTTAATGGCCTTTATGATCTTACTGTGAAAATCAAGCATGAATACAAGATGTCTTATCCAGCCAGGAAACTCGTGCCGGGAAAATTAAATTTTAGGCATTGTGTTTACTATAAGATTTAAATAAACTTATTTGTACATTTACGGAGATAAAGCTCCAATTAAACCTTTTCATTATTTACTATGAAATTATGTTCTCATTTTAGTTAGATTTACTTACTTCTGTTTTGGGTTGGGTGAACTTTAATTTTTGGCATGAAGAACCCTCCCTTTTCAGAGGCTGGAACTTCTCTGGCTACCAAGCCTCTGAACCTCTCCACGGGGCAAGCCTAGTTTCCAGATGCATAAGGAAGATGGTTCTTTGGTTTCTGGCACTGATTGACATTCTGTTGCCATCACCCAAGGACCTTGTGATGGGCATGGGGTTAACTCTCCCATTAACCCTGACTCAGCTGTGTTAGATAGTGAGGGTGTTTAAGTGAATTCTAATGCTATATATCTGTTTATCAGGGATTGTTTTCTTTTTTTTTTTTTCTTTGAGATGGCATCTTGCTCTGTCGCCCAGGCTGGCGTGCAGTGTCGCAATATCAGCTCACTGGAATTTCCGCCTCCTGGGTTCAAGTGACTCTTCTGCCTTAGCCTCCCGAGTAGCTGGGACTACAGGCATGCACCACCCTGCCTAATTTTTGTATTTTTAGTAGAGACAGCGTTTCACCATAATGGCCAGGCTGGCTTTGAACTCCTGGCCTCAAGTGATCCACCTGCCTTGGCCTCCCAAAGCGGTAGGATTACAGGCGTGAGTACTGCGCCCAGCCCCCTGGAATGTTTTCATATTATGGTGTCTTCTGCTTACCAGTTCAACTTCCTAACTGTGTCACTTGGATAATGAATGTTTAAATAACTAGAATACCCCACACTTGATTGTAACATTGTGGGGGAAGCAGAAGAGTCAGGTATAGATTGGACTGAGTGACATCTGAGAGTCTTAGTGCTGGACTTGGAGGTTCTGAGTCGGCTGAGGGTCACCCGGGCCTGTTCACACTGGGTCATAGGTCACCACCCAGTCTCCTTGTCATCCAGGCTGCTAGGTGGGGGAAGGGAGAGGCTGAGGACCACTTCCTGAACTACCCCAGCTGCTGCCATTACTAGAGCCTACCTAGCTTCCTGTTCTCAGCCCATCCTCACAGGTTTCTTGGCTCCAGATCTAGGACTGGAGGCTAGAGCCAGAGCTGGGAGGTGGGGAAGGGACAAGGAGGTATAGGAGGACCGCAGGACAGGTGAGGGAGACGATCCCACATGCCTTGCATTGGAGAAAACAATGCTAGGGGCCTGACAGGGATGCACCTGCAACCTGAGGTGAGATAAACTCGGAACGTGGCTGTGCTTTACCTGAGAAAGCGCAGGGCCCCAGACCTGGAGACCTTGCATGAATACCTTCCTCTCGGGGTTCTCCTGGTCCCAGGCCAGGCTAAGTTAGTCTGGCTGTGACTCTGTCTCTTCCCTGAGTGAGGGCCTGGGTCCAGCTCCTCCAGGCCCCACCATTCAAGGCACTGAGCTCAGGGAACTCTTGCCACAACTGACCTGCAAGAACACTTGACCCAGAGCTCTTGCATGTCTATCTCAAGTGAGAATCTGAGGACACCGATGAACTCTTCTAGGCTTCCTGGGAGCCTTATGCCCCAAGCACAGTCCCCAGAGGAAGGCCAGAGACCACCAGCTGGAGACAAGCTAGCTAATGGCGTCAGGAACAACAAGGTAGCCTGGAACTTGGCCTCACGCCTCTATCACCTGGAGGGCTTCCGGAAGTCTGAAGTGGCTGCATACCTGCAGAAGAAGTAAGGGGCTTTGAGCCTGGGGAAGGCTGGAGGCTGAGGCAGCCAGGGAGGAGCTGCTGAAGGGCTCCCTCCACTGGCCACCCTCCCCTTCCCGTCCCTGCCCGGTTCCCTTCCCATCTCCCCTCCTAACTTTTCCCCCATACCCTCAGTGTATCTGCTGCTTCCTCTCAGTCATGGTCACACCGCGTCACCTCTTCTCCACACCCTTGGTCCTTGGGCCCCACTGCCTTGCCAACCAGACTTCACAGGTCTCTCCCAGTGTCTCCCAGTGTACACTGAATAGGGTAGCAGGGCATACCAGACCCTGGCTGCCCCCTTGTCCTGTCAGGACCCAAGGCCCAGCGTGCCTGCGCCCTTCCTTTGCTCACCCCCACCGCATAATGTGTGCAGGCCCTGGGGGCCCCAGTGCATCTGTGGCCCCAGCCCAGGCCCCTGGTGCAGACTCCATGCCCCTTTTCCCTCTGCAGCAATGACTTCAGCAGGGCTGTGGCTGAGGAGTACTTGTCCTTCTTCCAGTTTGGAGGCCAGAGCCTGGACCGAGCCCTCCGGTAATGTCTTTGGGCCCTCTCTGGGGAGGCTGTGGAGGATGGCATGGGGCAATGGCACCAGCCTGAGGCTGGGATCTGATTGGCCCTAAGCTCCTGGGCTCTCTCCTTGACCCTGGCCCTCCTTTGCAGGAGCTTCCTCCAGGCCTTGGTGCTCAGTGGGGAGACTCAGGAACGGGAGCGAATCCTCTACCAGTTCTCCAGACGCTTCCACCACTGCAATCCAGGGGTCTTCCCCTCAGTAGGTAGGGAGGGGCTGGCCCTGACAGCAGAGCAGGGAAACTTTGGGGTGCCCATGTCTGCTTGGGAGTTCAGTAGGTGACAGTGAACTGGTGGGAGTGTATTGGGGGCTGTGGAGAATGGAAGCATTCCAGGGGTTCTGAGGTTACCCCACGCAGTGTGGGCAGAGGAAACAGGAGCCCTGGTTCCAATGAGCTTTCTCTCCACTCACCTATCTCTGGGGCAGATTCGGTACACACCTTGACATGTGCAATCATGCTCCTTAACACGGACCTGCATGGACAGGTAAGACGGTGGAGAGAGTCCCTGTGGGAACTGAGGCTGTGGCAAGGGGTGCGGGGAGGAGAAGACCAGAGGCCTGAGACCGGGCAGGGAACACCCCTGAGGGATGTGGGCCTGGGGAGCTGGAAAGGGTTCCATGGTGGCTGGCTGGGGGTTATTCTATTGGGATGGGGTGTGTGCTCGAGTCATCCCACTTCTCCGTGGCTATAGAACATTGGGAAGAGCATGAGCTGCCAGGAATTCATAACCAACCTGAATGGGCTGAGGGACGGCGGGAACTTCCCCAAGGAGCTGCTGAAGGTATGTGCCACGGGGTCTTCTTATGAGCCTCATGTAGGACCTGGAGCCTTGGTTCTTCGTTCCAAGGGAGATGCTGAGCTTGGGGACTGGCTTTGCCAAAATATCCTGGAGAGAACAGGGCTTATTTATTGCAGGGCTAGTAAAAGTGTGGTCCCTGGCTGGAAGCATCAGAAACATCTTGTAATTTGTTAGCCATGCAAATCTGCAGGCTCCCTGTGCTGGACTTACTGAATCAGACTCTCTGAGACTGGGACCCCTGAAATATTTTCTTGAGTTTTCAAGTCATTCTTACCCCTTCAAAGTCTGAGAAGAGCAAAGCTACACATGGTGAAAGTCTGGAGCTCAGACTTGGGAGCCTGGTGTTCCTGAGTTTGAATTCTAGTCTTGGGCAATTTGACCCCTCTTGGCCTACTCAAGTTCTTCCTGAGGGTATTAACCACTGACCATGCCATTCTCAAGATGAAATAAAATCTGCCAAGTGCTCAGCATGGTGCTTGGCACACAGCATGTGTGTTATAAGCAATTAAAATCATTTGCTGTTTCATCACAGTCACACATCACTTAACAATGAAGGTGTGTTCTGAGAAAAGCATCGCTGGGCAATTTCACTATTGTGTGAACATTATAGAGTGAACTTACACAAACCTAGATGTACAGCTCACTGCACACCAGGGCTAGATGGGATAGCCTATTGCTCCTGGGCTACAAACCTGTATGCCATGCTGCTGTACTTAATACTGCAAGCAATTCTAACACAGTGCTATATTTGTATATCTAAACATAGAAAATGTACAATAAAAACATGATAGAAAAGATTAAAAATGATACACCTGTAAAGGACAGCTCCATCATAATCTTACGGGACCACTATCATGTATGCAGTTCATCCTTGACTGAACCATCATGATGCTGTTATATGGTACATGGCTGTACTTCATGAACATTTACTGAACACCTACTATGTGCCAGACTTCTTGCTAGGCACCGCAAGAGCTATAGAAGCAAGTGAGATACGTTAATACCTCAAACTTTTAGCGCATCATTCATTCATTTACTGCACATTTATTGTGGGGATTGGTCAGCCAGTTTCTTCTCCATCAGATCCCTCCCAGTAGGATGCCATGTAGGTAATTCATTTCTCCTCCATGAGAACTAGTTAAGGCCTCACTAAGCATGGGCAGGACAGGGACTTGTCTGCCTTGGTCATCATCTTTTTTTTTTTTTTTTTTTTTTTGAGATGGAGTCTCATCCTGTCGCCCAGGCTGGAGTGCAGTGGTGTGATCTCGGCTCACTGCAACCTCCACCTCCCAGGTTCAAGCAATTCTCTTGCCTCAGCCTCCTGAGTAGCTGGGATTACAGGTGCGCGCCACCACGCCCAGCTAATTTTTTGTATTTTTAGTAGAGACGGGGTTTCATCATGTTGGCCAGGCTGGTCTCGAACTCCTGACTTCAAGTGATCCACCTGCCTCAGCCTCCCAAAGTGCAAGGATTAGAGGCATAAGCCACCGTGCCCGGCAGGTCATCTTTATGTCTCTAGCACCCACCATAGTGCTTGTCGCTGGGAAATACTCCAGAAATACTTTGTTGCACGGATGGATGGATGGATGGATGGATGGATGGATGGATGGACGGACGGACGGATGGATGGATGCTTGCTTACTCAAGGAGGAAGGGCACCTATGTTGTGGGTGGAGGAGGCAGGCTGTACATATGCCCCTATCCTACCTCTGCCAGACAAAGAGACTTTAGGCTCCACAGCCCTGAGGCTCCCCTGCCCACCTGTGTGCTTCTCTTCCAGGCCCTCTACTGGTCTATCCGCAGTGAGAAGCTCGAGTGGGCCATGTGAGTGAGACTCCTTTTCCCCTCTCCTCCTCACCCCTCTCCCTTGTCTTTGGGCTGTCCTCCCTCTGTCACCCACCCGAGAGTTAGAGAAACTCAGATAGTGCTCCCCTCAGAGTGGGGCAAAGCCAGAGGCAGGGCTCTGGGGAAAGAGATAGAGGAGCCCAGGTAATACCGGAGGGCCAGAGGTAGTGGGGCGTGGGGTATGGCAGCATTTTCAGGAATTGATGGGTTCACTCTGAAGGAGGACTCCTTGTGGGGGGTCCTGGGGTGTGGCTTCCCAGGAAAAGAGAGGTTGCTAAGGCTCTGGGAGGCAATGGATACCTCCCAGTGGTCTTTGCGTAGTCAGCACTTCCAGCCGGATTCTCTGATGTTCAGGGATGAAGAAGACGCAGCCAGACCTGAGAAGGCCCAGCCGCCCCTGCCAGCTGGCAAGATGAGCAAGCCCTTCTTTCAGCTGGCTCAGGATCCCACGGTGCCCACCTACAAGCAGGGCATCCTGGCTCGGAAGATGCATCAAGATGCAGACGGCAAGAAGAGTGAGTGTCTGCTGCCCACAAACAGGGTGGCGTGCTGGGAGCGGTCCAGCTCAGGGACCTGTGCGGATGCGTGCACAGGTGTGCAGAGAGACCGCCCGCATTGAGGACAGGCAGCCAGCCCATGTTCCTTCCTCAATGCATACTGAACAGTGACCACGTGCTGGATGCTGTGTGAGGCACTAGAGGGTAGGTAGGAGAACCCAGACAAAACAGGCCTAGTTTTCCTGGGCCCCAGAGTCCCTGTAGTAAGGTAGAGATTAGACAAGTGTGTCAATGTCTGGGAAAAAAATGTAGCAAGAGCTGAGTGTCTAGGGGCTGAATCAAGTGAGGAGAAAAAGGCTTTTGGTTTTGTTTTGGAGGCAGGATGTGGCGACAGGGAGAGGTAAGGCTTCTGGTAAGTGATGGTATCTGCACTGAACTTTGGAGGAGAAGAGGGTCTGGAATTCGGAAGCTGGGCAGAGGGCATCCCCCACAGAGAAAACAGCAAGCCGAGTTTGCTCAGAACATGGGGTGTGTGAAAGAGAGGTACACATGCCAGGGCCTGCATTTGGGCCTTATTCGGCAGGCAGCTGAAGGCTTTTCATTAGGGCACCAACATGACCAGAGTGGTGATCTCAGCAGACTAATGTGCAAGCACAGATTGAATAGGGTGGGGCGACCAGGATGGGAACTAGCATTGGCTGTGAAGCCGCCAGGGCTCTAGGGCTGTCTTTTGTCCAAGGAGCTTAGAATGGATCTCACCACACAAGACCAGGGTGGAGAGGTAGGGGGAAAAGAGGGCAGGTGGTGCTCAGAGTGGGGTACACAGGGAAGGACACCCCAAAGCTGGGCCCTGCGCCCTTGAGCCCCTCTAGATGGGTATGCAAGGTCAAGATCATCCTGCAGGGACTAGAAAGCTGTCTGGAAGGAGTTGTGTTTGTGCCTGGGTGTTTGCCACTACTTGGGGTAGTGGGTGTGTGTTTGGAGTTGGAGAGAAGATGATCTGTACGAATATCTATATTTGGATGTGAGTGGTTCTATGGTTTTGTTTCCAGGGGAGATTGCCCGTGTGTGGAGAGGGTCTATATGTTTGTCTACGATTGTATGTGTTTTCTTGTGTTGGCATGTTCTGCATTTGTGTGCATCCTGGTGAGATACTGGAGGTGATGTGAGGGGCAGGGGGCATATGCACACTTGCATGTGTCTGAGTGTGTCTGGATGCTGGTGCCCCCACCTACATTTGTGTTCTGTTCCTGGAACAGCACCATGGGGCAAGCGTGGCTGGAAGATGTTCCACACCTTACTGCGAGGGATGGTTCTCTACTTCCTGAAGGTAGGAAAGGAGGCAACACCCCTGTCAGAATGGGAGACTGAGAGAGGCCCAGAACTGTCTGGAGGGTGGGCAGCTGATGATAACCTCTTCTCTGAGCCCCTGTGACTGGTGGCAGGGAGAAGACCACTGCCTGGAGGGGGAAAGCTTGGTGGGGCAGATGGTGGATGAGCCTGTCGGGGTGCACCACTCGCTGGCCACCCCCGCCACCCATTACACCAAGAAGCCGCACGTCTTCCAGCTGCGCACGGCTGACTGGCGCCTGTACCTCTTCCAGGCACCGTAAGTCCCTGGGGTGGGAGACTGTGGCAAGGCCTCGCCCTGCCCTAGTTCTCTTTCCCCTGACCCTGCTGACACCTGAGGCCTGTGGGCCCCAGGGGGTCCTGGTGGGAATGGCCATACCGATCAGAAATTCTTAGAATGCGGCAGCAGGAAGAGGAGCTGGGGACCAGGGATGAAGCCCAGGCATTGCCTGCTTCCTCCCCATCCTTGGACAACTTTGCCAGCAAAGTATGCCTTTTCCTTGTCAGTGGGATAAAGCCTCCCAGTTCAGAACACAGGATTCCGGGAAGTTGCTAATGATTGATCATATCTGGCATTTGTTATAAAATCTGTCACCTCAGATTGTCCTCTTTATTTTTTATATTTTTGAGACAGAGTCTTGCTCTGTCGTCCTGGCTGGAGTGCAGTGACTCTTATCTCGGCTCACTGCAACCTCCGCCTCCCGGGTTCAAGCGATTCTCATGCCTGAGCCTCCCGAGTAGCTGGGATTACAGGTGCGCGCCACCGCGCCTGGCTAATTTGTGTATTTTTAGTAGAGACGGGGTTTCAACATGTTGGCCAGGCTGGTCTCGAACTCCTGACCTCAGGTGATCCACCTGCCAAGACGTAGCCACCGCACCCGGCCTCCAGATTTTCCTCTTTATTGATAAGAAAGCCATGGTCAGAGGTCGAGTGCCCTGCTAGTGGCAGGGCTCTAACTATGGGAGGCTGAGTCCTGAGCAGCTGGCCAGCTGTGCAACCAACCACAGAAGGGGGCGGGAGGAGGGTGACAGGACCGACTCTGTGTCCCCGGGGACCAACGACCTCCTTTGCCCCAGCACTGCCAAGGAGATGAGCTCCTGGATCGCGCGCATCAACTTGGCTGCGGCCACGCACTCCGCGCCGCCCTTCCCCGCTGCTGTGGGCTCCCAGCGCAGATTCGTGCGGCCCATCCTGCCTGTGGGCCCCGCCCAGAGCTCCCTGGTATGGCCTCCGGGAAGGGGTGGGGTACGGTGGAATTGGGAATGTGCACCTGGAGCCCCAGGACTAGCTCGGGGAGGCTGGAGGCGGGCTGCGCACCTGGCCTGGGAACTGAGGTGACCAGCAGGGCGGCACACCCGGGCCCGGAAAGCGGTGGACAGGACTCCCGGGACAGCGTCCCTCACCGCCTGCTGCTCGCAGGAGGAGCAGCATCGATCCCACGAGAACTGCCTGGACGCTGCCTCGGACGACCTGATGGATCTGCAGAGGAACTTACCGGAGCGGCGGGGCCGTAGCCGCGAGCTGGAGGAGTATCGCCTGCGGAAGGAGTACCTGGAGTACGAGGTGAGCGGCAGAGCCCACCTCCCCTCCGCTGCGCAGGACCCTCTCCGCCCTCTCGTGGCTGCCTCGGTCCCTGCAGCCGTCACTGCCCTGACCGCGCCGGGGCGGGGAGAGGCGCTTGTGTGAAGGCGGGGCCCGTGTGCGCTATCTGCAAAGGGGCAGGGGCTCCCACATGGACACCCGCGTGTCCCCGTGCACTTAGGCCTTTCACCTCTTGTCCTGGGGGCACATAGCAGCTGTTTGTCTGGAAACACCCATAGCAGACGTTATTTTATAGTTTTCTTTCTCTTAAGAGTATATTTGGCTTTTCCCAAGTTGAAGGAAAAACTATATTTTAGCTCAATTGTTCCTTCTAATACCTACCAAATATTAATAGGTAGTATTTATGGAGCTTGTCTTCCTTGCGTGGATGGTCTCATTCAATTGACAGCTCTGGGTAGGTACTGTTATCCTCATTTTACAGATGGGGAAACAGGCACAGAGAAATTAAGCTACTCGTCCAAATCTGGTAAATTTACATGCTGCTCTAAATACCCCATTTATGGTCTTAACTAAGAACTGACAGTTGTTTTTTTTTTGTTTTGCTTTTCTTTTTGTTTTTGAGACAAAGTCTCGCTCTGTCGCCCAGGCTGGAGTGCAGTGGCTCGATCTCAGCTCCCTGCAACCTCCGCCTCCCAGGTTCAAGCGATTCTCCTGCCTCAGCCTCCCGAGTAGCTGGGATTACAGGTGTGAGCCACCACACCGGGACAATTTTTGTATTTTTAGTAGAGACAGGGGTTCACCATGTTGGCAAAGCTGGACTTGAACTCCTGGCCCTGAGTGGTCTGCCTGCCTCAGCCTTCCAAAGTGCTGGGATTACAGGTGTGATCCACTGCCCCTGGCCAGTAATGACTTTTGTTGACTTTACAGCCCGTGTTGAAATGTTTTATCCGTTACTCTCCCCCAACCCTCACCCATCCACCCACACTCCCCAATTCTGCTTTCGTATCACATCAGTTCATCTAGGATCCTAACACTGGGTGCCTGCTTCAGGGGTCCTGGGTGCCTGCTTAGGGTGAGGGTCCACTGGGCAGGAAGGGTAGCTGAATGCAATGTGAAAATAGAGGGAATCAGAGGCCACCCAGAGGCAGAGACCAGGAAGTGGGAATCAACATCGCCTCCTGCCTGTCCCCGCTGTGCCCGCATGCAGCCCTCTGCCTGTCTTTCAAGGTCCCAGACTATCCCTTGGCTTGTTGGTTGTATCCATGGCTGTGAACTCCCCACTTCTCAGAGGCCTCAGCGTGTGGCTGTGAGGACCCAACCTCTTCCTCCCACTGACCAGCTGGGACCTTTAGCAAGGCACCAGCCCTCCCTTCCACAATGATTTGTTCCCCCTCCCAGGGCTGGCATGAGGATCCAATGGGATGGAGGGTGAGGAAGCACTTTGTAAACTGGAAACCATATCCCAAGGATGCTAGCTGCAGGGGCCTTAGGAGTACAGTGTTAAGCAGATGAGGGTAGTTAGCATCATGCTCCACAGATGCCAATTGTTAAAATGCTATTTAGATGCAATTAGGGCTGTACAGATGTGAGCTGTTTGTGTGTAGGGCTGCAAAGATCTCAGGCATAGTGGGTGACACATCTTTTAGTGCCTCAAAGATGGAACATGGCATAGGGATGTTAGTTACAGCACTCCAAGGGGTTGGTTATTATTAGAACAGGGCTGGGCTGATATGTGTCATTATAACACTATCCAGAGGTGTGCTCTGCAGTCTGCTTGCCCAGGCATTATACTGACACTCACTGTTGGTCCAGCCCTCTTTCTGTCGAGGTCTGTATTGCCATAGCATCACGTACCTGTCAGCTGTCCCTCATGATTCTAGCCTCCTCCCAACCTGGAGCCAGGATGGTGCTAAGGTGGTGGGGCCTGTGTGTTGCAGAAAACCCGCTACGAGACCTACGTGCAGCTGCTGGTGGCCCGCCTGCACTGCCCCTCCGATGCTCTGGACCTGTGGGAGGAGCACCTAGGGAAGGAAGCTGGAGGCACTTGGGAGCCCAAGCTCAGCCTGAAGAAGTCCCACTCCAGCCCGACCCTGCACCAGGATGAGGCTCCCACCACGGCCAAGGTGAAGCGCAACATCTCAGAGCGCAGAACCTACCGGAAGATCATCCCCAAGCGGAACCGCAATCAGCTGTGAAGCCAGCACCACCTCAGAGACACTGCTCTAGGGTAGACCTGAGATGAACCTCCCTGGAGGAGACTTATTTCAATGAGTCCACCATGACGGATGAGGCACCTCCTTTCCCTGCTTAAGGACAAACCTTGTTTCCCTGTGGCCCTCATTCTTGTGCTCACTGAAGCTTTCCTAATATTGCTGTGCTCCCCACCACCCCCATGGCAGTCCCTCTGCAGCCCCAGTCCCTGGCCACGCCCAAGGGAAGAGTGAGGTTGAGGACTTGACTTTCCTCCCAGAGCTCAGCCCGTGTCACCCTCCAGGCCCCAGAATCCAGAGTGGCGTCATTTCCTAGACTTGCTGGGAACTCAGCACTTGTTTGAGAACCAGTGCTTATGTGGTGTGCCCTTGGCTTCTGGGGGAGAGCTTGGGGCAGCAGAGGCCCCTGGGCAGCCCAGCCAGGGGAGCCACAGCCCCGAGGATGGTATTGCTCTGGGAATTAGGTGACTTTCTTGGGGAGGCCCCAGGAGAGTGAATCAGGGACTCTTGAGAAATTCCTAACCAGCTTCCTGTGACCCAGGGAGCAGGGTGGCTAAGGTCCTGCCCACTGAGGGGACAGCCTTCTGGGCAGGGACCTCGGGGGGCTTCAAGGGCTCCGCACGGCTGTGGGGCCCTGTGCCTTTGTCTCCTTGTGTCTCTTTTCCCCCTACAGTCTTCCTTTCCCCTGAAGCAGATGAAACAATCACACATAGCCAACTGCTCATCAACAGAGCAGAGCTGAGGCATGAGTGAGGGCTGGGAGGGGTAGGGCCTCCAGAGCTTTGCAGGGAACCCTGGAACCCTGGGAACAAGGAGTCTTTGTTCCAACACAGCAGGGAAGGAGGTTCTCTAGGTTCGACCGCTGGAGAGGATAGAGAGGTAAAAGGTGGCAACAGTTTCCCTTAGGGGTCTGCCTGGCAGGAGCCACAGCTCAGGAGAGTTGTGAGGGATGGGATGGAGGCTGGCGACCAGGTGAGGCCTAGGCCAGGCTCGGGAGACTCTACTGGGCTCCTTCCTACGCACGCCTTAAAGCTTCCTTCCTGTGGGGTGCCTGGACCCCTTCCCCATCTCTGGCAGCTCAGAGGGTCTCTGCTGCTCTCCCCTGGGAAATCCCCTCATCTTGCCCTCTGGCTGCCTCCCAGCTGGGCTTGTTCTCTGAGGGAGGTTCCGGAGACTCATGGACTTGGGGCTCTGCCTGTAGGAAGGAGGCTGGGCCGGAGGGAGCAGCCACCATTGTCTCTGTTCAGCCAAGTGTGCAAGTAGGCTGCCCGCCAAGAGAGGGCCTCTGCTACCCGCTGCTGCCAGCCGGCTGACGCACTGCGTCCTCAGCCCTCCTGCCGGGCCACCCTCCTCCCTTCCCATGCTTGTAACCAGCTCTGGGGCCTGGACCTCCACAAAGTAAGGCTGGCCCTTGGAGGCCATGTTTGGGTCTCCGGCCAGGGCCTAGGGCTAGGCTATGCACCCAATGGGTGCACAATAAATACAGGTCAACAAAGACGGAGGTGTGTCAGTGTGTGAGGAAGGGAGGTCAGGCAGCTAGGACCACCTGCAGTGTGGCAGGCTTCATCCCTCTTTGCTCCAAGTGTGTATGTGTGTCTGTGCGTGTGTGTAGTGTCTGTGTCTGTGTGTTCATGCATATGCAGGAGTCACACGGTCACAGGCCGTCAAAGCTGGAGGAGACCTCAGAATCATTCACCTACTTGCTCATTTATTCATTCATTCATTTTGCAAATAATATGGAATGCTTTCTATGTGCCAGTACCAGGGGATTCACAAATGAATTAAACATGTCCCTGACTCCATGAGTTGACAATCTTGCCCACTGGTTTCCTGCTCTCAGTTTACAGATGCACTTTTATCTTGCTGGGGAAGTGTGTTGAAAAGACACATTCCCAGCCCACATCCAGGGATGTTGATTCAATCAGCCTGGGTCAGAGGGATAGATAAATATGTTTAAAGCTCCTTGGGTAATTCTGATGTGTAAGTAGCAGTTAGCTGCCGTAAAGTCCAACTGCCTCATTTGATTGAGGTGGAATCCCAGCATCAGGTGGACATGACTTTTGGCCCAAGACTGATGCTAACAAACTAAATGGAGTAGGTTATTTGACCTCACTGAACACGCATCCTTTTTTTGTGTGTGTGTGTGAGATGGAGTTTTGCACTTGTCACCCAGGCTGGAGTGCAATGGTGTGATCTTGGCTGACTGCAACCTCCACCAAATCAAGCAATTCTCCTGCCTCAGCCTCCCAAGTAGCTAGGATTATAGGTGCGTGCCACCATGCCCGGCTATTTTTTGTATTTTTAGTAGAGATGGGGTTTTGCCATGTTGGCCAGGCTGGTCTCGAACTCCTGACCTCAGGTAGTCTGCCTGCCTCGGCCCCCCAAAGTGCTGGGATTACAGGCGTGAACCACCGCACCCGGCCTATGCATCCTTATTTCTAAAACCATGATAAAAGGTGAAAGTTTGAATGCATGTGTATGTGACACTTTGATGCTCCTTTTCTCATATAGAACCGGCACCTCTCTTTCACCTGAGCACGTGGAATCTTCAGAGCCAGATGATGGTGGCTGCCTGGCCTCCCATAGTCAATGCTACCCAGGCACCTCTGCCTGGAGGGTCTGGGTTGTGGGCTGCAGTTATGACATGTGACCACTTGGAGGCAGGCTTGCATCTTTCTAGCTTCTGGCTGCTCAGGTGTCCTGCTGTGGAGCTGAGCTGTGCTCCCTGAAAGGCAGGAAGTTATTATGTGTGCCCCTGTGCCATCACCAAACCAGGACCTTCAACTTCGTAAAACCCACAGTGGCCTAGGCCAGGACTCCCACCATCTAGGGAAGCCTCTCCTAGGGAAAAGATTGGGGCTCTGACATCTTCCTGCAGATGGAGAGAAAGAAAGACATCTCAGAAGTCTATGGGGACAGCCTACAGCTCCCCACAGACTTCCAGGTAGCCCTGGAAGGTGAAAGCTGAGCAGGCCCCAGTCCCCATCCTAGGTATGGAACAGATCAAACCACCATAGGCCTATGTCTGAACTTCTTGTTCCCACCCCATGCTCCTCTCCCACCTGTGTCCTTCTCTTTGCAGGAGAAGGGACAGACAGAGGTTCTCGGTGATGAGCTCAGGCTCTGGAAGGGCACTTGAAGTTTGGCTTTAGTTCTTCCTTTCCCATATAGGGAAGCTCAGCTTCCAGGGGCCTGGGCCTGCTGTGACCCAGGTTGATACTCGTGATATAACTGCTTCCTGGGCTCTCATGATCTTAGCTGAGCCTGGCTCTCTGCTGATGACATTTGTTTGTTGCTTGTCAGGCACCAGGGTAGACAAAAAGATCACTAAGACCTGCACCTTTTTCCTTAGGAGGGTCTGAGTCTTCTGGAGACGGAGACATATGGAATGTGTTGGGTTTGGAAGGAGCAGGACTGGAGGGTCGGGGTGAGGGGGCAGAGGGAAACAGGGCCGTCAGGGTGGCCTGAAGCCAGATCATACAGGGTCTCCAATGCAGCCAAGGAGAGTGGCTTTTTGTGAATGTGCAGTGCAACTTTTTTTTTTTTTTTGGAGACAGAGTCTCGCTCTGTTACCCAGGCTGGAGTGCAATGGTGCGATCTCAGCTCACTGCAACCTCCGCCTCCTGGGTTCAAGAGGTTCTCCTTCCCCAGCCTCCCGAGTAGCTGGGATCACAGGCAGGCACCGCCACGCCAGGCTAATTTTGTATTTTTTAGTAGAGACAGGGTTTCGCCATGTTGGTCAGGCTGGTCTCAAACTCCTGACCTCAAGTGATCCAGCTGCCTCGGCCTCCCAAAGCGTTGGGATTACAGGCGTGAGCCACCGTGCCTGGCCAGTGCGTGCAATTTTTAAAGAGAAGAGTGCCAAGCTCAGGGCTTGGAGGACAGCCTAGGGATTTTGTTTTAAGAAGATGAGCTTTTATCTGGCTGGGCGCGGTGGCTCACGCCTGTAATCCCAGCACTTTGGGGGGCCGAGGCAGGCAGACTACCTGAGGTCAGGAGTTCGAGACCAGCCTGGCCAACATGGTGAAACCCAGTCTTTACTAAAAATACAAAAAATAGCTGGGCATGGTGGCACATGCCTATAATCCCAGCTACTCAGGAGGCTGAAGCAGGAGAATGGCTTGAACCCAGGAGGCAGAGGTTGCAGTGAGCCGAGGATGCACCATTGCACTCCAGCCTGGGTAACAGAGCGAGACTCTGTCGAAAAAGAAAAAAGAGAAAAAAAAGATGAAATGCCTTGAATAAGTAAGGCCAATGGGTAGGGTCAGAATATGGCCTGCAAATGCACTGTACTATTTGTGTAGCTTATATGTAAATCTGAAATTATTTCAAAATAAATACGAAAAGAAAAAAAGGCAATATCCCAGAACCTTGTGAAAACCTGGCCATAGCGGGTCCTTTTTCCTCCTGCTGAGCTGAGCAGGCATGCTCACAGGTCCTCAGGGTTTCCTGAATGGCTACTGTCCTCCCCACTGGCCCCTCTGCCAACACCTCTGCCCCTCAGCTTTTCCGATGCCCATGCCCCCTCACCAGCTAACCGTGACTTGCACCTTTACCTGTTCCCTTCATCTTCCCTTCTCCAGAGGAAGAGGTGCTGTCCACAAGCCTGTGACCAACCGTTCCCCTCAGCCGGCACACTGGCTCCTCTTCTCCTGCCTGCCACAGACCTCTCTCCTTCATGGGCCCACTGGGGCTCTTTGAGCCTATTCTTTACCCCTTTCATTATCATGCCTTGGAAACACCATTGTGAGTAAAAATCAAAGCTGGTGTTAGACTCTCTTGCTTTCCGTAGCTGAGCCTGGCTTCCCTGCTTTCTGTGATGAATTCACAGGATGTGTGGGCTTGCCAGCTGTTCCCAGCCCTTACCAGGTTCCCATTCATACCTGGCTCTAATTCACACCTTACAAATCGGCGTCCACCCCACCTTTGCCTGAAATGCCACCTCCCAGGGCAATTGATGGCTTCAGTCATCAACTCCAATGCCTTCTCAGCCTTCTTCCCCCATCACCTCTCAGCGACCTTTGGCCTTGATAGCTATGTGATCATCTACCAGACCCTACACCAAGGCTCAGCCTGATCTTGCCCCAGTGGCCAGGCCCTTGAGTGGGACTGCCGGGAATTGAGTCCAGCTTTTCTAGCCATCTGACCGTGGCCAGTTAGCCTCTTATGTTCTGTTTGCTTCTCTATAAAATGGGGATAATAACACTACTTATGTCGTAAGGTCCTCATGAAGATTAAGTGAAATTATGCACGTAAACATCTCAGAACAATGCCTGGCACAGAAGGAATACCTGTGAGGTTAGCTATTAATTCATAGCCTCACCAGACTTTCCCCACGTCTGCTCCCCTCCTCCTCTGGGCTCTGGCTTAGGCTCTGCCCTCATGCATGCCATCCTGCTTGGATGCTGGGTAGCTTTGCACTTGGCTCTGCCTTGGCCTGCAAGTAACAAATCTTAGCTCAAACGAGCTTTAGGAGAAAACGACTTTGATTGGCTCCAATAGCTGAATAATCTGTATCCAGGTCAGGTGAGGCTTCATCTCGGGCTTCACTCTGATTCAAGGCCCCTTTTCTCTCTTGTTCTTTTGGGGGCTCCATCTCCCAGGCCTATGAGCAGGAACAACCCTCATGCTTCCAAGATGGCCCCAGGAGCTCTCAAGATCCCTTTCCTTGGTGCAAATCTAGCAGAAAGTGACTCTCTGCTTCCTGGAAGTTTCAAACTCAAATCTAGGAATAGTCTCCTGTAGCAGCCTGTCTTGGGCCATGTGCCCATATCTGAGCCAGTCACTAGGGCCAGGGGTTTAAGGAGATCAGAGTCCACTTCTGGAGAGGATGAGAGTGAAGTCAACACCACCAAAACATAGGGACCAGCCATGGAGAAATTCTGAGTACTGGAAGGACAGGGTAGGAGGAATGGATGATGGGGAGAAAACCAACTAATATGCAGATGCCCTTTCCTCCAGGAAGTCTTCCCTAAGTCTTCCTCCTTCAGTTTCTATCACATGAAACTCTGTAACTCTCCTCTCCTCTCTCCTCTTCATTTTTTTTTTTTGAGACGGAGTCTCGCTCTGTCGCCCAGGCTGGAGTGCAGTGGCACAATCTCGGCTCACCGCAAGCTGCGCCTCCCAAGTTCATGCCATTCTCCTGCCTCAGCCTCCCGAGCAGCTGAGACTACAGGCACCCGCCACCACGCCCAGCTAATTTTTTTGTATTTTTAGTAGAGACGGGGGTCTCATCATGTTAGCCAGGATGGTCTCAATCTCCTGATCTTGTGATCCGCCTGCCTCAGCCTCCCAAAGTGCTGGGATTACAGGCGTGAGCCACCGCACCCAGCCGTCTTCATTTCTTTTTGCCTCTCTGCTTCCAGAGCAACATAAACTCTCCGTGGGTAGGAAATGGGATTGTTGATTTCCACTGCTTCCCCAGGGCCCGATATCTAGAGTCGAAAGAATGCACATCTCAAAACTATCTCCTGGTTCTTTTTCTACTTTCTTGCATATTCTTTTTTTATTTTTTAGTTTTTTGAGATGGAGTCTCGCTCTGTCACCCAGGCAGGAGTTCAGTGGCACGATCTCAGTTCACTGCAACCTCCACCTCCCGGGTTCAAGCAATTCTCCTTCCTCAGCCTCCTGAGTAGCTGGGATTACAGGCATGCGCCACCACACCCAGCTAATCTTTGTATTTTTAGTGGAGATGGGGTTTCACCACGTTGGTCAGGCTGATAGCAAACTCCTGACCTCGTGATCTGCCGGCCTCTGCCTCCCAAAGTGCTGGCGCATATTCTTTTTCTGTCTTTCCTGCTACTCCCTCTTGCTTTTCCCACCCCTAAACTATGTAGCCTCAAAGATCTTACCTGGCTGACTGCTGGGCTTTCAAGATAGTTTCTGGAAGAAGTCTCTAAATCTAAGCCTTCAACTCTCATCTCTGTTCTGAATTTCAGACCTGGAATTCTAACTGTCCACAATACATGGCTCCTCAATACATCTTCCTGGAAATTACAAATGACCATACGGTACAGGTGTTACTTATTATCTGTAAGACCACACTTGGTGTCGTCTCCTGCAAACTAGTCCTCTCCTGACTCCCCTGTTTCTGTGAGTGATTCTGCGATGGCTTGAGGTCATCCATTGCTTTGAAAGATCACACACCAGCGTACATATGGAGATTTGACCCAGATGGATGGACTTTTGCCTCACAATCAGGGTAGAAGCCTCTGGTTTTCTGATTTCTTTGTCCTCCTCTGTGGTGCGACACAGGTTCAGGAGGAGGTACACAGACACAGAAGAGATGCTTTCCCTGTGCAGGGTTGCTAACAGTCTTGCCCGCAACTCCTGGCCTCCTCCCTCTATATGTACACATTCACTGCTCTGACCCTGAGTTGGACCCAGCTAGGAATTGTGACTTCAGTTACTAGTATTTCCTCTGAGCCTCTAGTCATGGCCATGGGCTAATCTGTATATGAAAACCCACTTGAAAGAAATCCCAGTGTTGAAGAAAGAATTGAAACATACAGAGCGTTTCTTTGCTCAAGGGAGTGTGGATTTCAGTGCTCTCACTGAGCAGAGGCTGCGGGTGACCACCTTGGCTCTTCCTGCAGGACACAGCCCAGGGAAACTGAGCCTGAATTTGCTGCCATGTTTTGAGGACATTATCCACGCTAGTCTCTTTCATCTGGGCCGAGGTGGGTAATTTTCCTTACAGTCAAGTACTAGAAAAAGTGTTGCTTCTTCTGAGAGCTGGTACATTGCCCTCTTGTGAATGAGGGCCATGTACGTGACCACAACGCCCTTTCACTTGACCACTAAGAGACTGAAGGCCAATTCCTGATCAACTTTACAGCCACCTAGGGCCCGCTATACCACCCATGGCACACTTTCTGTGGTCTGATGCTTTATTTTTTATTGTATTTTACTAATTTATGGCATGCATATCATATGAGCTGTCTCAAATCCTCTCCAGAACAAGGTGAGGAATATATTAATATTTAAAATAAAATAAACAAAATGTCAGTGTGTGTGTGTCTTAGGCTGGAAATTCCTTAAGGGCAGGGACCATGTCTGTTTATATAGCACCTGGCACAGTGTCAAATTGAGGCTTAACACATGAATTTTGATGAAGAGCAGAAAGAAGCTGCAGAGACTTAGGACTCATTCTCCCACTGATAGTCATCCAGACCAGGGTCCCCTTCCTCATGTCTGACAAATCCTTACCCCACTCCTGACCATATAGATTCACTCCCCACAGTCTACCTGGTCCCCACCCAAGCTCATACTCTCTCACAAGCCCAGCCACACCCACACCTGCTCAGAGGTTCACCCCAATCACCCAGCCCACCCTTTCACCCACTATCCCCACCCCCCCGCAACCCCTCCCAGGCTGGGCAGCCGCGCGTGGTGCTAGGAAATGCCACTGGCATTTGAGGCGTTTGAGGTGCTGTCCCCACACGTGTCTTGGCCCTGTGGGGGCCTCCAGCCAGGCGGGGACCTGAGAGAGGGAGGGAGAGGATAAGCCACTTCGAAACTCCAGATGCAGCAGTTAAAAAGAGGACAGAGGCAATGATCCTTCAAATTGCCACATCTGTATAATCTGCCTTTTATTTTCTGCTTCATGAAGTTTTATTTCCTATTATTTATTCACCTCCCCGCCCTCCCCTCCCCCGCCTCCACTCCTCCTTAGCAGGCGACATGCTCAGATGGGCCCTTAGCCTTGGCCTGGGTCTGGGTCCACCCCCATCCCCTCCCTGGGGCTGGCTGCTGGGAGGAGGCACCTGCTCCCCGCTTCTCTGACTCCCTGTCTTCTACTTTCCCTCCCTTCCTTGGGACATTTGGGTACTGCATCTCCCCATCATTGTGTTTCAGCCTCTAAAGTCCCCTCCCTCCATCCTCCAAGTAGACCTCTGAGAAAATGTGCATGCATCATGGGGATCATGGAGGTGAGGCCTGTTCCTAAAGCCTGTATCACTGCCACCTCCCCCAGCAGTCCTAGAACTCACAGCCAGGTGATATCCCTGGCCCTCTCCTTTCCTCTGCTTGCCATTTCCCACTCTCCCCACCCAGGACCCTTCTCTCCCTTTTCTAGTCCTCCAACCTGTGGTTGGGGAGCTGGGCTGGTCCACCCTGGGTGCAGGGGGCTATCAAGATGGGAAGGAGGGGACGAGCCAGATGTGCAGGGAGGAGCAGCCTGTAGTCTGTTTTCAGGCCCTGGGCACCCACTGCCCCCTTCCCCACCCAGGTGTAAGAACAAAGAAGCAGCACAGAGAGAGACCCAGGCCTTCTGGTCCTAGGCTTGTGGTCCGGTTAGATAGGTTTGGGGCAAGTCTGGAAGACGGCGGTTGGAATGGGCTGAGAGGGTGTTTGGGAAAGGATGCTGGTGATGTTTTATTTCTTCCTTGCCCAGCACCGCCTTACTCCTCCCAGACACAGAAGCATAGGAGGCCAGGGGAGCAGACTTTTTCCAAGAAGACAGGTCGCACTTCAGGCTTGAGGGTTAGAGTTTGCAGTTGCTGTTCCTGGTGGCTGCTTCTTGGAGAAGACAGTGATCCCAGACAGAGGCCTGGGATGATCATGAAGGACTTTGCAAATATTATCTGAAACCCAACAGTATTTTGTATTTTATGTGTAACTGTCTTCTGATCTTCACTTTCCCACTTTGCTCTATAGTTCTATACAAGTCTCGTTTCTTACGCTGTTTTTTTGTTTGTTTGTTTGTTTGTTTTTCCCCTTGGGAGATGGGGGGGAGTCCTTTTGGGTTCATCTTGTTTTCTCCTGGTGCCTACCAAAGGGAAACGTTCATAGCAGGTAGTTCATAAAAGACTTCTGATTGAATGAATGAATGAATGAATCAACTAATGTAAGGGTTACAGCAGAATCCTCATGCCCCAGCCTATACTGACTGTGGCTAGCTGGCTCTCCTCTGGTTTCTGCCCCATCCTGGAATTTTTTGGAAGCCTGGCTTTAGCTCGGCAAGCTGAGGCAGGACCCAAGCTCCCATCAGGCAGGGTGGGGCACCAGAAGCCGCCCCACTCCCACCCCAAACACAGAGCAGATTCCAAATATGGAAATATGGTGTTTGCCTGATGGAAAATTACTGGGGAAATTTTGGAGAAAGAGGGCTTCATACCTAAGCCAGTCAGATGAGGCCCTCAATGCTTGTCACTGACCTGGGTCACTACTGCGTCATAGTGTTAAGCTGGACATTTTTCTGGCTCAAGCCATGCATTTTACAGTTGAGGTAAGTGAGCAGTCTCCTGGGGTTGCCAACAGGGAAGGGACAGAAATCTGGTGACAACCCTACACTCCAGGTCTGGGCCCTTTTAGCAACATCCCTCAGCCAATCTCTCCCAGGGGGAAAACAAAGGCAATGACCAGGGGCCACGTTATTATGATATGATAACTAACAAAACTTTAATAACACCAACCAGTTCAGCCCCTGGAATAACAGACCGGGTCGACCCTTTCCCCTCAGCAAAGAGGGTGTTTCTAGGGAAGAAATGGCTACACTTTGCAGGTAAACACTTTCATCGCCTTCATGATGACAAGAGCTCCAGGCCTTGTTCCTGCCTTCTTTCTTCCTCCTTGTCTCTTTCTCTTCCTTGTTTTCCTCCGGTGGCGAAATGAGTTTCCATTCTGACCAAGCTCATCTGTTTCAAGGACAATTTCCTTCCAGCTGCAGTTAAGTCTTCTGGGTGCTCTCGTCTCCCCAGGGGGATGGATATATGTGGGGGTACCAATGCTTCCCACAGCTGGGGGCCTCCCTACTGGGTCCCTCTAGGAGGTGAGGACAGGGGAATGATGTGACTTCGGTGGGAGGATGAGAGGGCCTGGACTGTGAGGTCCCAATCTGTGCTCCTAGCAAGGGCTGTGGCTGTCAGTGAAGCTTGCTACCAGGCCCCCATCTCCAGAAAAAAAAAAGCAAACAAACATAAAACAAACAAAAAAGACGGTATTTATAAATGAACTTGTCTCTCAGTGGGGCGGCTCCGGGTGTCTGGGCAGTAGGCGGGTAAGCCTGCACCCACGCGGCTGTGTTCAGGAGCAGGAGCTTGGGCTCCTGAAACTGGAGGGGAGGGTGCCTTGTCTGGGGGAGGTGCCTTGGCTTCAGGGAGGGTGCCTTGGCTATGGAGAAGGCAGGAGGGAGTCTGACGGGAAGAAGACCACGGAGGAGGAGGGGAAGTGGGGGGGTCTCGGAGGGAGTGGGGGAGGGAGGCGCGGTGGGGGGGGTGTTGGCTTCATGCTGTTACTAGTTTGATTTATCCCTAATGAGTTCTCAGCACATGGCTGCTCCCGGCTCACTCCAGGGGCCAGCCGGCCCGCCCCGACTCTGCATCAACAGCAGCAGCTCGCTCAGAAAAGAGCCAATTTCCACAGTGCACAGTCCGCTTCACTCAGGGGGAAATCACATTTCCCCGGGAGAGCCGCAGGCAGCGCTTCCCTCCACAGCCTGGCCGGCTGCCACCGGGCACAGATGCCAAGGAGCTGGGTCCCCCACCTCCCCTTCTCTCCCCATCCAAAGCCCCTCTTGCCACCTTCCAGGAGGCCAGAGCCCCTCCACCGTCAGCCTTAGCCCCTGCTGCTTCTCAAGGGTAGGAGAAAGAGCGAGGTTAGGGGAAGGAGAGACCTGTCTGCCCTGTCTGCCTGCTCCAGCTTCTTCCAGGAAGTTGAGAAGCAAAGCAGGCACCCTCCTTCTATGTGAAGGGCATGGAGATGTAGGGATGGGGTTGATGACAGTGGTGTGTGCCTATGAGAGTGGGGACTCGTGGGGACAGGTGTCTGCCACCCAGGAGGTAATGACCTCCAGCGTCTGTGTCCCAGTGGTCCCCAAAGAGCCACAGGAGCTGTAGACAGTAATGAGAGGGCCAAGGGGTGAAGGTGATGGGGAGAGGACAAAGAGGAGAGGGAGATGGGGAGAGGGAGAAGAGGGGAGGGAGAAGAGGGGAGGGTGATGGGGAGAGGGAGAAGAGGGGGGGTGATGGGGAGAGGGAGAAGAGGGGAGGGTGATGGGGAGAGGGAGAAGGGGAGAGGGTGATGGGGAGAAGGTGATAGTGAGAGGGCACTGGAGAGAGGGAGGAAGGATGCTTCCTGGCATTTCCTAAGCATGGTCAGGGACTCTAAGCTTTCCCCAAACATTCCCTTTCTCTTTCCCTCATTCATAGCCCTGGAGACACAAATGTCTCTCAAACAGTCGGGAAAGTAATAATTGCTGTAGACTCAGCAGAAAAGGAAAAAAACTAGAAAACTAAACGAAGTGAACAAAGGAAGGAGATAGAGGTGAGAGAGAGGGAGTTTCTTCCATGAGAACCATAGCCACGGCGGCTAGGTCACTTGGCGTCAGAAGGTAGCACAGCAGCCTGGGGCAGGGGAGCCACCAACTCCTTTATGGAACATAGAAGGTTTTATGACCTTAAAGGTTAGAGAGGGGCTGCCAAAGGGCACCCTGAAGGGAGATTTAGGGCCAAGGATGGAGGGAAGTCTGAGATGAGCCTGGCACAAATCTGCCTGGCCCCAGTGCTTCTTTGGTTGAGCTCTGGGCCTTGTGTCCAGTCACGCTTTGCAGGGAGGGGCAGCAGAAGTCTCTGTGCCCCACCTGGCCAAGTGACTTCTGCCCCTCCCTGCAAAGCAAAGGGTGTCTGAGATCTCTCAGAAGCCTGGCCATGTCCAGATATCTGAGGCCTGACAATAGGATGCAGATTAGGCCTTGGATTAGGGGTCAGGCTGTGGTCCCTGCTCCTCTGCTGACTCACTAAATGACCTTGAAAAAGTCAAGTTATCTCTTGGTCTCGGATTCCCCAAGTGCAAAACAAAAGGGGGCCAATATTCAGAATCAGAGATGTAAATGGATGTGAATGGGCTTTGTATGGAAAAAGAAACTAAGCCTGTGTAGAGGGTTATTATCACTCCTGAGGCTGAGGCAGGACAGAGATGCTGTTAAGCTGTGGATGCAGGAGCTGCCTGGGAGGGAGCTCAATCCCCGCCTCCCCCCGGCCTCCCTCAGCCCTGATTGACAGGGCTGATGCTGACGCCCAGGCCCAGTAATTATGGCATTGAGGTCTGCAGTCCCCTTCCTCTGGTGCCCACTCCCAAAGGACAAGGAAGTGTGAATTATCTTAAAGAAGCCTCGTGGGTTTTTGTTTTGTTTTTGTTTTTTTTGAGACAGTCTCGCTCTGTCACCCAGGCTAGAGTGCAGTGGTGAAATCTCAGCTCACTGCCACCTCCGTCTCCAGGGTTCAAGTGATTCTCCTGCCTCAGCCTCTTGAGTAGCTGGGATTACAGGCATGCGCCAACACGCCTGGCTAATTTTTGTATTTTTAGTAGAGATGGGGTTTCCCCATGTTGGCCAGGCTGGTCTTGAGCTCCTGACCTCATGATCAACCCACCTCAGCCTCCCAAAGTGCTAGGATTACAGGCGTGAGCCACAGTGCCTGGCCAGGAAGCCTCATGTTGATATGGATGGGAAAGGTGTGTGTATTTTGGGTGGTGGAAGTGGGTGGATGGTGAGGGCAGGTGGGAGAGGGGAGATCTTAGCAACAGCCTCAACCTCTCTGTCTTTCTGTTTCTATTTGGAGGCTCCTCCTTCCACTTCCAGTAGGTTTCACTAACTCCTCTTACCTGAAGTTGTCACCTGGGTTGAGTGTGTGTTTTTGAGTGTGTGTTTGGCACACAGAGGGCAGAAGATACATGTTTCTTAGTCTCACAACTCATGGCAAGGATATTGGAGAAGTAAGAGATGATGTGACAAGGGGAGGGGTTGGAACTTGCCTGGGGGCTGGCTTTGTAGGTGAGGACTCCCAGTTCTGCTGTCTCTACTCCTGGAACTTTGTGGTAGAGGGTACAGGGTCACACAGCAATTCTGTTCATCTGATGGATCCCAGGCAGGGTTCCAGTTGCCCCCTTTCCCAGCAAGAAACCCACTGACCTGCCAGGGTCAGTTGGTCCACATGAATTTCCTTCAAGCTCCTAGCACCCTGGGCTGGCCTGGCCTGTGCTAGAACCTGAGGAGGAGGAGGAGTGAGGGTAATGAACCAGGGAGAAGTTCAGAGTAAACTGCCTGGGAAGCTCAGGTGGTCTCTCTACATGAGCAGTGAAAGGGATTACCCCAGGGGGAAGGGATAGGCCCTCAGGGCTCTGAATGCCTCAGCAATGTTTTGGGCCCATGCCTCATCCCCAGTTCTCTTACCAACACACATACCACCCCCAGAGAACCCCTGGCTCCCCTGCACCATAAAGCAACCCCCCTTCACCTGCGACCACTCACAGATGCCGCCCTCCCTCCCCCAGGTGAAAGTGGCCCCTCGGCCAACCACCAAAGCCCCCTATGTGTCCTCCCTGTCGTTGTCAGCACACCCTTCTTCACTGTGTCCCCCCGTGTGCCAGCCTGACTTCTCCCAACACCACCCCAAATGCTAGGGCACTTCAAATTGTCTTTCTTTCGCCCAATACATAAATGGCCCTATTTTCTGAGCCCAAAAAGGGGACCCATGGTTTGACCATGGGCAGAATATTGGATAGGTACTAGCCAAGGCCCACTACATGGGGAACACATCCCACAGTCACCAAACACCAGCTCTGAGCAGAGGTTCCTGGCAAGCCCAGCTCACCTCTGGGAAAGAAAGGTGAGTTTTAAACCATTGTCACCTTAGCCAAAGCACAGCCCAAGCCCCTTTATTGGTTGTGAGTTGGAAAGGGTCTGCCGGGGGTACAGAGTGTCCCCAGAGGGGCTGTGGCTGTGAATGCAAGGGATCACTCTACGGGCTCCTTGGGATGCTGTGCTCAAAGTGATTCTTGGGTAGGGAGCACTCGGGATCCCAGAGGTTTGAGGTCAAGAAGACTCTCAGATGTCATGGATTTGGAGTCGTGCTGCAGAGGGAAGTTCTGCCATTGAAAAAACAGCTGCATCTCAGATCCCCTCAGAAGAGGTGGATTTTCTTCCAGGGAGGGTTCCCCCTGCCATGCCATCCATGGCAGCATCCCTAACCTCTCTTTGGGGGGCCTAAGGAGGTAAGAGCCTTCTCTCCCAGCCTCTGTCCTCCCAGCCCTGGAGTCCTTGGGCCCTTTCCATCTGACTCAATCCCAGTGTTGTCTGTCCAGCTGTCCACATTCACCTGGGCATCCCAGCTGCAGGCCCCTGCCCCCTTGTTCCAGCTGCGTCTCACATGGAGAAGGTCCATGTGGACACCAGACAGCCCCCTGGAGTGCAGAGCCTGAGCTGTCACATTGCATTTCCCAAATTTCCTGGAGGTGGTTGGCCTAAAGTCCTAAGTCTCTACAGCCTCCCTCACCTTGTCCTGGCCCCACCACACTCTACCTCTCCATTCAGTCAGGTCAAATCTTTAGCAAATCAAAAGAAATTAAATCCCCAGTGGCAGCTCCAGAACCTCCACTGGGTCTAGAACCCGTCTGGCATCCCTGATGAGGACTCTGGGGTTTTGGGTAAAAGTGTTGGGCTTAGAGTAAGAGGACTTGGTTGAATCTACTACTTCTCATCTTGGGCAAGACATCTCATTTTTTTCAAAGCCTCAGTTTCCTCATATGTAAAATGAGGCTGTATGTAAAACAGGGCTAATTTCAACTTAACTTATATGAAGCCCTCCATACTGTGCCTGGCACACAAGAGAGCCCAGTCTTCTCTCTCCCTTCAGAGCTGTTTATGCAGGCTCCAGTCATAGCTATTCCCGGATCCTTCACTAACCCACCCTGCTGATTCTCTGGCTTCCTGTTAATAACAACAGCAACTCCTTGTGGGGAGTCTATGGTTGGCTCAATACTGTGCTATCCTTGCATTTGCTCAGTGTTGAAGAACTTGGGATGAGTGAGGTACCCAGCGTTCAACATGAATTAAAGGCAGAGGGAGAAGGCCAAGCCAGAGCTCTGCGGCATCAGATGGTCCCTTCCAACCCACGGCCCCAAAGTGAGTTTGTCGGCTACTTAGCTCTGATGTTCTTGGGAGAAAGCCCAGCCCCGAGGTGCCTCCTTCCCCAGCCAACCCCAAAGCCTGAGATGAAGAGCAATGGTTTATTGAGTCATGTGGTAATGGCAGGTTATCTTTAAAAAAAGAAAGAAGCATCAAGGAGAGAAGCCCCACATGGCAAAAAGAGACATTTCACTCAGAGGCCAAAGTCTGGGGGTGGAAAGAAGGAAGCTCGACCCAAACAAAGTTTCATTTACAGTATATACAGTCAGGCCTTGGGGGCAGGAGCTGCTGGGGAGCAGAGAGGGACCCTCTATCGCTGGCTTCAGAGGGTGCCTTGGGTCTCTTCAGTAGCTGGTGGGCGTGAGCTGCAGGAAGCACATTTGGCTTGGCAGGAGCTGTCAGGAAGAGGAAGCAGGTTTCCTGCGATTCTGCCTTGCTCTGCCCTGGGTGAAGCCGCACACCACACCTCACCTCCCAGGGGCCCAGGTCCTGTGGAATGTCTGTTTTAAGCTGCCTGGGGCTGATCTGGCTGACGGCAGCTGCCAAGGGGATGCCCCACTGCAGGAGGACCTGGGGTGGTGCTGTCCTTCACAGCAGCAGGCAAAAGAGGTCAGCTGACAGCCTGGTGGAATTTTTGAGGGACTCGCCCCAGCCCTCAGCCCATGCCCAAGAGGCAGGTATAGAAAGAGCCAAGCAAATGGAGTGGAGAAAGAGGACAGCTAGAGCCTCCGTGTGGGGCAGGCGGGAGGCTGAGGGAGGTGACTCCCTGGGTGGCTGGTGAGGAGAGCCTCGGCACCAGGCTGTGACTTGAGGGCTGGAGGGAAGTGCTTATGGTCCATAATTGCTAGAGTTGTGTTAATAATGGAGCCATGGAGGTGTCCTGTGCACCCCTTGGGCCCAGGCAGGAACCATTTGCCATCCCCCCAAGTTCCTCGGCTATTCCTTCTTCTCTCCTTTGGTGGGTACCGGCTGGGGGCTACATTTCTTCTTCAATTTTGTCTTTTTCAGCATGGCATGGTTCTCTTTCCCTGGGACTCCTGCCCCTCATTAAGGAGTCTCGGAGGACAGTTTGGCCTTCTCCAAGGTCATCCTGTCTTTCATGGTTCATTAAATTAACCACACAGCGAGTGTGCTGCAATGCTGGACTTGTGGTTATTTTTCATGTAATAAATAAAGATTCCTTTGTGTGACTCTCTGGGGCCTGTCCCAGGCCGAGTCCTCCTGTTGCTCAGTCGCTCCCACTGTCCCCATGGCAACTACAGATGGTCAAAGGCCGTGGCAGTGGTGGGCGGTGCGCTCGGTCTTGATGTGGAACTGTAATAATATGGGGAACCTGGACACATTAAAAAAAAATAGCAACAACACTGCTGGTCAGAAAGGAAAATTGCACCATAGCCTTCCCTGCATCTGCTGACCTTTAAGACAACACAAGTTAATCATTAATTTCTCTGGCCTATCTGATCATCAAAGATTAACTCCTCTCCAGCCCTATTTCCTCCTTCTCTGGCCTCACCTTTGAGTTTCTGGCCAGAATGAGAACAGTGGCTTCTTGCCCCTTCCCCCTGTGGCTGCTTTGACCTTCAACACCCTCGGTGCAGGGAGAGGGCAATAGAAAACAATTGCATGTGGAACCCCAAAGAATCAAGTACACTGAGAGGTCATCGGGATCCTCCCTAGCCTTGCCCAAACAGTGCCAGGACAGAGAGTCTTCTCCCTTAAGACCCAGGGAGATTAGACTGCTGAGGGGTCAAAGCCGATCTGGGCTTGATGGCCCTTAAGGTGAGGCTCTGCACACCTGCAGGATGGGCAGCCTGGGGAGGCCCAGTGGGAAGGTGCCTGAACCCTGGCATGTCTCACTGCCCTCATCTTTTCTGGCTAAATTGAACGGAAAGGTGGGTTGGAGTTGAACTCATCTGGCAAACAGGGCCCAGGTCTGCCACCTTTCAAGTTATTTCTGGAATACAAGGAGGTAATGGGAGGAGAGGGGGTCTTGGGGAATGGATGGTTCCTAGCCTGCAACGGTGCCTGTGGGGTCGGCCATCCTTGGATCACTGCTTCTGTCTGGCTCCAGTTTGCTCTGATACCCCCAAGGCCACCACTCAGGGAGGCTCTAGTGGGATCCCTCAAGTCCCCCCATTGGTGGAGTTTTGCTTTGCTGAAAAGCTTCTCTTCCCAGTTCGGGACCCCAGGACAAGAGAGGGGTGAAGAGAAGCCTGGAAGCTCGCTGAAGCTCACTCTCTGGACCTCGTCCCTGAATACTGTCTGCATCTCAGGCTAAATATGGGGCATGTGGTGGAACAAAGGATTTCTGTGTAAGGGTTTGGTGCTGAATCATGAGTATTTCTGAGCCACTTAGATGGTTAATGGGGGCAACAGGATGGCATTCTTGAAATCGGCTCCCAGGAAGGAGGGCAGTTGCATTCTGGCGGGGTGCCCTGCGTCAGTGTCTGCACTGTGGGACTGTAAGCCATGGAGGCAGGAGGTACTCTCTTAGGCTTTTCTCAAGTCCTCCCCTGTCCTCCCCTTCAAGGCCTGAGCCCTGAATCTTACACAAAACAAAGATTTAAAAGACACGGGCTTGAGAAGCAGGAGGGAAACGAATGCCTGGAAGCCTCTGGACTTCTGCCCTCTTTCCCCAAACAACCAGGTACACTGCCCTCCTGCTGCCTTCTTCCATTACAGACAGCACCATTTCCCAGGCCCTTTGTATAATCTGAGGCCTCCCAGCTTTCAGGTAACCTTTGACCCACGCTTGCCCCCTACCACTCCATCCATCCTGCCCAGCAGAGGCCTGGGCGGCCCCAGGGACTTACTCAGCAAGCTGGAGTTGGGGAAGCGCCAGGCCTCGCTGTAGGAGGAGTAGGGGGTGTGGCCATAGGCGTTGCCAGAGTATTCACTTCCTGTTGGAGGCACACAGGGGAGAGGCCTGTGAGGTGAAGGGCATCAATGCAGGGGTGGGGTGTGGGGAGGTCTGCAGGGCTGGCAATGGACAAGCTCAGGAATGGTGGGGGAGACAGTTGGAGGCATGGCAGGGATAGTGGAGCTCAGAAGGTCCCTCTGTCATCCCTTTTGGAACCCATCGGTCTGGATAATTTGGGGCAGTATCCTTTTCCGTAGGTACTGGAGGCACTGGCTTGACATAACTACAGCCCTCCCAGGAGGCCCAGAAGGTAGATGTTATAACTACCCCCATTTTTCAGATGAAGAAACTGAGCCTCTGGGATCTGCGGAGGCTCCCAGAGCTGGAGGGTTTGGTGGAGCTCGGAAACTGTGCTGTGACTCTAGGGCCCAGGGACTAACTGCTCCTTCTGCTGCCTGGACCTTCTGGAGAAGGGCTCTTCTGGGAGAGCCCCACACAGGGGTATGGGGTTAGGGGCCAAAGAGGAAATCCATATATATGAACCTTTTAGCCTCCCTAGGTATGAGTGTGTGTGTTTGTGTGCATGGGGGGCTGAGGGGAGGTGTGAAGGTTAAGGATGGGAGAGGAGGGAGAGCCCCAGAGGGCACACACCTCCCAGGAAGCTGCATCCTGGGACTTGGAGTAGTTTGTTGTTCCATCCTGAGTCAGCCACTTTAAGCAAACTCAACGTATAAATTTACACAAAGTAAATCAGATCACCTCCTTCTGTTAATGGATTCTTGACTTTTCCAAAGGATTTACTGAAGAAATTACTTAAGAATTCCCTTACATAACAAAAACAAAGTCAAGCTGATCACCACAGCTACTACCGGTGCTTGGTAAAGAGCTTTAAGTTTGTAAAGCACTTTCCCACACATTATGATCTTTAATTCTCAAGACTACCCTGTTAGGTACTCATGGATACTACCAATTTATAGAAAAGGAAACTGGAGTGCAGCATGATTAAGTAGTTTGCCTCAAATCACATCGTTGTTAAATGTCAGAGTAGAACTCGACCTTAGGGCTCTTGACTCTAAATTGCAGATAATGCCTTTATTCACTTATGCGGTAATTCCATTTACAAAGCTAGATTCCTGAAAACCCTGAAACTCAATGAATGTCCACCCAGCCTTTCAGAAACTCACCTATGATTGTGAGCTACGTGGTTCTGAGTCTCCTTCCCCAGACTGTCTGGAGGGGTTGCTCGAAACTCCCTGACTCTGGAGCTGACCTGTCTAGAGTCAAATGCTTACTTCCCATTTCCTGGTTATGTAACCTTGGACAAGTCACTTAGCCTCTCTGAGTGAGTGACTTACAGGTGAACCTTGGTTTCTTCATCTGTAAAATGGGCCAAATAATTATCCCTATCTCATTTTGTTTAATGAGAATTAAATGAGAAAATATGTATTAAATGCTTAGCACCATGCTTCAAATATATAGGGAGTGCTCAATAAATGTAAGCTTTTATTATTTTCCCATTAAACAGGTACGAAAATAAAGCTCAATGGAGGCTTAAATCAGTCATCCAACCAGTCTTAAGGCCTGGGTTGGGGTCAGTGGGAGCTGCTTTATTGCCAGACAAGTAGGCATTTATACAGGAAGAAGAGAGATGAAGAGGAGAAGCCTAAAGCAGAGAAAGGCTACTGGATCCTTTCCTTGTCTAGGAAGGCAATGACGGACTAAGAACACAGTAAGAAAGTTGCTTTGGGGCAGAGACTAAGTCTAATGTAAATCAAGCAAAAAACATGGGTAAAAAAAGGAAGGGGGTAAAGAAGTAAAAAAGCAAAGAAAAAAAAGCCCTAAGAAATAATCTAACCTAAACATCTATTTAACAGATGAAAAACTAAGAAATAATCTACTCTAAACATCTATTTAACAGATAACACAGCTGTTACATAGGGAAGTAAAGACATTTGGCCAAGGCCACATGTTCAGTGAAAGCCTGAACTAGAACCCTGGCCCTGTCCTTCCACACTGGTGCTCTCTCTTGAATCTCCCAGTCCCAACTGCCCCCTTTTTAGCCCAGGTCTCCCGGGTTTCAGCCGATTCTCTATTGGCCACATAGCAAGGGCCCTTGCACCTTTTACCACACCCTACCCAATGGCAAACACAGCGAGCTCTAAAGGACAAGGGAGAGAGGTGGAAAACATGATGTGTTTACCCTCTCATTTTGTCACTCATTCATGCATTCACTCACTCACTCACTTATTTATGCATTTAACTACCATTTACCAAGTACCTCAGTCACATGGAACCTGGGGCAGGGGATGGAGCTCAGTAGGTGGTACACACCTGGGTGTGGCATCTTTCCGTCATCAGATGTGCCTACCTGCTTGCAGTCACAGCAGATGAAACGTCTCTGCCCCGATGAAAGGTCAACCCTGCCTCTTTGCTCTGCATCCCACCCTACTCACCTTTCCAAGGATTTGGCAGCTCCAATGATCCCATTTTCTGTTTCATCAGTCTCTCCCTTCACCCTGCAAACATATTCTGCTATCTTCTGTCTTTAAAAAATCCCCTTCCTATCCCCACATTCCTCTCTAGCTACCAGTGCCTTTCTCTGTCCCATGGTCTCCGCCTTCACCTTCTTATCCCTTCCTATCAGGCCAACTCTGATCCCCTCAAGTCCCCACAGTCTCTAACTCCATCATACCAATGGTCACTTCTATATCCACAATTCCCTTGACCTTTTAGCTCATCCCTGTCTCCATGCCTTTGGGTTTGTGACGCCCAGTCTTCTGTTTGCTTTGTAACTCAGTTGTCTTTCCTACTCATTCTCCTTGCTGTTCCTTCTCTGTTAGAGCTCTAAATTGTTGAAGAACCCCAGGCTTGGTTTCTAGTAGTCTTGTCATTAAATGACAGCTTTGTGCAACGGCTGAAATTCATACTCTAGTCAGGATTCTTTCCTGGCTTCAGACATACATGATGTACCTGCTAACTTATTAAAACTGGGCATTTAGTAGGCATCTCAATCCTAACATGGCCCAAAAAACTCTTGATTTCCACTTGCCATCTACTACATCACTTCCCCTCCTGGTCTCCCATATATATACTTGCCACCATCATCCATGCTCCAAACCTACAAATGATCCTTGTTTCCCTTATTTTCTCATCCCAACAGCCAATCTACCAGCAAGGTTTGCCGGCTTTGCAACCAAAATATATTTTCAGGGTCTCTTTTTTCCTCCTTCACTGCTAATTCCCTAACTCAAGCCACTGTCATCTCTTGCAAGAACTACTGCAACTGTCCCCTAACTGGTCTTTGTGCCTTCTCTCTTGACTATGTACAATTCATTTTCCTAGAAATCAGAGTAGCCTTTTCAAACTCGACCCAGCCACTACCAATTATGTGCTACCATGCTAAGCTAGTTCCTGCCTTAGGCCCTTTGCACTTGCTGTTCTTTGGGCCAGGGATGGTCTGCCCCAGTTTATCACTTGGATGGTCACTTTGAACACCTTCTCAGAGAGGCCTCCCCTGACAGCCCAATCTAAAGTAGTTATCTCCTCTCCCTGTGGCTCTTTATTACATCATCCCATTTTATTGTCTTCACAGACAATAAATTATTACGTTTATTCATTCATTGACTTATTGTCCATTTGTCTTCACCATTAGGTTATAAGCTCCAGGAATAAAGGAATCTGACTTATTCACTGCTGTATCCCCAGCATCCTATACAGTAGACCTTCAACCAGTATTTGTTAAGTGAAAAAGTGGTAAATGGATGGAAGGATGGAAGGATGAACGAAAGTGTGAATGATGGAAGGATTGATCATGAAAGGATGGATGGGTGAAAAGATGGATGGAAAGATGGATAGATAAAAGGATGTATATATAGAAAGACGGATAGATTAATGGAGTAATAGATTGAAAAGGGGATGAAAAGATGGATATAGGAGAGGAGGGATGGGTGGAAGAATGGATGATGAAAAGATAGATGGAAAGACAGATTAAAGGATAGTTCTATGAAAAGATGAATGGATGAATATGGATGGAAGAATAAAAGGATTGATGGAAAGATGGATGGATGGAAAGATGGATGATAGATAACTGGAAAGACAGATGAATTAAAAGATGGATGGAGGGGCCAGGCACGGTGGCTCACACCTGTAATCCCAGCACTTTGGGAGGCCAAGGCGGGCAGATTGCCTGAGGCCAGGAGTTCGAGACCAGCCTGGCCAACATGGTGAAACTCCATCTCTACTAAAAATACAAAAATTAGCCAGGTGTGGTGGTGGGTCCCTGTAGCGTCAACTACTGGGGAGGCTGAGGCAGGAGAATAGCTTGAACCTGGGAGGCAGAGGTTGCAGTGAGCTAAGATCACACCACTACACTCCAACCTGGGCAACAGAGCAAGACTCTATCTCCAAAAAAAAAAAGATGGATGGAAAGATGGAAGGATTGGTGGAAAGGTGGAGGATGACAGGATGGATGATGAAAGATGGAAGGATAGATGGAAAAATGCATGGATGTGTAGAAAAATGTATGGGAAGACGAATGAGTGGAAAGATAGACGATTGGATGGATCCATGTATCTGGAGCTGCTGGTTCTGCTCTAGAACTGGTTGAGAATCGACTGTTAATGGAGTCAGAACAAAAAATAAAATTAAAATAAAATAAAATAGAAACAGAAGGTGAATAGACAAGGGAAATCTGTCCTAGCCCTTTTCCTGTGCTCCTCTCTTGTAGCCTGTGTCTTTATTTCTGGTATGGTAGGAGGCAACATGGTGTAGAGGAAAGAGCCTTAGACTTGAAATTGAAAAATCCATGTTTGCATAACTCAGCCACTTAGTATGATTATGACCCTGAGCACACCACTTTGCTTTTGCTTCAGTTTCCTTATCCATAAAACTGGGATAGTATTAGCCTCTTAGTCTTATGGTCAGGGTAAAATTAGAAATGAAGTTATACATATTTGAATGGCTAGACATGCAAAAGTACATAATAAGTGATCACTTCCTCCCTTTCACAATCGATTGATGAATGTCTTTGGCATGCCTTGCTTTAAGCATTTATCATGTACCTAATATGCACGTAGTAGATGCTCGATGAAAGTTTATTCACTTTAATTGCAGGAATCCCCCATTCAATCAACTGGGAGATTGCAAGCAGTGGATAAGAGATGGACATAGAATTTTTCCACAAAAGGCCGGGTGCGGTGGCTCACGCTTGTAATCCCAGCACTTTGGGAGGCCGAGGCGAGCGGATCGTGAGGTCAGGAGATCGAGACCAAGGTGAAACCCTGTCTCTACTAAAAATACAAAAAATTAGCTGGGCGTGGTGGGGGGCGCCTGTAGTCCCAGCTATTCGGAGAGGCTGAGGCAGAAGAATGGCGTGAACCCAGGAGGCGGAGCTTGCAGTGAGCCGAGACTGCGCCACTGCACTCCAGCCTGGGCGACAGAGCGAGACTCTGTCTCAAAAAAAAAAAAAAAAAAAAAAAGAATTTTTCCACAAAAAAATTTCCTTAAGAATTCATTTGCACAATGCTATGCCTAGGAACCAAGTGATTCATTTAAATAGTATTGCATTTTCTAAAACTGATTTTCATGGAACTCACTGGGAGCCCAACTGTGTAGGGCAAGGTCCCTCCTTTGTGGATTTCACTTGCAGTCAGTTGTGCTATTTTTTTTCTTTTTCACAGCACGCACTCAGGATTCTTTCTGGAAACAACCTGGGGGACTTTGATGAGAGGCCCAAGCCTTCCAGCTACCTCACAGGTCAGACTCTGGGCCCCAGGAACGCCTTGCCCTGGGCCTGCCCTCAGGGAATGATTCATAATTAAGAGAAAAGCCTTGTGCTTTATGTTTCTTCCTCCTCCTCTAAGCAGGCGGCAGGGGAAGGTGGAGGGGTTGGAAGGGGAATGGGGGGAGCCGACTGGAGCCTGGGATTTTGATTGAGAGGCCCCATTATCCACACTCTTAAAAAAATAACCGAATCTTTTCCTTTTTTATCTTGACCAATCTCATTTCACGCTCCAGAAGAGGAAGGGAGGGAGGGAGGGAGTCCGGGGCCAGGAGGGAGAGAGGAGTCAGTATTCTGTATTTTCAACGCTGCATTAAGCACATCGCCACGGTAACCAGGCAGCAACAAGTGCCAGCTCAGCAGGTTCCCAGGGAGCACAGAGCCTTTCTCCCTCCCTCTTTCTCTCCCTCCCTTCCCTCTGCCCAGGAGATCCCAGCCCACCTGCCTCTGCATAGGGTGCCCAGAGTGGGTGGCTGGCAAAGATTAACTCCTGCCGGCAAGGAAGGGAAGCAGGCCTAGGTAAATATGCCAAGTCTCTGGGGTCAGAGCCAGAGAGTCTGGCCTAGGGCTGGCATGGGTGTCACAGATGCCTTGTGTTCAGAGCTCTTTCCAGAAACTGCAGGTCCCAGGTCTTTTTTTGATCAGTGAAAATGGCTCAATTATGTCTCATCCATCCCAAAGTCTTTCCTACATGGCTCCTAAAAAATTGAGACTTGCCCAAGGAAACTCCCATTATCTTTATTTGTCCAGACCTTGTCACCTTGAATCATCATTGGATGATGACTGGCAGACAAAGAAACCCAAATGACTGGCAGGCAGGTTCCAGAACAGTCCAAATGAGGGTGGAGAGCTACTCCAGGCTCATTTCATCCTCTATAGTACTCTTAGAGTACCTAGAACCTGGGTCCTATCCATGCAGGCTTGAGAGAGAGATGTGAAGCATATATTTCATCATCATCATCGTCATCATCATCATCAATACCCTTCAGATTCAGATTTGACAGAATGGGCAAACTGGGATTCATCAGAGTTAAATCACTGGGAGACCAGCACTGCTTGAGGGTAGGGTTCATCTTCCACTCACAGTGTTTTGGGGCCCTTAGAGCGCTCTCCATTTATGCTCACTGATTCACTGGAAGAAGTGGCGGAGCTTGGATTTGAACACAGACCTGTCTCAGCCCCTCCCTTTTCATCATGGAGGGCAACGTAGCAGGCCTGGGAAGAAGGAGGCCGAGTTGGGGCAAGTTAAATAGGGAGTCAGGACTGCACTGGGACATCGTCTCCAGGCATTTACAAGAAGATGCCCCCTTTGGTCCATCCTTCAATGCCCTTTGGGAAGTCTATGAATAGGGCACAGCCTGCCTCTTGCCCCTCGTGTCCCACCTTGCTCCAATACTTCCTCTTTGCAGTGCTCCCCTTCCTGCCGGCCCTCTCCTTACCTGCCACCATGCCTGCGATGGCAGAGGAGGCATAGCTGCCCTGTCCACTGGTGGGGATGTGGGGTGGGTATCCGGGCAGCGTGGGCCCCACCATCTCTCGCCCTGGAAAAATACAGCAAAGAGTCATCAGTTGAACCATGGGGGCTCCCATATGTATCATCTCACTCTCCTGAGGCTGTCTTCCTCCATGCCATTCCCACCCTCTCTACAGCCATTCTCCAAACCCACTTCCTCCTGCCCCCACTCCTCATCTGAGCCCAAGTTCCTGTCACCTCTGTCTGATCTTCTGCAGGACAGAGGCTCCACCATGCAGGGAGCACCTGTTACTGCAGTCTCACACTGTTCCCTGGTCTCCGGTGGTTTTGTTTATGTGATTGTTATCTTATTAATCCACAAGAATGTCCTGGTATTGGAGGCTGAGGCTATGTCTTCTGTTCTTTGTTACCCCCAACAGCAGCCAGCAGAGCAGTGGGTACAGCTGGCCTCCATAAATACATTTGAGGCCACTTGACTCAGAGCTCATCCCTTTCATTCCTGGCTCTGAGGAGTACCAAGAATAAGACCCTATGAAGGGATGGCATGTACGTGGGCCACTAACTCAACACCATTTTTTGGGGGGGCCTGTGACAGACATTGCTAATCAACCACAATACCATTTCCCACTGAGTAGAGGGGGCCTTCTAAGTGGATGCAATCTATCAGAGTTGCAAGGTACAGGAAACCGATTGGCTAACCCCAATCTAGAAGGAGATGTGGCAGAGGTATTTAGCTTTTACATGACCACAAGCCACATATCTGCCCATTCTATTTTGAAAAGAACCATTTTTAGCAAAACAGACACCAATCTCTCTGTTTATCTATAGCTTGTGGATCATACCCCCGCCTTGGTGATACCAAATCAGCTCTGTAAAGACCTCATTTCCCGGCTCTGCTTCTCCTCTACATCGAGAAATCACTTTCCCATTTTGGAGGCCCCACTTGACCTGGCGAGCATCTCCCCATCTACTACATATAACAATGAACATAAACATGATCCCTTACCCCTGCCCCTCTTCTATCACTCCTGTGTCCTGCAGGCCCCAACCAGACTCTCCTTCACCCCAAGATTCTTGGCAAGGTGACAATACACTCTGGTTTGCCAAGGTGTACCCAGGTGATGACCACTATCCCAGCATATTTGTTAATAATGCCCATTTCACTCTTAAAATGCTCCAGTTGGAATAATGAATTATTTGCTCATCCTAGTTCTTGGTGATGTTTACAGAGTTTCTCAGTCTCAGCAACATTGGCATGTTAGGCTGCACAATTCTTTGCTGCAGGAGGCTGTCCTGTGCATTGCAGGATTTTTAGCAGCATTTCTGGCCTCCATCCAGTAGATATCAGCAGCAGTTTTCGCCCGGTGTGACAATAAAAATGTCTCCAGACATTGCCATATGTCCTCAGCAGGAGGTAGTGGGGCAAAATCGATGCTGGCTAAGAACCATTGTGTTGGACTATGACTGTTTTACCCAAATGCCTTCTGCCTCTTCCATTTTGGGGGCTGCTTTTTCCTCCCAGGACCTGTGTGGGCCACCTGTGAGCCCTGTTAACCAACTTACCAAATTCATCTCCTCTATGGCACTACTTGTCCAACTATCCACCCATCAGTCCCCCCCAGGTCCTTCATACCTCAGCCCCTTCAAGAGGTGCCTGGTCATGACAGAAGGGAAGGAAGGCCCCATGAAATCCTCTAAGTTGCCGATACTACAGTGACTACCTCCTCCTTATCTCTCTTTCTGGAGATTCCCCAAAGACAATGTTCATTCACTAAATACTTATTGAGTAGGTACTATGTTCTAGACACTTTTCTAAGCACTTGGGTATATAGCAGAAAGCCAGGATGCTAAATTAGCAAGGCCAGGCACTAAATCAAGAAGGGACATAGGCTGGGATAGGCATTTGGAGCCAAGCCCAAGGGGTCAATGAACAAAACCAGGCATACACAACTTCTGCCCTTCCTCTAGAGGGAAGGGCCTGGGAATCAGAGGGCCTGGGGTCCTTATACTGCTTCTGTGGCCAGTTTTCTGAGTGCCCTTAGATAAGCCTAGTATGTGCCCCAAGTTTCAGTTTCTTCATGTGCAAAATGGGAAAAAAACATAGCTGTAGGCACCTTATTACAATTTCTATGAGGTTATCTGTATAATTCAGAGCCAGGGTTTCATGCTACAGGTGGACATTGATTAGCGCAGTGGACACATTCTAGAAATGGTTATATGCCAGTGAACTCCTACAGAATAAAGAGCCATCAGAGTTCACTGTTTAAAACTGTGTGAATGTTTTGGTAAACCTGAATACCACCTTCCAATTTGTTTGACTGTTCCTGCAGTGTCCAGCTGTGCTTGGCACTGGACCAAATGGGGTGAAACCCACTAGAATTCTACAGGTGTGCTCAGTTCACCTGACACAAGGTCATCAAGGGAACAAATGAAGGGTTGGAAACACAGGAGGGGAAAAGAGAATTTTAAGATATTTAGACGCAGAGGGAGAAATATGCAGAAGCTATACTGAGATAAAATCTGAGCTTTCTGTGAAGAATACAGCACAATCGACCCTCAAACTCAGCCCCCTTGGCCCTCAGATGAAGCACCGGCTAGGCAAGAGGGAAGGAGTGACAGGAAGTCTGTGAGAGCAGGAGGATCACAGAGTAGGGACAGGTAGGTGGTGAGGGAGGGAGTGATGGAAGAGGGCAGTGGCAGATTCGGGCTTGCTTCCTTCTTTTCTCTTCCCTCCTACCTCTTCCTCCGTGAGACAGAGAGAGAAAGGAAACTCTAGATCCAGGCCGGACCCTGGATGAAAGACAGCCACTTAATTATCTGAACCACATCTTCCTGCCTGTTACATAAGGAACTAGTTGAGATTTCAGCTTGTAAACTGGATTCACCTGACTACCTGATTGGCTGGTAGGGGCTTCCTGGCACCCAGTGTTGAGGAGGATTCTGAGGCAGCTTGTGTCTGCCATGATCAGGGTGGGGAGCAGTGGGAGGTGGTCTTGGCTCTCAGGTCACCTGTTTGCTGGTGCTGGTCTCGTGCCCTGCAGGGCTGCTTCTGGCCTGGCAGCCTGCGGCCCCGCGCTCCCGTTCCCCCTGCCCTCATCCTGTCCCTTCTGGTTCTATTACCTGAACCTGCTGCCTCTCGAGCGTAGCAGAGTAGCAGGCAGAGTTCCATGGCATATACTCCCCTTACAACACAGCTTAATATGGTCCAGAGGTGCCCCCATGGGGCTCCACCGCATGAGAACTAGCCCCCACATTGCTCTTATAAATGGAATTCAACAGTCTCACTCCCCTGTACTCTAAGATTTTTAATCTTCATCTCCCCTCAATCACCTGATGTCTTCCCAATGGGGTAGAGGCTTCTGAATTGGACATCAGAACAGACACCTTAGGCTTCCTGCCATGAAAACTGGTCTTCCTGGAAAGACTGGTAAGACTTTCTTCAGCATGGCTCTCACTCAGACTATGGCACAACAAACTCTCCCAACAGCCCTACAAAACTCTTTGCTTCAATTGCTTAAATGCATAGTTTCTTCCAAAAAGCCAAGAAGCTTGCACGCCTTCTTAGAAACAAAACCACAGAGGCCATGGGGTGGAAACTCCATCACGGCCTAACCGTGCCCTCTTATCCACTTTTTTTTACTTATCTACTCTTATCTACTATCTATTACTTATCTACTCTTATCTACTGTTTTTAAGACTCTTCATCATAAAACTATCCTTGCTATGAATTCCATCTCCTGTACACCCAAATATCCTTCCAATGTGGTCCTATTTTTAAGAAGTTGACAGAAAGCATAGGCCCATGTTGACCGGCTATGGAGTGGGGTTCTCTAAGAAAACTCTAGCTCCCCCAACACCTTGAAATATTGGTAAATATTCTAAATATTGACAGAGGCCAGAATCATAAAGCTATTGCCTGGAGGAATTCAGAGGGTAGAGGTGATTTCAGACTATTTTATTTGCCCCCTTTGAAGTCTGCCCTCCATGTAACCCCTTTTCAATTCCTTATCTCGTTCTGATAGCAAGGAGAATTTATGGCAACCGAGAAATCTCTTTGGCAGAACTAAATATAATTTTGTACTAAAGGATGGAGGAGGGGAATGGACTCTTTGATGATAAAACCTAACTCACAGCTTTCCTTTGAGTTGAGCTGGAGTCAGTCCCAGAGCAGCTGGGACCAGGACGGCCTCAACATTGCTGTCTTGGCCGGTGTGTTGGGACTCCAGATTGGGGCTTCCAAAGGGAACTGGCAGCAATGTTAGGGGCACTCTTGCTATTCCCCAAACCCTGCTGTTTCTTCTTTCTTGGCTGACTGGGGACGAGCTGAGACTCAGAAGGATAGTCACCTTGGAAATCACACTATCAGAGCCACCGGGCGGAAATAAGTGACCCGGAGAAAAATGCTATGAAGCAGGTGAAGGAGTTGCAGGAGGCGGCAGCGAGGGTCCTTGGGAGTCACTCAGAGGGGTGTGGAAGATTCACGCAGGTTAAAGCTGAGCTGATTATGGAATGAAAACTCACTGTGTCCTCTCTCCTCTCTCCTGGTCTGCAGCATTACCTAGGAATAATGTGGCCTCAGCTTCCTTCTCTTTCTTTTCTTTATTTTTTTTTCTTTTCTGAGGCGGAGTTTCGCTCTTGTTGCCCAGGCTGGAGTGCAATGGCACAATCTTGGCTCACCGCAACCTCCGCCTCCCGGGTTTAAGCGATTCTCCTGCCTCAGCCTCCTGAGTAGCTGGGATTACAGGCATGTGCCACCATGCCTGGCTAATTTTGTATTTTTAGTAGAGACGGGGTTTCTCCATGTTGGTCGGGCTGGTCTCGAACTCCTGACCTCAGGTGATCCACCCACCTTGGCCTCCCAAAGTGCTGGGATTACAGGTGTGAGCCATTGGGCCCAGGCTCCTCCTTTTTCTTTCAAATTCACCTCTTCTTGGGAAGGTCTGCAGCCTCCTGCACTCTTGGAACCATTCCCTTCCTAACCTTCCCCCCCCCCCCCCCCCCCCGTCATGTCCTCCCAGCTCTCTCACCATGGCTCAGCCACGTGTTAGGTATTGAGGTCCAGTCTTGACCAGAGGCCTCAGTTGGACAGTCTGTAAGGAGCTCCAGGCCAACACCCTGAGCTCAGCATGGACACCAGCCATCCCCTCCCTTGTGCCTGAGCCGCTTTCTGACTTGCTTCCTACTCTTGGCCATTTGCCTGGACCCTAGATTCTCCAAGCTTAGCACTCCTCACTCTTTTCAGAGCCTCTGCCTCTGTGCTGAATTGTCAGCCCTTGGGCTAGGGGGCCCTGTGACCAGCCAGCAACCTTCCAAGTGCTCACACCTGCACTTCAGCATCATCTGGGCCTGGATTGGGGGCCACCAGGCTGAAAGATATGCCGGTGCTGCATATTTGGCTGCCTGCTCCCTACATGACCACCTGGTGTCTGCTGCCAGCTGCTTTGTCCCATGGGTTGGGTGACCTCTCGGTCCTGCAGTTGGCCTGGAGAGTGGGCATGTCCACTAAATTAACAGCTGACAGTAGTTGGAGGCATCACCTCTGATTGACTGCATGTTTACAGGGGATGCTGACAGGATGACAGGGAGGGGACAAAGTGTGGGGGCTTTGGGAGCAGGGAGTTTGCCCTGGGCTGTTCCAGTTACATTTTACACCACAGCCTATGTCTGCACTCTGATACATCTATCCGCTTCCAGCTGCCCTACATCCTTCCCTCTCCTTCAGCTGGTCTTGCCAAGCCTCTCCGCGGCTTCCACAGCACCTGCTCCCCATCATCATGGGCACCACCACACCCTCACCCCTTGCCTGCCCCATGACCGCCCACAGCCCTAGCCTGCCATTCTCAGAAGACATGCAGGCTTGCATAACTCCCTGTAACTGACATGAACCTCTTCTCCTCACCCCCTCCCCTCCCCTCCCTTCCCTTCCCCTCCCTTCCTCTCCACTCTCCTCTCATTCCCCTCCCTCCCCACCATCCCATTTTCTCTGGCTGACATAATTTTACTTAGCTCACAGGTTTTTCTCTTTTCATCACTTTGGTCAAAACAAATGACCCATCTCTGCTGACTTCACCCTCTTGAATTCTTGAACTCTGAGTCAACATTTTATTCCTCACTTTAGACCCTTAAACACCATCTCTCTGCCCACACACTGGATGTCCCTCTCTTCTAAGAAAACTTCTCACATTAGGTGCAGGGATGCACAGAGAAAAAAAAAAAAAACCCAGGTGCCAGACAGAAAGAAAATGTAGAACCAGTTATAGAAAAGGGTCCATGGGCCGGACGCAGTGGCTCACGCCTGTAATCCCAGCACTTTGGGAGGCCAAGGTGGGCGGATCGAGGTCAGGAGATCTAGACCATTCTGGCTAACATGGTGAAACCCCATCTCTACTGAAAATACAAAAATTAGCCGGGTGTAGTGGTGTGCATCTGTAGTTCTAGCTACTCTGGAAGCTGAGGCAGGAGAATAACTTGAACCCAGGAGGCGGAGGTTGCAGTGAGCTCAGTGAGCTGAGATCGCGCCACTGCAGTCCAGCCTGGGCAACAGAGTGAGATACCATCTCAAAAAAAAAAAAAAAAAAAAAAAAGATCCATGGACTTTTATCACATGACCCTGTGGTTACCCTGGGCTTGTAGAGGTCTTAATCCTCTGGTGCAGTGGTTTTCAAGTCCAAGGGCTTTCTAGCGGCAGGGCCCCCCTTCTAAAAGAGCAGTTCTTCAGGGGTCTGGTGAGCATACATGTCTTCTGTACAAGGCTTCATTTCAAGAGAGCATTGAGAGGCCCAAATTTGAAACTACTGGTCCAGATAGACTGACTCTGGGCTGCCTCTGTGACAGGTCTCCCACACCCCACCCCCGCACTGGTCTCTGCTCTAGCATTTCAAGGTCGTCAGGGTAGGAGGGTGTGGGAGGTGAGGAGGCATTTACTCTGTCACTAAACACCCACACTCCTTGGAGACAGTGCCGATATTAAAGAGATTCCTCCAATGCTGAACTGAGAGCTAGCTGGCTTCCTTCCTTGGTCCTAGGCCCCCGCTGGGCCCACATCTAAAATAGTCCTATCCCTGTGGAAGCCCTTGAGGTATCTGAAGACCATATGGGTCTCTGCTCCCCACTTTCATTGCATCTCAGGCCCTCTCCAACCCAAGCCAAGCACTGGACTCTCAGCCATTCCTCAGGCCCTGGCTGGATGGGCGAAGGTCCTTCTGCCAGGAGGACCCAGCTCCCCTTGAGGTCTGACTCATGGAGTGCAGGCCCAGGCCTCAACCAGCTGCAAATGGTGCTCCCACCCAGAGACCTTGGCAGGGACCTTCTCCTCCCTGGGCCAGTTTCCTCATTAGCATAAGAGGTTTGCTCTAGAGGCTCCCTCAGGTGCTTCCAGATTTACTTATTTTTATTTATTTATTTTTTTCTTTTTTGAGATGGAGTCTTGCTCTGTCACCCAGGCTGGAGTGCAATGGCGCAACCTCAGCTCACTGCAACCTATGCCTCCTGGGTTCAAGCAATTCTCCTGCCTCAGCCTCCCCAGTAGCTGGGATTACAGGTGTCTGCCACCACACCCGCCTAATTTTTTGTATTTTAGTAGAGATGGGGTTTCATCATCTTGGCCAGGCTGGTCTTGAACTCTTGACCTCGTGATCCACCTGCCTCGGCCTCCCAAAGTGCTGGAATTACAGGCGTGAGCCACCGCGCCTGGTCGGTGCTTCCAGGTTTAAATATTTTGAGGCAGTTGAGGTTCCTGATGGGAGGTCCCCCACTCCTCCTCTCTCAAGTTGTTGAATCACTGAATTTATCATGTTTAACAGATGTCTGACTGTCCTCCTGGTGATGCTGTTAAGCTAGGTATGAAAATAGCTGCATCATGGAAACACAACTGGGACTGACCCTTGGCCTTTTCAGAAATTTGATCCAGAAATTGGCTCCAAAAGCCAATGCCTTTTTCCCTCCAAAATGTTCATTTTTCCTTCTATTTATTTATGCATTTACCAAGGCCAAGTGTTGCTATGTTACAGCACCCGGCTCCCGGCCTTAGGGTTCTTGCTTTTCCATGGGGTCTTGGGGTGGTGTATCCCACTTCCTGGCACCCCTAGAGCATCCGCCCCTTCCGAGCATGCCTTCCCCGTCACAGAGAACTTCGTGTTGGCGCCTCCAAAAGTTGCCGGAGGAATTAGGGAATAGGGTGGTGGTGGATGAGATTGAGGCCAGAGAGGGGGCTGGCGGTCGGCCCTGAGGACCCCCCTCCCACCCACCGCAATAGCTGCATGGCCCCGGGACTTCCCTGTCATACCTGAGAGGAGGGCCTGGCCCGTGAACTGCCCGTACACGGAGGCAGCATGGGGAAAGGCATTGAAGGGCGGGACCGAGGCACCGGCTGGGACCCCGGAGCCGACTTGCTGCAGATCCAAAAAGGCGGAGCTAGATAAAGAGGAAGGGGTGGAGCTAGAACTGGACACCTCGGGGGTTTCCTGCTTTATGGCGAAGGGTGAATGAGGATCTGCCGGAGGGAGGGAGACAACAAGGAGAGAGGGGTGTGAGATGACGGGGCGGGAACATGCACAAACCAAGCCATGAGATGTGGAGGGTGCGGGCGGGGCGCGGGGTAGGCAGGCCCAGCTGCTCTGAGTCTGGGCTGGGGAGCCAGGACCCACGAAGTGTGGCAAGGAGGGGAGAGAGAAGCTAGACCTCCCTGCTGTGCTTCTGCAGTGAAAATGGAGAGACTGGGAAGGAGTGTGTGTGCCCGCCTCTCCCACAGGAGGGAGCTTAGAGACCCAGGAGCGGCCCAGGACTGAAGGCACGACCCCCTTGACCCACCTTGAGGCCCAGCCAGCACAGCCCACCTCTCCTCTCCAGGCCAGGGCCCCACACACCTTCCGCCTGACAGCCAGCCAAGCTCTTCAGTCCCCCGCCCTCCACCTGCCAGGGGGGCTCTGGGCGTCATACCTGCCACCACAGGGTAGGTCTGGTGAGTCGAGAGGTTGCGCCCCAGTGGCGTGTTGGAAGGGGTCAGGGTGGCCTTCCCGTCGTCCAGGGTGCTGTTGAGCAAGGGCAGCGGGTAGAGGCCCTGGGGAGCAAAGAGAAGTCAGCGCACAGAGATGATCCAACAAACCGACCTTCCTGCAGACCCTGAGCCTGTCTTAGGACTTGGCAGCCCTAATCTCTCCTGGAGAGTTCCTCATCGTCCCCTTCTTCCTTTACATTCTCAACTCCACTCAGCACGTTTCGTTCATGCTCATTGTCCCCCTGCATCCCTGGAATTCAAGGCCAGCTGGTGGCATGGGTGCCCAGGCATGGGATAGAGAGTCTCAGCCAGAGGACCACACCCTGGCTGGATGGCTGGTCGGCTTCCTGGTTTCACCACACTGTTGGGACCCACAGACTACAGGATGGTGCCAAGGACTGGAGCAGTCTCCGACCGGACTGTTCAGGGTCCTTCCATCTGTTAATTTATTCTTCCCCAGATAGGGAACTGAGGCACAAAGGTTTAAGAAACTTGTGCCATTTCCAGATGGGCCAAAGATAGGATTCAGACTCAAGGGATCAGAATGTGTCTGCTCTCAACCACTGCCCTAAACTCGGTGACATAAGGACCACTTCTTACATTTGCAAAGAGCTTACATCAGAGCTTTGCCTCTGTTGTCCTAATAGAGTCCCCCAGCAGCCCAGTGACATGGGTGAGTAATATTATGTCTGTGTTTTATATGTGGAGCATGGAACTCAGGTAAATGGCCCAGTTTTGTATAATGAAACTGAGACTAAACCTGGGATTTCGGCTGTGGACCCAGGTGCTTTACCTACCACGTGGATTTCTTCTTTTCTCTCTCCACATCCAAACAAATAGAAGTGTGCAAGTTTAGCTTGAAAATGGTATTTAGAGTTGTTTTTGTTGGAAACACTCTTTATCAAGTACCTGGGGGTCTTCATCAATAAGACTTCATTTTAGATGCCTCCTGGCCTCCCCTTGCCAGGAGCACAGCTATGACCTTAGGTACTCCTTCCGAAAAGAACTCGTTTAACTAAAGGCAAGTGTACCTCATCCTCACCATGACCTTCTCCCACCGGGGAAGCAGATAGTGCAGAAAAAAGAACACACCCATTCCCCACATAGCTTCACACATGTCACATACTCGCTATGTGAGATGTGCAAAGCTGAATTCAGGGAATGCTCAGTGGTTACATAACAGTGCCACTAAAGGCAATTGTTTTCAGTGATTTCCATCGAGCTGGGTTCTGCAAAGATCCACAGCACCTTCCGGTTGCATGCTGGGCACTTTTGGAAGCTGCAGTCAATTCTGGAGGCCACCAGGGCACCATTAGCACATAGCAGCAATTACTGACTAAATGGTGTTCTGGTTCCATGCCTTCCAAGGGGGCCCACTTAGAGGCAGGGTGGAGTTGCTTAGGGCCTTTTTTTTTTTTAGACGGAGTTTCACTCTTGTTGCCCAAGCTGGAGTGCAATGGTGCGATCTTGGCTCACTGCAACCTCTGCTTCCCGGGTTCAAGTGATTCCCCTGCCTCAGCCTCCCGAGTAGCAGGGATTACAGGTGCGCGCTACCAGGCCAGGCTAATTTTTTGTATCTTTAATAGAGACAGGGGTTTCACCATGTTGGCCAGGCTAGTCTTAAACTCCTGACCTTGTGATCTGCCTGGCTCAACCTCCCAAAGTTCTGGGATTACAGGCGTGAGCCGCTGCGCCTGGCCAGGGTGTGGCTTATTGAAATTGAACAAAACACCTCATTTCTAGAGAGTATAAGAAAAGTTTAAAATGCTTTATGGATGTGTTGTTTTGACAGCAAAATATCTACTCAGAATCCTATAGCTATTTCAAAATCCAAGCAACTTAGTAAAAAAAGGAAAAAGAAAACCTATATAGTCAAATCTTTTGGTGATTTTGTATTCAGTGGCTGAAACTTCCCAGTGATTATTGGGCTTTTTAGCTGGAATTGAACTTGAATCAGGGCAGAGCAGCACAATGCTTCAGAACTTCAGCGAGTCTGAGCCCTGGTTCTGCAATGACCTGCCAAGTAACTTTAGTCTACTTGACTGCTCTGAAGCTTAATTTTCTCACCTGTATGGGAATCATAGACTCTATGAGATTGATGTAAGCATTACACGAAATTTTGTATACTTATACATAATGTGCTTAGCACCGAATACTTGGTGACAACAGATGCCCAATGAGAGTTATCATAGATATTATTTCAGAATCATGTGAAGAGTCAGAAGCCACCAAATTCTTGATTTCTGTCAATAAACTGATATTCATATTCTGTTGATGTTTTTTGATGCATTTGTGAAATAGGGAAACAAGAGCTGTATGACTTCTAGCTATGTCTGGTCATGAAATAGCAACCAGGAATAAGGCCACGTGATGTTTCTGCTGAACACATCTCCCTGCCCTTTTTTTTTTTTCTCTTTTTTTTTTTCAGATGGAGCCTCGCTCTGTCACCCAGGCTGGAGTGCAGTGGCACAATCTCAGGTCACTGCAACCTCCGCCCTCCAGGTTCAAGTGATTCTCCTGTCTCAGCCTCCCGAGTAGCTAGGATTACAGGTGCACGCCACCAGGCCTGGCTAATTTTTGTATTTTTAGTAGAGATGGGATTTTGCCATGTTGGCCAGGCTGGTCTCAAACTCATGACCTCAGGTGACCCGTCCACCTCGGCCTCCCAAAGTGCTGGGACTACAGGTGTGAGCCACCATGCCTGGTCCCCCACTTGTTGATTTTGCAGAAAAGATAGTTGTGTTACAACCTGTCCTAAGGTCAGGTATGAATACTTGTGCTTCTTTCTTGGCTCCCCAAGCCAGAGGGCATTCCTATGCCCAGGCGAGAAAGCACGTAGTGTTACTTTGGCACACAGTCAGTTACCAGAAGTGGGAAAAGCAAAGGCCAGGCAGGACATGAGGGGCCCTTGCACTGGCTGGTTCTCCCTGCCTTCTCCAGCCTCCAGGTGAATGACTGGGTGAGTAATGATTGACTGAGGAGGTAATGAATAATTTGTGGACACTGCTGGACCTCAGTCTCCTCATCTGAAAGATGAGTGGTTGGAGACGTTCAATGGTTTTCAAATGCTTTTTTTTTTTCAGTCTTCAAATAAGTGTTTATGTAGAAGCATCATATCTGAAACAGGTGACAGTGGACCAGTCTAAATGAAATGAGGGTTGGCAGGCCTGAGCTCCAAAACCTTCTGGTTGCCCAAGCCCTCCTTGTCTTGCTTGGATTATCTCCACACAAATAAAGAAACTGGAAGAGGTGGTCACGGAGGTCCCTGCAAGCTCAAAGACTCTCTCATTCCAGGATCCCCCATGTTCATATGCCAGCATGGCATGGGTGTGCTCTGTAGTCAAGCAGGGTCCTTTGCGGGGCTTAGGGATGGAGCCAGGAAATGGCTCTGGGACTCAGTGGGTGTCCAGAGTCTCATCAGCAGGGTTTCTTTACTTTCACTGAGTGGCTGGTGCCTGCACACTGAGTTTTGCAGGCTTATTCTCACGGAGTGAGCTTCCTGCAGGCCCCCCACTGCAACCCCCTTTCCTTCCTGGAGCTGTGTGCTGACTGGTGGGTGAGCACCCAGGCCCTCTCCCCATGCTGCTGATGGCCAGCTTTCTCTGCACGCTCGTGGTTGCCACAGTCAAGGCTGATGAAATTGCTGATGCAGATTGCCTGCCCAGCTGCGAGTGCTGGCACGGGACCAGCAGCCCAGACGGTCACTGGAAGTGGTTGGGCTGATTATTGGCATCATCTCCATTGTCCTACTCAGTTCTTAAAGGCATATGGACTTGCCTCACTCCTACAGCAAATGACGGCATGGGCAAAGAGGGGCAACAGACACCACCCTGAAGACACTCCTCATCTGGTTGACTTGGTGGGGTTAAGGGAAAAAGATGTGATGACTAGGAGCTGAGAGCTTAGTGGTTCTGCCAGAGCTGCAGAGTCTTTGTTGGCCTCGGGGTGGGACCTCTCACATCTCTGTCAGCTTTTCACAGACACCAGCCTGTTATGATTCATTTCACCTGTCCTGAGCACGAGCAAGAAAAATTCCCTGTAGCTTGTGATGTATTATTCTGGATTTCTCAACTCATTCATTTGTTCATTCATTCACTATACCATTACTGTCTATTATAAGGGGGGCACAATGGTAGGTGCTGGGAATAAAAACGATGTTTAATGTTGCATGAGGCTTCCCTGTCCCTAAGGAGTCTGCGTGTCTTTGTACCTCTCTGTCTGCTGGATTATTAAGCGACACTGTGAGAAGCTACTGAGAGCAGCATGTGGGACATGCAGAAGGGCAAGAGGCAGGAGAGATGATTCATGTCGGAGGGGCAGGGGAGGACTCATGGAGAGGGTGCTGTTTGAGCTGAGTCATGAAGGCTAGTGATATTTTTCCATGCAGAGAAGTGAGAGGAAAGGCATTCTGTGTGGAGGGCACATGGTGTGCAAGGGCAGAGAGGTGTGAGCGAGGGTGGCATGCTCGGGGCCATGAGTAATGCAAGAGCATGGGGTGTGCAGGATGAGTGGCCAAAGGTGGGGCCAGGAAGTGGTGGCTGAAGTCATTATGTGAAGGCTTTGTGCTACTGCTTCAGAGTTGTGGAACCTGATGTCGCAGTCTGGGAAAGACGCTGATGGCAAGGGACAGCATCATCAGGCTGTGCTGCCATCCCTGAAAGGCCCAGGCTCAAAGGTTTTGGGTGAAGGAAGCAAGGAGGGTTAGAAAGAGAGGAAGATGCCAGGGCATCTGGTAAAATAAAGCATGTGTCAGGCTTAGAGTTGCATAAGGCAGGTGCCCTGAGCCCATTGATGCAACTTCCAGCTGCTTTGATGGAGCACAGGCTCATTTGGAGAACAGAACTTCTCTGGCCCTTGCTCACCCTGTTCACCTCCCAGGGCCCAGCTTCTCACCTGCTCGCCTTTGGTGTGGCTGGGGGAGGCATAGGCCTCCGGATAGTGCTGCCGCTCAAATGGGCACTCGAGCGGCTCGAGATGGTGCTGGCTGAAGGCATCCGTGCGAAGGTGCTTTCGGGGTCCGCTGCTGCTGCTCTGTGAGTCAATGCTCAGCCGGCAGCTATCCTGATCACCTGGTACCCCCCAGGAAGGAAGACAGCTTTTAGGGGACCTATTTATTCATGCTGTCGGCCAAAGTAGAGGACTGACTCCAAGCTGACTCACTGTGGAGGGAGAAAAAGGGCCAGCCACCTGGGCCCAGAAGCCTTGGCCAACTGAGGGACAGGACATGTGACAGTCACATGCAGAGCCCCTACAAAGTCCCATGTCATAAGTGGAAGGGTTTCTGTCCCCATCAAAGCCTGAGCAAACTGCTGTCATGCACCGCCCGCTGCCCTCCTGTCCCAGCACTCACTGTCATCCATTTTCCTCTTGTCGCTGCCAGGCTGAGCGATGCCCAGGAGCCCATTGATGGAGTAGGTGGAGCCCAAGGAATCCGACTGGGGTGACTCCGGGGGAGTTACAGCTGAGCTGGGGACTGCAGTGGGGGAGAGGGAGAGGGTCAGGGGTGGGAGTGACACCCCTCACAGCCCTGGATGACTCTGGGGGAGTTACAGCTGAGCTGGGGACTGCAGGGGCTGGGGGAGAGGGAGAAGGGCAAGGGGTGGGACACCCCTCACAGCCCTGGGGTGACTCTGGGGGGACTGTGGTGGTGGGAAGAGGGAGAGGGTCAGGGAGTGAGAGTGACACCCCTCACAGTCCCTGCTGACACTGTGCAGGAGGCAGCAAGCCGAGCCATTGGGGCTCTGGCCCTTCCTCCAGGGGGCCTCCAGGACAGCTCTTGGAGTTAGAGCTGTCTCAAGTGTTTGCACCTCTCCATAGTTCAGTGAATCTGCCCTGGGAACAGGCCAGACGTCGTCGCAGTGGCACAGCTCAGTCTACACATGGGTTTGTGAATAGTACTGTGCCCAGCTGTGTCTGTGTGGGTGTGTCTGTGTGTGCCACTGTGTATATGTGGGTACGCTGAAGGGGAGGTATACACGAGCATGTGTGTGGATCCAGATCTTTCAGCACTCACTCAGTGTGTGTCCAGGACTCAGGGACTTGGTGGCCACGCAGCTGTCCATAGGGAGGTTGAATGGTTGCTGCACTTTGGTCCGGATGATTCTGTGATGAAGAGAAGAAAGGCCACGAGAGAGAAGAAGAGGAAAGAGAACTCATGGCTGCCCCAGACCCAGTCGCCTTTTTGACATGCCTCTTGGGTATCTCAAAGGCACTTGAAACTCAACTGTCCACAGTCAAGTCTGTGACCCTACTCCGCATGCCTAGTCCTCCCCAGTTGTCTGCATTTCATGATTGGTACCATCAGTCACTCAAGGCCAAAACAGAGATGGGGCTTAACCTCTGCTTCCCTCTCTTTCCTATCAAACCCATCATCAAGTTCTGTGTTTTGACCTTGTGAACCTCGCCAACATTGACCCCTCTCTGCATCTTTCCATCAGCACCTTAGTGCATGTCATCACCACTGTTCCAGGGTCACTCACTGGCCCATGCCCATCCCCTCTTGACCCTTTCTAAGTGATTCTCCCTACTGCAGCCAGAGTGGACTTTCTGAAATGCAAGTTGGCCACCTGCTTAAAATCTGCCAAGGGCTTCCTATTGCTTTATGACCAAAGGCAAGAAGGTATAACACAGCCCCCAGCCTCTGAAAGGCCACCTCTGCTGACATCTTCAACTTCAGCCTACCTTATGCTCCCCTGCTCTTTATCTACTGGTTTTCTTTTCTTTCTTTTTTTTTTGAGATAGAGTCTCGCTCTTGTCGCCCAGGCTGGAGTCCAGTGGCGTGATCTCAGCTCACTGCAACCTCTGCCTCCCATGTTCAAGCGATTTTCCTGCCTCAGCCTCCCAAGTAGCTAGGATTACAGGCACTCGCCACCACACCCAGTTAATTTTTGCATTTTTAGAAGAGATGGGGTTTCACCATGTTGGCCAGGTTGGTCTCGAACACCTGACCTCAGGTGATCCACCTGCCTTGGCCTCCCAAAGTGCTGGGATTACAGGCATGAGCCACTGCACCTGGCCTATCTACTGGTTTTCTTTTGATCCTATTAGCCACAGGGCCTTTGCATAGCTGTCTGAGCTCTTTTCACCTAGTTCTCTTCTTGTTTTTTACTCAGGGGAAGACTTTCATGACCTTCATAAACCAAATAATCCTATGCTACCTTGCATATCCTCATGTTCCTTTTCTTAGCAGGACTTACAGCGGCATTTTTACAATATTTTTTGTAGGTAGTTGATTAATATCTGTGTTCTCATTAGACTGTAAGCTCCACAAAGATGGGCTTTGTGTGTCCCAGGGCCTAGCACAAAATGAATGAGTGAATTATGTGTGAATGAATTAATGAACAAGCAAGTGAGTAAGTAAATGATTGATTGAGGCAGTGAGTGAATCATTGAGGGACTAAACAAATGAGTGAATGCTTGAATGTGGGCCAGGTTAGGGGTCTGATGGCTTAGAAAAGGATCAATTCACGAAGATTCTTTTATTGAATGAAAGCGAATGTGGTGTTTGAGGAAGGAAACTGTAGATAGCACACTATGGCTGGGGGCCGGGGGAGGGTGCCCCATAGCATGGGGCAAGGGAGGAGGCAGGGAGGTATGGTATCTGCCTGGAGCCAGGCGTGCTCCTGGCCTGATTGTTCAGCATCAGGCCCCTTCCCGGCCTCTGCTCCACCCAAGCCAGGCCCTTCTTGTCTCTTTCCTGATTTCCCCAAAGCCCAGGGGCCCCAGCCTGACGCCAGAGGCTGCTTTCTCTCTTACCTATTAATGGAGCTGACACTGGGCACAGTATCATTGTCACAGACGCCCTCAGCCAGGAGCCGGTCTCGGATCTCCCAGGCAAACATGGTAGGGTTCTGGCGTTTGTAGTCCCCAATCTTCTCCACCACCTTGGGGGTGGCCACCTTGGGCTTGGAGCCCCCTATCACTCCAGGCCGGATGCTGCCAGTCTCGTAGTACCTACTCCAATAGAGAATCCCAAAGAATTACCCAATAAGCAAGTGGGGTCTTTAGACAGGGATTTAGCCAGAGCCTCCCTCCTCTCTGAGGCTTCTGGGGAGGGGCATGGAGAGTGAAACATGCCTCCAAGGCTGGCCTCAAATGCTTGATGTGCATGGAACTGTCTGTTTCCCTCGCTTGGGTAGGTTCATGCTACTGCCAAACCAGCACCCTCTGCTAAAGGCCTCACCTTGGCTTCTCTCTCTCCCTTCCCTCTGGCCAGTCTCTTGTGTACTAGCACCACACAAAGTTTTCTTCTAAGAAGGAAATTGGTGTCTGATGTGTGAATAACAGGGGACATCTCTCTATTTACTTCTTTGGTCAAACACATCAATCTGTCACCCAGGCTGGAATGCAATGGGATAATCTTGGCTCACTTCAAACTCTGCCTCCCAGGTTCAAGCGATTCTCTTGCCTCAGCCTCCCGAGTAGCTGGGATTACAAGCGCCTGCCACCACACCAGGCTAATTTTTGTGTTTTTAGTAGAGACAGGTTTCACTGAGTTGGCCTGGCTGGTCTTGAACTCCGGATCTCAAGTGATCCGCCCACCTTGGCCTCCCAAAGTGCTGGGATTACAGGCACCAGCCATCATGCCCAGCCAATGACTGACTATTTTCTTTGGCCACCTAGAAAGCTAGCCGAGGTCACTGGACCCTCTGCTCTGTCTTGCTGGTTCACCTTTGCTCCTTTGCTCCCTGCCCTGTCCAAGCCTGAGGCATATCCCTCACCCCCTTGGTCACTGGTTTTCTATCAGGTTTTAGCAGGTTCAAGTTGAAGCTTCTCCTCATGGACTCTGGAATCCTGACCTTGCTTGGATCCCCAGCCATGTCCAGCTTGTTAAGCTGAGCCTCCTCTTCTGGGGCCTCCACCCTTCCCCTCCCTCTATCTTCCAACTAGTTGCTTTGGCAGATCAACGGCCTGTGTCAGCATATCCTCCTCTTCTTGTTGTAGAAACTCTCTGCTCTCATCTGCATGAAAAAGAATCTAGCTCTTTAAAACTCCATTCATCTGTTACTTCCATCCGGGACTCATCTCCTCTGGGACACCACAGCCCATCACAGGAATCCCCTCTCCCAAGCCCAGCAAAGGATCACGCCTTTCCCTAACTACTTCAGGAGGGGAGCCAGGGCTTTTCACGGTTCAAAGAACAGTCCAGGTCCCTTTGCCTTGTCCAACCAGGGCTCCTCCTAAATCCACCTAAGGGTCAGAGCAGGGGGACAGGCACACGTACACAGAGCTGACTGGAAGCTCTGGCACAGAGGCATTTTTAATGGAAGTGGCTTCGCAGACTGGAATCTGCGACTGCGTCAGCTCAGAAGCAGGCCTTTGCTGCTCTTGGTCTCTCCTGAATCTTTGGGTCAGTGGTTCTCAACCCTGGCTGCAGAGAATTAGAGTCACTTGCTGGGGGCGGATGGGCTGGGGAGTTATGTACCAAAACTTGCGCCTATTTCCCTGAAGTTCTGATTTAATTGGTCTGGGCTGGGACATAAACAGTATTGCTATTTTAAAAATCAGGCTTCCCCTGGTGAATATAATGTGCTGCCAAGGCTATGAAGCACTGATCTGGGGTCTTGGGGAATTACGGTTTGAGAAGCACAAACTCAGATATTCCTCTTTTAGGGGTTAGACCTTGGGAGCTCATCTGACTGTGTGTCCCCTCCCTAGTGGCCCAATTTCCCTAGGTCTCGGTAGGAGGAAGTCCTTGGGGGAAGATTCTCCTGCCTTAGAAGGAGAGAAGCCTATACCAAATGAGACATGGAGCAAAAGAGAAGAAGGGAGAGGGAGAAACTAAAAGAAGGATAAATGGGCAAAGAAAGAAGGAAGGGCAAGAAAACAGTAGAAAAGTAGTGGCTGGGTAGAGGCCCAGAAGGACCACCATAACTGTTCAGGTCTCAGGACCAAAGCTGGACATTGGGAGCAAATCCCCACTCCCGGGGAGGGGAATTCTCCAGCTGCCCTGAGATCAGCTGGAGAAGTCAAGCCCTGCAGGGAAGGCGGCTTGCGGTGAATTTCGTGCTTACCTGCCTAGGATCTTGCTGACGCAGCCATGGCTGACGCGGAGCTGGCGAGAGATGTCGCAGGGCCTCACACCCTGGTGGGCCAGGTCTACAATGCGCTGGCGGACCACTTCCGGCAGGGGTCTACCGTTCACAAAGGCCCCTCCCAGCTGGTTCAGCCCTCCATGGCCTAAGGAGACAACATTCCCGGGGTCAGTTGTCAGGGTCAGGTAGGAGTTTGGGTGGGGATTAGCTATGAGTGCAGATGCAGGTGTGTGTGTGTGTGTTTGACTGTGACCATGAAATCCCACGGCCAGGCCCTGTGGGCCCCTCTGCACCCCTTCCCCAGTTCTCACTCCCAGGATGCTGGCACAAATGGTATGTGATGCTCATCCCCCACGATGGGATGGTGTCACAGGAGCACCTTGGGCTTGGGGACTCTTCGGGCAGACTCAGCCCTTCACTCCAAATCACAATCCCCTATTTTCTTCCCTCCCTCTGAAAAATGTGTAAGGAGTTGAGGATGTGGGGTCTTCCCATGCCAATACTGAGACATTTGACCTTGGGGAAAACCCCTTCTCTTCTGAGAGTCTCTTTTCCTTTTGTAAAATGATGGCACAGGTGATTTTCACCTTTATCCTTCTCCTCATGGGACCAGATTTTAAAACACTACCCCATTGAGAAAAACAAATACAAAAGAATAAAAGCAGAAACTCTCTGGTAGAGCTTGGGCAGAGAAGGCCTGAGCTCTGTCTGTGGACTTCTGGCCTGAATGACCCCCAAAATTCCTTCTTTCTCTAACAGGCCAGAGCACCAGGGACCTGGTGCAGGGTCCTCACAGGCATAGATAGCGCTGGGTTCCACGGCTGACACAGGGGCTACAGGCCACTGTGGGAATCTATCCACGTCATGGATATGTGTACACGTTCCCTTAGCTGCTTTCCTGACTTGGCCTCTGCTCTCTGGCCCCAGCCTGTGTTTCATTCTGAGCCCATCTATCCAGTCAAATCCATTTGTATTGAGTGCCAACTACGTGCCATGCACTGCACAGGTCTCTGACGATGCCAAGGTGAATAAGGCAGACATGATCCCTATTCTTCCCTCATGGGGTTTATTACAGTGAGGTCCTAGACCAGCAAACAGCCAGTTCACATATTTTTGTGACCACTTTTGGGACTGGTGACATGCAGAGAGTTATGGGAACCACTGGAGGGGAACTTGACTTGGCTCAAGGAAACACAGAAGGGTTCCTGAGGAGGTCTAAGCTGAGACTGAAGATAAACAGGTACTAGCCAAGTGAGGGAGAGAGGGGAGAAAACTGTTCCAGGCAGTGGGAACAGAATGTGCAAAGACTCAGAGGCAAGAGGATACTCGTCTGTTAGATTTTCCAACATATTCAACTCTATAGTCCCTAGAGCCATTGCTGGGCTAATTTCAGGGCCGAGATTTCCATTTTTCTCATGAGGAGACTGGGGCTCAGAGAGTTTTAGTGTTCTGATTTATATGACTTGTCTAACTCAGCTTATATGAAGAGGAGCAGAGATCCATCCAGAATTTAAGGCTCAGATCAGGGCTGCTCCTTGAGGGGAGCCCTGTTCTGGGGCTAGAGCTAAGCCTGGATGCTTGTCATTGGCTCTGCTGTTTTGTGCTGAGCATGCCATGGTCTTTTCACACCAAGGGCAGGATTTGGTGATATGACTGGGAGGGTAGAGCCCTGCAGTGTGGGAGTCAGGTGAGAAGGAAGAGCCAACCCCAGGCTTCTGTGTGAACCAGTTAAAGACTATTTATGGCTGAGGGTGGGAAGTGCCTTTGCTGGGCACACAGTGCCCATTATCACCCACTGACTTAGCACATTCAGAACTGTCTTGCAATGTCTCCTCAGGGGCCCAAGCTGTCTTCAGCAGAACACTCAATTTCCCTTTAATAAAGGGGATGGGGGCCAGATGCAGTGGCTGATGTCTGTAATCCCAGCACTTTGGGAGGCTGAGTCAGGTGGATCACCTGAGGTCAGGAGTTCGAGACCAGCCTGACCAACATGGTGAAACCCCATCTCTACTAAAAGTATAA